>NC_080680.1:14142169-14445199 GCF_030445035.2 Dasypus novemcinctus | reverse complement strand
CACCTACACTGAGCCAGGCACGGCGTTGGGTACTTTTGAGACCGTGTCACTCAGGATTAAGTATGGCTATGAGCACCACAGAACCCAAAGTAATATAAGACTTGCGTAAACAAAATAGACATTTCTTTCCCCATCACGCAAATGATGCCCTGAGGCAAGCAGTTGAGGGTTTTTGTGGCAACTCCATGTTCTCAGGGACCCAGGTTCCCCCTATTGTTCTAGTCTGCCAGACGCAATACGTAGCCTCCACCTCATGGCCCATGATGGCTGCTTGAGTTCCAGCCATTGTGGTCGCATTCCAGCCAGTGGGATGGAGGAAGGGGGAATGCAGGGAGCACCCCATTCTAAGACACTTCTCAGAAGTTTCTGGATCTATCTCATGGCCAGAACTTAGCCACATGGCCACGCACCACAGGTGATGCTGAGAAATGGGGCTTCTACTCCAGGCAGCCATGCTCCCAACTAAAGTTGAAGGATTCTGTGATGAGGCAGAAGAAAAAAATGAACAGCGGCGGCCACAGCCAGCTCTGCCACATGTCCCCAGGCCAGCAGCTTCTAATAACTGCTGTAAGTTGACGTCTTACTGACATCTATAGTTTTTGCTAAATAGCCTAATCACCCAGAACCCAGTTCAAAAGGCAGGAGGCCATCCCCTCTGAGACGGCTCCCCTGCGCCTGGCTCTCGTTGTGCCACCCCTTCCGAGGGCCAGTGCTTCTCCGCGTGGTCCCCGGGTGGTGTGCGGAGGACTTGTCCCGCGCCGCCGACGCCCACCCCCAGGCCCCGGGCCGGGCCACGGGGGTCTCATCGGGGCCACCGGGGCTGGGTCCGCGGTGCGGCCTCACGCAGGCTCGGGGAGGGAGGGAATGAGTGCGTGAACGCATGCGTCGGTCCACCCCGCGCGCCTCTGAGCCTCGGGCGCACCCTCCTTCCCCCAGCCTCAGTTTCCCCCTCTGTCAAATGGGGACGAGCCCCTTTACCTCACAGCGTCGTGGCCGCTTGTACCTTTCCTTCCCTCCCCAGGAAAATAAAACTAGCGCTGAGCGCAGCTGCCCCTCTGTCGAGCGGCACAGCCCCGGCCCCCGCGCTCACGGCCGCCCCCCTGGCCTGGCGACGCGCGCCTCCCAGCGGCCGGGACAGCGGGGCCTCCCGGGAGGGCGAGGCCGGCAGCGCCCGCGGCGGCCAGCAGAGGGCGCAGCGCCCCAGCGCGGGCCCGAGCCCCAGGCCCGGAGCGAGAAGGGGACGGAGGGGACGTCTGGGCACGGGGGAGAGGGGCGCCGAGGGGACGGGGCTTGCCAGACGGCGTCGGAGGGCTGCTGGGCTCAAGCCACTACGGAAAGAACAGGTGACCTGGACTTCATCAGAATAAAAAGATGTTCGCGCTTCAAAGGACACTATCAAGAAAGTGAAGAGACGACCCACGCATGGGAGCAAATCGTTCCCAGTGTTACAGGCGGCAAGGGTCTAGTGCCCAGATTACAGAAAGAACTCCTGCAGCTCCACAGGAGGAGGACAGGTAACCCGATTTGGGGGGGGGGGGGCGCAAAGGACTTGAAAGGCCTTTCTCCATGGAAGATACACAAAAGGCCATAAGCTCATGAAAAAGGTTGAGCACCCTTAGCCATTAGAGAAAGGCAAGTCAAAACATAGCGAGGCACCACTCGCTCCGCTAGGGTGGCCCTTACGAGGACTTTTAAGCAAATCACTTTTATTGCTACATATTAATAAAGCATACAATCCATCCGAAGTGTACAATCAATGGTATTTGATATAATCATATAGTTGTATATTCATTACTTCAATCATTATTAGAGCATTTTCATTATTTCAATAATAATAAAAATAAACAAAAAAGAACAAAAGCCCTCATCACCTCTCAATCCCTCTATGCTGCCCCTCCCGTACATACCTGCTTCATCTGTTTCCATCTCTCTAGTTTATTTGTATTTATATTTTGTAAAAAAAAAAAAAGTCTTATATATGCAATATTACCCTTCTTCATATTTCACAAGGTTTCATTATGCTATACAGTCCCGTGTTACATTTTTAGCTTTCCTTCCAGTAATGGACATGTCCTTAGACTTTCCCTCTCAACCGCTATCACACGCATATAATAGCTCTGCTAGTTACAAACACTATGATGTGCTTTCACCAATTCTATTCATTTCCAGTGATTTACAACCTTTTTACCAGTTTTGCACAAACTAACCCTCAGCTTTCCATTCTCTAACCTCCTATTTTCTGGTGACCTATATTTTAATTATTAACTCCATGAGTTTCACAACATATTTAGTTCATAATAGCGCAATCATATTGTATTTGTCCTTTTTGCGTGTGACTTGCTTCACTCAACTAAATGTCCTACAAGTTCATCCATGTTGTTTCACAACTTCCTTTCTTCTTGCAGCTGTGCACTATACCATTGTGTGTATACACAACAATCTGTTTACCCATTCATCGATTGAAGGACACCTGGGTTGTTTCTATCTTTTGGCAATTGTGAATAATATCACTATGAACATCGGTGCGCAGATATCTGTTTATGTCACTGCTCTCAGTTCTTTGTTTTTTATTTAACAAATCAGTTTTATTGATACATATTAACCAAGCGTGCCATTCACCCAAAGTGCACAATCAGTGGTATTCAGCACAATCACATAGTTGTGCATTGTTCACCTCAATCATCATTAGAGCATTTTCATTATTTCAATAATAGTAATAAACAAAAAAACAAACAAGAAAATCCATCACCTCTCAGTTTCTCTATGCTTCGCCTGCTGTCCACAGCTCCCATTTCTGGTTATTCTTGCACAATTACTTTTTTTCTCTTTATAGAATGATTTATATTTACATTTTTTATAAAAGGAATCATACAATATGTCACACAATATATTTGGTTCATAGTAACACAATCATACCTTATTTGTCCTTTTGTGTCTGGCTTGCTTCACTCCACAACTGTCCTCCAGGTTCACCCACACTGTCGTCTAGTTTATGACTTCATTCCTTCTTACAGCTGTATAATATTCCATTGTGTGACTACACCACAGTTTGTTTATCCACTCATCTGTTGGTGGACACCTGGGTTTTTTCTGAATTTTGGCAATTGTGAATAATGCTGCTATGAACACCAGTGTGCAGATGTCTACTCGTGTCACTGCGCTCAGTTCTTCTGGGTATATGCCCAGCATGGTATTGCCTGGTCACATGGCAAGTCTATATGCAGCTTCCTTAGGAACTGCCAAACAGTCCTCCACAGTGGCTGTTCCATTCTGCATTCCCACCAACAGTGGATAAGTGTTCCTGTCTCTCCACATCCTCTCCAACACTTGTAGTTCTGTCTTTTTGATAGGAGTGAAACGATATCTTGTTGTAGTTTTGATTTGCATTTCTCTAATCACGAGTGATGTTGAACATTTATTCATTGTTTTTTTTCACCATTTGTATTTCTTCTTTGGACAAATGTTTATTCAAGTCTCTTGTCCATTTTTTAATCGGGTCATTTATCTTTTCTTGATGAGTTGTTGCATTTCTTTTATATCATTGATATCAATCCCTTCTGAGATACGTGATTTTCAAATATTTTCTCCCACTGAGTCAGCTGTCTTTTCACCCTTTTGATAAAGTCCTTAAAGGTGCAAAAGTGTTTAATTTTGAGGCGGTTCCACTTCTGATTTTTTGTTGTTGCTGCCTGTGCTTTGGCTCTAAGAGCCAAGAAACCACCCCCTACCACGAGGTCTGGAAGATGTTTCTCTACAGTTTCTTCGTAGTTTTAGGCTTCTAGGTTTTATATTTTGGTCTTTGGTACATTTCCAGTTGATTTCTCGTCTTGTTGCTCTGGCTAGACCTTCTAGCACGGTGTTGAAAACCTGTGGTGACGGCAGCAAGCTCTGTCTTACTCCTGATCCTAGAGGGGACGTTTTCAACCGCTCTGCACTGAGTACGTGTTGGCTGTGGGTTTTTCATATATGCCCTTCATCATACTGGGGAATTTTCCTTCTATTCCTATCTTTTGAGTGTTTTTTATCAAGAAAGGATGCTAGATTTTGTCACATGCCTTTTCTGCATTGATCGAGATAATCATGTGCTTTTTTTCTCTCGATTTGTTAATGTGGTGTATTATGTCAATTGATTTTCTTATGTTGAACCACCCTTGCTTACCAGGAATAAATTCCATTTGACGGTGATGTATAATTGTTTTTATGTGCCGTTGGATTCAGTTTGCAAGTATTTTGTTCAGAGTTTTTGCATCTATGGTCATGAGAGAGACTGATCTGTGATTTTCTTTTCTTCCAGTGTGCTTATCTGGCTTTGCTATTAGGGTGACGTTGGCTTCATAAAATGTGTGAGTGATTTTCCCTCCTCTTCAATTTTTTTTGGAAGAGTTTAAACAGGATTGGTGTTAATTCACAAAATGCTCGGTGGAATTCACCTGTGAAGCCAGCTGGTCCTGGACTTTGTTGGGAGACTTTTGATGACTGATTCTTTCTCTTTAAATGTGTTTGGTTTATTGAGTTCTTATATACTTTATAGAGTCAATGTAGGTTGTTTGTGTATTTCTAGGAATTTGTCCATTTTATCTAGGCTGTCTAGTTTGTTGATATACAGTTTCTCATAATATCCTCTTTTTTTCTTTTTCTTTTTTTGAGGTGCTGGGGCCAGGGGTTGAACCCAGGACCTCACATGTGGGAAGCCGGCGCTCAGCCACGGAGCACGTTGGCTCCCCTATGATGTCCTTTTAGGGTCCCTTTTATTTCTGTGGGGTTGGCTGTAACTTAGTCCCTTTCATTTCTGATTTTATTTGCATTGTCTCTCTTTTTTTCTTTGTTAGTCTAGTTAAGTGTTAGTCAATTTTATTGATCTTCTCAAAGAACAATCTTTTGGGTTTGTTGATTTTCTCTATCTTTTTTTGTTGTTGTTGTTCTCAATTTCATTTATTTCTGCTCTAATCTTATTTCTTTTCTTCTACTTCATTTAGGATTGGTTTACTGTTCTTTTTCTAGTTCCTCCAGGTTTACAGTTACATCTTTGATTTTAGCTCTTTCTTCTTTTTAATACAGGCATTTAGGGCTACAAATTTCCCTATCAAGACTGCCTACCCTCTATCCCATAATTTTGGTAAGTTTTCTCATTTTCATACATCTCAATATATTATTGATTTCTCTTGCAATTTCTTCTTTGACCCACTGATTACCTAGGAGTGTGTTGTTTAGCCTCCACACATTTCTTATTTTTTCCTTTTATCACGTATTATTGATTTCCAGCTTTTTCCCACTGTGATATGAGAAGATGCTTTGCATAATTTTAATCTTTTTTTTTTCTTAAAGATTTATTTATTTATTTAATTCCCCCCCCTCCCCTGGTTGTCTGTTCTCGGTGTCTATTTGCTGCGTCTTGTTTCTTTGTCCGCTTCTGTTGTCGTCAGCGGCACGGGAAGTGTGGGCGGCGCCATTCCTGGGCAGGCTGCACTTTCTTTCGCACTGGGCGGCTCTCCTTACGGGGTGCACTCCTTGTACGTGGGGCTCCCCCACGCGGGGGACACCCTTGTGTGGCACGGCACTCCTTGCGCACATCAGCGCTGCGCATGGCCAGCTCCACATGGGTCAAGGAGGCCCGGGGCTTGAACCGAGGACCTCCCATATGGTAGACGGATGCCCTAACCACTGGGCCAAAGTCCGTTTCCCAATTTTAATCTTTTTATATTTATTGAGACTTGCATTGTGACCTAACATGTGGTCCATCCTGAAGCAAGATTAATAAGCACTTTTTTTTTTTAGAAGATTTGTTTATTTATCTCCCCTTCCCCCTCACCCCCCCCGCCCCGGTTGTCTGTTCTCTGTGTCTATGCTGCGTCGTCTTCTTTGTCCGCTTCTGTTGTTGTCAGCAAAACGGGAATCTGTGTTTCTTTTTGTTGTGTCATCTTGTTGTGTCAGCTATCCGTGTGGGTGGCACCATTCCTGGGCAGACTGCACTTTCTTTCGCACTCCTTGCACGTGGGGCTCCCCTATGCAGGGGACAGTCCTGCGTGGCATGGCACTCCTTCAGCGCATCAGCACTGCGCATGGGCCAGCTCCACATGGGTCAAGGAGGCCCGGGGTTTGAACGGCGGACCTCCCATGTGGTAGACGGACGCCCTAACCACTGGACCAAGTCTGCTTCCCTCATAATCAGTTGAGAGGAATGTATAACTCACTAATTGGGGATACAACATTCTGTATCTGCCTGTTGGGTCTAGCTTGTTTACTTATTGTTCAAGTTCTCTGTCTCCTTGTTGATCTTCTGTCTCGTTGTTCTATCTAATGATGTGAGTGGGGGGCTGAAGTCTCCAGTGATCATTATAGAGATGTCTGCTCTTCCCTTCAGTTTTGCCAGAGTATGTCTCATGTATTTTGGGGCACCCTGGTTAGATGCCGAGATATTTATGACTGTTATTTCTTCTTGGTGGATTGTCCCTTGTATTAATATATAATGGCCTTCATAACTTTTTTGCATTTAACGCCTGTTTTGTCCTATAATAGTATAGCAGCCCCTGCTCTTTCTTGGTTACTGTTTGTGTGGAGTATCTTTTTTCCAAGTGGAAAAGTCTTGGCAAGGATGCAGAGCAACTGGAACCCTCATACATTGCCAGCGGGAATGTGAAAAGGTACAGCTGCTTTTGAAAACAGTCTGACAGTTCCTTCAAAAGTTAAACACAGTTACCCTACAATCTGGCAGTTCCATTCCTAGAGACATACCTCTGAAAATTGAAAATGAATGTTCATACAAAAAGTGTGCGCAACTGTTTACAGCAGCCTCACTCACAATCGGCCAAAGGAGGACGACCCACTGTCCACTGGCCAATGGACAGAACCTGGTAATGGGATACTAGTCAGCTCTCAAAAGGGACAAGGTGCTGAAGCGTCCTAGAGTGTGGGTGAACCCTGAAGCCTGGACGCTAAGTGACAGAGGCCGGATGTGAAAGAGGACGTGTTGTGTGATTCCATTTCTGTGAAATGCTCGTAGTCGGCAAATGCATGAAGACAGAAAGGGGGCTGGGGTGGGTGGGGGAATAGGGAATGACTGCTAAGGGATTGGGGTTTCTTTTGGAGATGATGTGAACATTCCAGAATTAGATAGGGGTGACGGTCGCCCAGTTCTGTGAATATGTGCAAAAGCACTGAATTTTTAAAGGGTGAATTTTGTGGTATGTGGAATATGTCTCCGAAGTAAAAGAGAAGACTCTGTGGTCAGTGGGAGAGCTGGGAGCGCGGGTCACTTCTGTGCCATGCCGCGGGGTGGTGGGCTGCCTCTCTGCCCCTCCCCAGACACTTGCGGCCTCTGGCTAATTCATCTTCTAATTCACATCCCCCACGAGCCTTTCTCCAGGCTGGACCTGGATGGGAAATTGCGGTTAGGAAAGCAGGGGTGGGCCCAGGAGGGGCGCAGCCGAGCGGCTGGGCAGGCGGGGGCTGGGGCCCCAGCTGTGCCCGCATGGCCGTCCTGGGCGCTGACTCAGGTCAAGGAAGAGGGCCCAGGTGTGAAGACAGGGTGGTCGGGGCATTCTCGAGGGGCTGGGAGCTCCTGCCCCTGCTGAGATGCCCGTGGGGCCGGGCAGTGGCTGGGCAGGGACGTAAAGAGGGGGTCCCCGCATCGGCTGCGGGGAGATGGCGACAAGCCCACCAAGTCACCAACAGTACCTCCTAATAAATGGCTTCATCTGACCCAGGAACAGGGGAAAGCCACCACTGGCCATGCGTCCCTTCAGCGCTTCCCAATTTTGTCCTGGGACAGCCTGACACTGGGGTGATGGGACCGAAGAGATCTGTCCTTCCTTCCGTCCTCCTGCCCTTCCTCTCCTCCCTCCCTGCCCCCTTCCACTACCCAGTGCTCTTGAGCCCAGCACTGCCTCCTATGTTAACTGCCCTTCTGCGAGGGGACAGTTCCTGTGCCTGGTGGATGGGGGCAGGAGGCTGTGAAGGGTCAACACGGCTTGCCCCGGGTCACCGAGCATCCCGTCGCAGCTGCCCCATGGGTGGGCAGGGCCGCGAGCCGTCGGTAGGTATTAGCCACGGAGGAAAGGGGAGGCAGGCCTGGGGCTCCCGGCTGAGGCCCCCCAAGCTGTGAGCAGGAGGGTCTGCACAGTGTGGGGTGCAGCGTGGGGAAAGGCAGGCCCTAGAGCAGGGGCATGTGCATGACCAGAAGAGAGCGCAGGCAGGGTGGGCGGCGGACCGGGCACCCCCCGCCCCGGCCGAGGCCCAGCGCCCTCGCGGCCAGGCGAAGAGCTGTGGGAGGAATTAAGGAACATGTTTGTAAAAACTGCACGCAGAGTAGTAGTCTAGAGGGGAAACCCCAAAACGTGGAGGTCGTGGCGTTGGGCTGTTGCGGTACAGGTGACTCCCACCCACCCCCGACGTGAACCTTCCATAACAGCATCTTACTTTGGTCAGGAAATCAGAGAAAACACACGGATTATAATGGGGAAAAACTGTCTCAAAGCACATGTTTTACCTTCTAAGCCAGGAGCTTCCCCTGGGCAGAAGTGAGGGGGGGTCCTGCCCCTGCGTGGACAAGGCTGGTGTGGGGATGTGTGTCCTCATGTACCCAGGGCTGCGCCCTGACCCCAGACCTGCCCCCTGACCCTGGACCTGCACCCTGACCCTGGGGCTGCACCCTGACCCCGGGGCTGCACCCTGACCCCAGACCTGCACCCTGACCCTGGACCTGCACCCTGACCCCAGACCTGCCCCCTGACCCTGGACCTGCACCCTGACCCTGGGGCTGCACCCTGACCCCAGACCTGCCCCCTGACCCTGGACCTGCACCCTGACCCCGGGGCTGCACCCTGACCCCGTGGAGCTGGTAGGTCTCCCTCTAGGAGGTAGTGCTGCAGCTGCATCCCCACGTGGGCTCCACTTATCCTGCATTTGTAAAAGCAAGAGCCTGGAAACCGCCCAACCACCCATCAGCGGGGTTTGGGCAGATAAACCTGGCACATCCACGCAGCCGGGAAACAGAATTGTAGAGAACGCTCTATCCACAGGCAGGAGATGGTCTTCGCCTTAGTTTGCTCCGCGCTCCTGTAACAAAGTAACAGGAAGTTCAGATCGAGGTGACAGCAGGCCACACGCCCCTGGGGCCCGTAGGGGTCTGGGATGGCTTGCCAGCAATCCACGGCATTTGTTGGCTGGTGGCATAACTCAGTTTCTGCCTCTATCACACGCTGTCTTGTCTGTCTGTGTCCCCCTTTTTACAAGGACCCCAGTTATACTGGATCAGGACCCACCCCAACCCAGGGTGGCCTCATCTCAACTGGTAACATCTTCAAAGACCCTATTTCCAGTAGGGTCATGTTCACGAGACTGGGGGCTAGGACTTCAATGTCTCTTTTGGGGGGTGCCACAGTACCTTTTGGGGGGTCACACATCTTTTTGGGGGAACATTGGTGCCCCTTTTTGGAGGAGCATATCTTTTGGGGGAAATGAATAAAGCCAGGGCCACACACTGAGCAGATGTATCTGAGCCGAGTGAGGGGCGACGGGGTTTCGGGGTGCTGCTGTGGGGTGGCAGCAGGCACAGCCCTGGGGGAGGACGGCCAGCCCGCATCCCAGGGTGACACGGGTGCCCCCCAGGAGCAGGAGAGGTGCAGACACCTGAGCTCCAGAAGACGTGGACTGGCTGCTCGGAGCACCTTTCTCCACGCAGCCCCTCATCCATCAACGGGGGACAGGGGAGCCCCGATGACAAAGCACCCAACAACAGCAGCATTTACCGTTATTTATCTTCAGCATTGGCATTCTGCGTATTGTGTGTCTTGGGGTAGGTCTAATTGGAATACACTGCACTTCCTGGACAAATATATTCATGTCTTTCATCAGAGTTGGGAAATCTGGGGCCATTATTTCCTCAAATACTCTTTTTCTTTCTTGTCTCTTTCCAGAACTCCCATAAAAATGAATGTTGGTGCACTTCGGGTTATCACTCAACTTCCTGAGCCCCTGCTCAAGTTTTTCCATTCTTTCTCTCTCTTCAGTTTTACTTTTTCTTTCCTCTATGTTGCTGATTCTTTCTTCCATGATTTCAAATCTCCTGTTGTATGCCTCTATTGTGTTTTTTATTTCACTTATTGTATCTTTCATTCCCATAAGCTCTGTTATTTTTTTATCCAAGATTTCAAAATTTCCTTCGTGCTCACTCACTGTCTTCTTTTTATTTCTCTTTCCCCTCCCTCACTCCTCCACCCTGAACTTTTTGTTGTCTGAGTCCATTCACTGTGTGATCTTCTGTGTCTCTTTCCTTTTTTTCTTTCTTGGTCTTCTCTTCTCATTTTCTCCTCTAGGCTTCACCGGGATTTGATCCTGGGGACCTCTGATGTGGGAGAGAGGTGCCCTGTTGCTTGTGCCACGTCAGTTACTGGTTTCTGTTGTGCTTGCCTTGACTCTCCCCTGCATCCCTCTTTTGTTGCATTGCCATCTTGCTGCGTCACTGCCCGCACAGGCCTAGCTCGCTGCGTGGGCCTGGCAGGCTTCCACCAGGAGGCCCCGGGTATCGAACCACCTCCTCCAATGTGGTAGACGGAAGCCCAGTTGCTTGAGCCACATCCGCTTCCCAAGTGTCTTCTTTTTTTTTTCAAAGATTCATTTATTTATTCCCCCCCCCCCCCGCAGCTTGTTCCTTTTCTTTCATTGGCTCTTCTCTGTGTCCATTTGCTGCAGTTTTTCAGTATCTGCTTGTCTCCCTTTTGTTGTGTCATCTTGCTGCACCAGCTCTCTGTGGTGCACAGGCTGGCAGCTCTCCACCACGCACAGGCCAGCTTTGCCTTTACAAGGAGGCCCCACCATATGGTAGACGGGAGCTCCGCTGATTGAGCCACAGCCGCTTCCCCCCAGTGTCTCCTTAATGTCTTTTATTTCTTTAGTCATGTTGTCCTTCAACTCCATGATTTGATTTAGGAGATCTAGGTGAACCTCATTAATCAGCTGTTTCAAGACCTGGAGCTTTGATTTGTATTTTTGCCTGACTCATATCTTCTTTTTCTTTATAAGGTTTGTAATTTTTTGCTTATGTCTAGGCATCTGATTCTGAAGCTGAGTATACTTTGATGTTCAATTTCTGTCCCTGGCCTAAGGATTTACTGTTAAGTGGCTGTGTGCCACCATGGTTCTTTGACTTTGGGTTCAACTTGTTCTAGATACTTAGGATTGTACCAGTTTAACTGCTCAAACCAGGGCTAAGGACCCATTATGGGGTGCAGGCCAGTTTCCAAGGGCCTTGGAGAGCCGGGCAGTAAGGGAGCCTGTTTGCCTCTTTTTTTTTCTTTTTCATGCACTTCTCAGGTGTGGCCAGCAGATGGAGCTCTTTGGCAGCCCTCTCAGCTCAGACCCCAGGTTCTAGGAGGGAAATGCATCTAGAGTAACTCTTCAGGCAGGTGGGTGGGGCAGAAGCAATGTCCTCAGGGCTGGCCAAGCCTCACCAACAAACTTTCTCAGAGGCTGTTCTCCACCGGGCCACCCCCTCCCTCCCTCTGCCTCCTCAGTAACCAGCCTGGGGCAGCAGGGAGGGTGTTTGGGAAGGCAAACTATCTTTAGGTCCCTGCCAGCTCTCAGTGCAAACAACTTCACAGCCCTACCCAGCCTGGAAGTGTGCGGCCCCTCCAGGGCCACAGACCCAGTTCCCTAACCAAAGTGCGAATTTCCTGCCGGCTGTATCCCTCCCCTTTCTTGGGGAAGAAGACCCCTGCAAGCCCCTCAGTGCACAGCCACTGCCCTCTGTTGACTGCTGTTTACTCCATAGGTGGGGGGATGGGTGTCCGCTGTGCTTCTGCAGCTCTTCTCGGGGGTTTGCAGCCAGCTGAGGCTCCTTCCCTTCACCCCTCTCTCTTCTGGGTGGTGCCTCCCCATCCCCTGGTGTCCTGAGCCCCAGAGCAGCCCTCCAGACAGTCCCCCCCACCCTCTACCTGTTTCACTGTCTTCTCTCTTTTTTTTTTTAAGATTTGTTTCTTTATCCTTGCCCCACCCCCCCATTGTCTGCTCTCTGTGTCCATTTGCTGTGTGTTCTCTGTGGCTGCCTGTATTCTCATTAGGCGGCTCTGGGAACTGATTCCAGGACCTTCCACAGTGGGAGAGAGGCGATCATTCGCTTGTGCCACCTCAGCTCCCTGTTCCGCTACGTCTCTTATTGTCTCTCCTCTGTGGCTCTTGTTGCATCATCTTGGTGCGCCAGCTCTCTGCATCGGCTGGCACTCCTGCACGGGGGGCACTCCCACGTGGGCTGGCACTCCATGTGGGCCAGCTTGCCCTCACCAGGAGGCCCTGGACATTGAACCCTGGACCTCCTATATGGTAGACGGGAGCCCAACTGCTTGAGCCACATCCATTTCTCCCCCGTCTTCTTCTTCTTCTTTTTTTTTTAAGATTTATTTATTTCTCTCCCCTTCCCCCGCCCCCCCCCCCCCCACCCCGGTTGTCTGCTTCTATTTGCTGTGTCTTCTTCTTTGCTTCTGTTGTTGTCAGCAGCATGGGAATCTGTTTCTTTTTGCTGCATCATCTTGCTGTGTCAGCTCTCCGTGTGTGCTGTGCCATTCCTGGGCAGGCTGCACTTTCTTTCGTGCTGGGCGGTTCTCCTTAGGGGCACACTCCTTTTGCGTGGGGCTCCCCTGCGCGGGGACACCCCTGCGTGGCACGGCACTCCTTGCGCGCATCAGCACTGCGCCTGGGCCAGCTCCACATGGGTCAAGGAGGCCCGGGGTTTGAACCGGGGACCTCCCATGTGGTAGACGGATGCCCTAACCACTGGGCCAAGTCTGCTTCCCTCCCCGTCTTCTAATCCTCCATCTCTCCCAAAGTTTCCCTGCTTTCAGTTATTTGGAGCATACACCTAGAAGTGGGGCTGCTGGTTCCTGTGGTAATTCTTTGTTTGACTTTTTGAGAAACTGCCAGACTGATTTCCACAGTGGCAGGCCCGTTTCCCATTGCCCCCAACAATGTACAAGTGTTCCTTTTCCCTCACACCCTTGCCATCACTTATTCTCCTCTCTTTAGAAATAATAATCGCCATTCTAGATGGTGTGAGGAGTATCTCCTTTTGAGCCAATACCTGACCTAGGGGCCGGGCATGCGAAAATCAGAGGGAAGGCGTTTCTGCATGGGGGGGCGGGGGCTGCCCGGGCGGGCCAGGCAGGGTGGCAGGGGTCCGCCGCCCAACCCCCGACCCCCCGGCCTTCCGCCACGATGTCCCGCCCCTCTGCCTCCACCTTGCTGCGACAGGGGGTGCTGGGGGTGGGTCCCGCAAACCAGGTCCCTGTCCCAGCTGCATCATGGACTGGGGGGTGGCCGGAACAACCTCCGTCCAATTCTGAGTCTCCCCTTCCCTGCGGGGACGACAGGGATTGTCCCGATAACGACACAGGACTTCCCCGGGGCGCGCAGCCCTAGGAGGAGGTTCTAGGTGTATCCCCACTTTAGGGAGGAAACCGAGGCCCAGGGACACGATGAGGAAGCGGCCGAGCCAGGGTCTGAGTTGGGCAGCTGGGCCCAGCGCTGGTGCATTTAACCGCTTGCTCTGCGTGGGGCCACGAGCCGTGCAAACACCGGTGGCTGCGTCAGCGGGCGCGTGGGCTGCCATCACGCTCCGCTTCTGCACTGAGTGTCGCAGCCCCGTCCTCCCAGCTGACCTGGCTGCAGCGCCCCCAGACAGGTGCTGGAGAGGTGGGGCAAGGCCCAGGGCTCGGGGCAGCTGGGCAGGGAGAAACCTGTCCATTCTGGAGAGAGCCTTCGCTCAGGGCTGTGCACAGAAAAGAAGCAAACAAGTGGCTCCCGGCCCCGTGGGGGAGAGGCTGGACCTCACTCCTAAGGGGACACGGAAATTCAAACCTTGCCCGGATACTACTTCTCTCCTGTAGAATCGCAAACAGACCAAAAGTCAATTAATCTGCTCTGTGGGTGAGGCTGGGGAGACGGACCCAGCCCCATATCACTGGTGGGAGTGTAAATTAGTACAACTCCTCAGGAGGGCAATTTGGCAACATCTACCAGAATTACACAGGCATAAACTTTTTGACTTAACAATTTCACTTCTGGGAGTTCTTCCTACAGCTGTACTTGACATGAGCAAAATTACTAATGTTCAAATTAGTTACTGTTTTGTTTTTAACAGCAAAAGATTGGAGCCAACCGTGTGTCCTGCAGTGGGGGGGGGCTGGTTACACAGGCTATGGAACATCCAGCCAATGGAATACTATGCAGCTGTGAAAAAGAACAAGGGGGCTCTGTACTAACTGTACAAACTGATACAGAAAGAATTCCAAAGCCGAGCTTTAGGCTGAAAAGTAAATGCAGGGCAGTGTGTTTAGCATGTTCCTTTTGGGTAAACAAATGGAGAAAATTAAGAATCTTCAACAGTCTTTGCATGCATGTCCATAAAGAGATTCCGGGAGAACACAGGAGAAACTAGAGAAAGCATTTTCAGATGGTGGGGTGGGAAACTGGCTCAATGGGGGGACAGATGTGAGAGGAAATGCCTTTTTTTTTTTTTGGTCCTTTCTGTTCTTTTATATTTTCTGGTTTTGAACCAGGTGACTGCAATGCCTATTCAGAAATTAAATAACAATAATAATTAAAAGTTTTCTTGCAGCCTCTCTTGGGTCTTGGGAAGGTTTTAGGGCAGACTTCCAATGCAAGGTGTTATCTTTGCTTTTCTTATTTAAAAATATACATCTATATTTTCTAATTGCTAAAGCGACACATGCTAATTTTCTCCATCTGGAAGGTGGGGATAACAGGAGGGTGTGGGAATTAAACGAGATGATCACGTTCCAGAACCAGACGCGGTGCCTGCACGGGCAAGAGCACGGAGCGTGCAGGGCAGCAGGAGCTGACCATTGTGAAAAATCAGAAAAGCACAAAGGGAAGAAAAAAAGTCATCCAAAAGGAAACAACCACTGATAATACTGGACCTATTTTCTTGCAGCACTTTTTTCTCAGACCGTTCTAACAACTGTTTACTGCGCTCCGACGATAGACTGAACTGTTTTGCAGTGCCGGGAGCCCCGTGGTGAGTGTACGAGTCAGCTTTTGCTATGGTAACAATCTCCAATCCCCAGCAGCTCACCAGAGAGGTTTTTTTTCATTCATTTTACACGATGGCTGCTCTGCTCCCCCCGCTTTCCGTTCTGGTTTGCTGAGCTGCCAAAAGTAATATACCAGAAACAGGTGGATTTTTACAGTGGGATTTATTAGCTTACAAGCCTAGTTCTGAGGCCTTGAAAATGTCCAAACGTAGACATCATCAGATGAAACCTCCTTCTGGAGACCGGCTGCCAGCAACCCCAGGCTCCTCCGCCACACGGCAAGGCACATGGCGGCGTCTCTGTGCTCTCCCTTCCCTTCCAGGTTGTGTTGCTTTCCGCTTCTTGCTCCCATGGCTTTCTCTGTCTAAATTTTATTCTCTTATAAAAGACCCACCCTGAATGAAGTGGGTCACATATTAAGGTAAGATCCTTCTCACCAGGAAGTTGATGTGGCTCAAGTGCTAAGACCCCCACCTACCATATGGAGGACCCGGGTTCCAGCCCTGGGCCTCCTGGTGAAAAAGAAGAGAAAGTGTGCCCGCAGGGTGAGCCAGTGCCCGCGCGGTGAGCCAGTGCCCGCAGGGTGAGCCAGTGCCTGCACGGTGAGCCGAGTGCCCGTGCGGTGAGCCGAGTGCCCATGTGGTGAGCTAGTGCCTGCACGGTGAGCCGAGTGCCCATGTGGCAAGCCAGTGCCTGCACGGTGAGCCGAGTGCCCGTGCGGTGAGCCAAATGCCCATGTGGTCAGCCGAGTGCCCACGTGAGTGCCCACATGGCGAGCCAAGTGCCCACATGGTGAGCCAGTGCCTGTGCAACTGAGTCATGTAGCAAGATGATGGCGCAACAAAAGAGAGACAAAGGGGAGAGTCAAGGTGAAGCACAGCAGAGACCAGGAACTGAGGTGGCGCAATGACAGGGAATCTCTCTCCACATCAGAGGTCTCCAGGATCAAATCCCGGTGGATTTCTAGAGGAGAAAGATGAGAAGACAGAAAGAGAAATAGATACAGAAGCTCACACAGCGAACGGACACAGACAGCAAAATCAGCAAGGCAGGGTGGGGGGAGGAAGGAAAAATAAATAAGAGTTTAAAATAAAAAAGCTCCTACCTACCACGGGTCCAGTCCCACAGGAACGGATTAACTGGTGTCCATACAACTTCAAACCCTCACTCCTTCCCCTTCCAGAACCCGGTTGGTGTGAGGACTGAGGCCTGTGTGGACCCACACAGCAGCTGAGACGAAACACACTCACATTCAAAGCCGAGTCACCTGCACCCACCTGCCACCTGCCGCGACAGGTCACGGGGCTGCTCCTCTCAGTGCTGCAGGGCAGCAGACTCTGGCCCCAGGGAGGCACGGCAAGGGGCACGGGTGACAAGGGTGGATTGTGCAATCCTCCTACAGGGAGGGGACAAGAGAACATGAGCAATACCTCGTTCTCACTCAGGGAGCGCAAACTAATAAATGCCCAGCATATTAGAAAAGAAAACACGGGCACGGTTTTACAAGCATTTTCCTGTGCCTTCAACAAATCCCTTACAACCATCATTTGCACGATATTCTGGTAGATGTGTTGTTTTTCATTGTTGTGTTGTTTTTATGCTCCCTCTTGTTGGAACCTATGATGGTTTCCAATCTTTGGGCATTTTAAGTAACTCTGATATCCACATCTCCTTGCTTTCCTTGAGGTCAATTCCTCGGAAAGGATCAAAGAAAAGGAATGTGTCTACGACTTCTGCAAAGCAGCTTTCTGAAAGGCTGTGCTAACTTACTTGTTCATTACAACATTTCAGAGTGCCCATCTTGCTACACGCTTGCCAGCACTGAATGTTATAATTAAAACAAACAAAACAAAACAAAAAGCTAAATTCCTGTGTGAAAATATTGATTTGGTTTAATTTGCCTTAAGATAGT
This sequence comes from Dasypus novemcinctus, assembly GCF_030445035.2. Classification (NCBI taxonomy): domain Eukaryota; kingdom Metazoa; phylum Chordata; class Mammalia; order Cingulata; family Dasypodidae; genus Dasypus; species Dasypus novemcinctus. The sequence continues at coordinate 14,428,246 of NC_080680.1, read as the reverse complement.
TCCTGGTGAGAATAAACTTGGTTTTATATGCTTCGTGACCTTTTGTGAATTATCTGTGCCTGACCTTCATTCTTGGTTCTTTTGGGAGGTTGGTCTTTTTCATATTGATTCACGTGAGCTTTTTGCATATAAGTAACCCCTCACTTTTCATGTCTGTTCTGCTTTTCTCAGGTAGATCTGTGCCCTTTCGCTTTGTTTCTCATGGTGTTGGTGCATTGGGTTCTTGGGGCTGCCACAACCAATTCCCACAGATGTGCTGCCTGAAGACAGATGTGTATTCCCTCTGAGTTCTGAAGACCAGAAGTCTGGAATCAAGTGCCCGTAGGGCCTCCCTGCCTCGGCAGGTCCTAGAGGACCTGTGCTGGCTCCTACCAGTCTCTGGCGTTCCTGGTGGACTTTGGCTTGTGGCCGCGCGGCTCCATCTCCACGTGGCCTAACTCCCTGTGTGTCGGCATCGTCTCCTCTTCTCTCCTGTAAGGACATTTGTCACTGGGTTTAGGGCTCACCTCATGATCCTTAACTTACATTTACAAAGGCCCTTTTGTCAAAGAAGTTTCAAGAAAGAGGACGTGGACACATCCTTTTGGGAGCCACCGTTCCACCCAGCACAATGTGCAAACTCTATTTTTGAAAACATGGTCCAATTTTACCTAAACCTTTAAAAATCGCTCCCAACTCTTCTGCCTATTGCTCTTGGGTTGCCGGGAAACGGACTTTGGCCCAGTGGTTAGGGCGTCCGTCTACCATATGGGAGGTCCGCGGTTCAAACCCCGGGCCTCCTTGACCCGTGTGGAGCTGGCCATGCGCAGCGCTGATGCGCGCAAGGAGTGCCCTGCCACGCAGGGGTGTCCCCCGCGTGGGGGAGCCCCACGCGCAAGGAGTGCGCCCGTGAGGAAAGCCGCCCAGCGTAAAAAGAAAGAGCAGCCTGCCCAGGAATGGCGCCGCCCACACTTCCCGTGCCGCTGACGACAACAGAAGCGGACAAAAACAAGACGCAGCAAATAGACACCAAGAACAGACAACCAGGGGAGGGGGGAATTAAATAAATAAATAAAATCTTAAAAAAAAAAAAAAAAAAAAAAGAAACCCCTTGCCCACACCCATCCACAAATCTGACAAGTATTCACAGATACGGCATGACCTTCCTGGAAGCTGGAGCCAGGAGCCTGGACATCTGGGTCTACCACTCACTGTTGGCCTGCAGGCAACTCCCGTATCTTCTCCAGGTCTCAGTTTCTCCATGTGTTGAAAGGATGGAAATAGGGCAGCCTGCCTCCTCGGACACTTCTAGCTGGAGGTTTTAGGAGTGCCCCGTTGAGGCGCTGAGGGTCTCCTTCCTGCCTCTCCCCTCTGTGGCGCTTTGTTCTCCCTCAAGTCTTTCTTGACCTGACCTCTGTCCCTGAGGCCCAAGGTCCCCTTTGCCATGCTCAACCTCTGCACCACCTCAAAGGGCCAAAGCCCAGGTCACTCGCAGGCTGTGTCTCTTATCTCCATAGGCCCTGGGGCTTTATTCCAGCCTGGCTCATCCTTGAAATTCCTGTAAGAATGGTAGGAAGGGAAGCACTTGTGGCTCAAGCGATTGAGCTCCCACCTACCACGTGGGAGGTCCCAGGTTTGGTTCCTGATGCCTCCTAAAGAGGAAGAGCAAGACAGTGAGCTGACGCGATGGGTGGGTGTGGCAAGTTGATGCATCAAGATACCCAAGGATGGGAAGTGGACTTGGCCCAGTGGTTAGGGCGTCCGTCTACCACACGGGAGGTCCGCAGTTCAAACCCCGGGCCTCCTCAACCCGTGTGGAGCTGGCCCATGCACAGTGCTGATGCGCGCAAGGAGTGCCGTGCCACGCAGGGGTGTCCCCCATGTAGGGGAGCCCCACGTGCAAGGAGTGCACCCCGTAAGGAGAGCCGCCCAGCGTGAAGGAGGGAGCAGCCTGCCCAGGAATGGCGCCGCACACATGGAGAGCTGACGCAGCAAGATGACGTAATAAAAATAGACACAGAGTCCTGTGCTGCTGACAACAGCAGAAGCAGACAAAAAGAACATGCAGCAAATGGACACAAAGAACAGACAACTGGGGCGGGGGGGGGGAAGGGGAAAGAAATAAATCTTTTTTAAAAAGATACGCAAGGAGGAAAACATAACGACAGACACAACAATGGGAGCAGAGGTGACTCAAGCAATTAGGTGCCTGTCCCCCACATGGGAGGTCCTACATTTGGTTCCGGTGACTCCTAAAAGAAGACCAGCACACAGTAAACAAACATAGCAAATGCAAACAATAAGGGAATGGGGAAAAATAAAATCTTAAAAAAAAAAATAAAACTGTAGGAAAATACCCTCCAGGATTCAACGCCATTGGGACTTAACCTGCTGTTGTTCTGATGATAGCAGTTTTACTTGAGGTTGTTATTCAAAACCAAAGGCACTTCTGGTCACCAGTGACCAATTATCTTGCAAAATGGCAATTCTGCCTCTACAATCAATGTATATTTGCTTGTCAAAAGAGTCAGTGCAGAGGTTTATTGATCAGTGACTTCGTTCCTGGATGTACAGATATACATAAAACCTTCTGGAGAAATGGACGTCCCCAGCCAGGTGACCCCGGGGTCCGCTCCTGCGGCAGGTGCATGCTGAGTGCTGAGCCCAGAAGGTGGGGAGGGGACTGGGTTAGCATTTGGGGAGCACCCTTGTGTGCAGAGTCATCAGGTGATGTGGACTGAATCATGTACCTCAGTTTGGACGTGATCTTGGTCTTGGTCCACATTCTAGCGGGCATGGGCCCTTTTAAACAGGATCTCTTGAAGATGTGACTTCAGTTAAGGTGTGGCCCCACTGAAACAGGCTGGGCTTAAACCCAGAATCCTGGGGTCCTGTAAGCAAAGTGGAAGTCAGGCCGATAGAAGCCAGGGGAGCAGCCAGAAGCCGGGGGTCCATGGGAGCCGGAAGAGAAAGCCACTGCCAGGAGCACTGCCATGTGACAGAAAAGCCCAGGGCTGAGGACCTCTGGCCAGCCAGAGGACAGTGGCCCCAGGAGGAAGCCCGCCCCCGAGGCTCAGAAACCAGGAGCCAGTGAATCCCTATTGTTCAGCCAACCCACTGCGTGGTATTCGTTTTGGCAGCTGGGAAAGTAAAACATCTTAGGACTGGCCCACCTTGATGGTAGTCCCGTGGGGTGGGGTTAACAGATGAGCAGGCAAGCCCAAGAAGATAAGAGATGTGCCCTGATGCTCCAGGCATTAGCGGCAGGCCTTGAAGGTGAACCCAAGCCTAAAGATCGAAGTTGTCCCCTACCAGAGACAGCCCAGCTCTCCCCTTCTCTTGCTGACAGTCCCTCATCTAAGACTCAGCCCTGGCACATGACCCAGGCCTGGCCAATCACAGCACGCCTTCCCTTCCTCACAGCGATTGGTTCAGAGATGGACACATGACCTAAGTCAGCCAATGAGGCTCCATCCCAGCGTTTCTTCCACGGCCAAGGATGGGAAGAGCCCTCCTTTCCCTGGCATTACTGATCTTGGAGGAAGTTGGCCTGGGGCTGCTGGGAGCCACTGTTGCCTCCTTAGGAAGAGTCTGCCTGCGCATCTAGCCATCTCAGGTGGAAACAGAGCTGAAAGATAGGACAGAGACTCCAGAAAACCTCTCCTGAGCGCCTGGGTCCAGCCACTCCTGAAACTGCCCTGCTCGCTGGAGCTTCTATTGAATGGCTCAGTAATTCCCTTTCTGGCTTAAGCCAGCTTGAGTTAGAGTTTTATAAGTTGCAAGCAACAGTTCCTGAACAATTCACACTGCTGGAAGAAAGAACTAGTCTCTGCTTTTGAGTGCAGAAGAGACCAGTGTATAGCCTTGTGCAGGTCACTATCAGGAAATAATCCAGGGAGATTTTGCAGATCTGAACATTTCCCAGGACAGCCAGAGGACAGAAAAAGACAGAGGTAACAAACATCTGAAAGCAACCATAGAAACTGTGTGTGTGCGTGTAAAACAGAGAGAAAGCAAGCAAAAAAGCAAATGTGGCAAGATCTTGCAACTTTTCTTGTAGATCTGAAACTTTTCAAATTTCAAAACAAAATTCAAAAACAAATCTGCCGCCAATCCCATTTTAGCAAGCAGCGGGGAATGCTGGGGAGGCCCTGTACGAGGAGCCAAAGGGCAGCTGTCTGTGGGCTGCTCAGCCACACCCTGGCTGGGCAGCCTTGAGCATTGCCCCAGCTTCTTGGGGTGCAGCCTCTCACCCAGCGGCCTGGGTTACCAGGTAGGGCCTGGGCTCAGGGCCCACTGCCTCAGTTTCCATCTGGTCCCAGGGAGCAGAAGTGTGACCTCGGGCAGGTGACCTAGTGTCCCAGAGCCCAGTTTCCTCCTCTGTAAACTGCAGAGTCACAATTCTTACATCACAGGGGACTATAAGGACATCTGGGGGGCGGGGGTGGCCCCGTGAAATCCAGGTGCACGGAGGAAACCCAGTAACCGAGGAGAGGGCAAGAGGCTCCCTACCCTGGGTTGCTGGGAGGGACACGAGCTTGACGGCATGTCCAGGGCTTGGGCTGTGCTGCTTCTTGCTCCCCACTGTGGTCCAGACCTCACCTGGTGTCCTGAGCCTCCTGGCCCCGGGGCACGGGGTGGAGGAACCTGAGAGGGTCCAGGGAGGCTGCCTGGGGCAGTGTGTCAGCAACACAGCAGGGGAGGGGGGGCGGTGCGGGGGTGGGGGTGGGGGCGTCTGACCCACCCCCTCAGCAGCTCTTGGAGCCCGCCAGCTGCCTTCCTCACACCCAGGGCCCTGCCTTTATGCAACAAGATGGGGACAACCCCTTCCTACCCGGAAGCAAGGGGCAGAGCTAATGGGACCCTACACACGTCACTGAAAGCATCAACAGAAACCCCTTCTGTAACACCAAGGCAAAACAAAAGGATGGTCCGTTGTCATCAAACACCCTACCTTTGAGGACACGGAGGTAAATACTCAGGTGTGATATTTACATGCTCAGGTGCTACTCCAGGGTAAGCTCCTGGAAGTAGGATCCCGAGTCAAAGGGCAGGTGCATTTGTAATTTTCATAGATATTAACGGCCAAGGGCCGTCCCAGCAGCAGCACAGGAGCTGTTACCCACAGCCACACCCTACACAGTGCATTATCAAAGTGGCCGAGTTCTGCCGATTAGATAAGGCAGAGCACCCTGTGCTGGGGTCCTCCTGAGAGTTTGTCTGCAATTCTCTTATTATGAGCAAACTTGCTTTTTTTTTTCTCATATCTATGAGCTATTTGTATTAGGGTGGCTGTTAATTCTCCACTTACAGCATTTGGCCATTTATCTGTTGGGTGGTTGGTCTTTGCTTACTGATTTGTTGGAGCCCTTTATAAATGAAGGGAATTTGTCCTTTGTGATATGAATTGCAAAGTTTTTTTTCCTGCTTGTCACTTGTCTCTTTACTTAGTGGGACTTTTCGCCAGGCAGAGTTTTTTAGAACTAGATTTACCTATGTATATCTTTTGTACATATGAATGTATATATAAATACACACACAAATAGATGATGTGGCTCCTGGATTGTGTGCCATTGTGAAAAAGCCCTCTGCACTTGGAGTTCTTCAGAAAAAGGCAGTGTTTCATCTTCCTCCTTCCCATCTCCTAACCCTGGGCTTGGGGCCTCCTCCTCCAGGCAGCCTTCCTTGCTGTCCTGGGCAGGTGATACCTCCCTGGACCACACTGTGGTCATTTTCTGGTGTGAGGACCAGGTCAGGTACGTAATAGTCCCCAACAGAAGTTTGATAAATGAGTTACACCCACGAGGGGCACCTTCTGTCTGAACGAGCCAGGCCTTTCCAGGGATGTAGCTTTCTGGGACTCATGCAAACAATTTAGACAGAGCCTGCTGGAAAAAACCCAGAACCAAGGCAGGTGGGAGATGTTGCTAAGTGGAAAAAACCCTCTTTTGTGTTCATGTGGAGAATGACATGCTGCCTCTGGGGGTTCTAATGGGGATTGTGTCAAGTCCAATTTCTGGGCTGCATGGGGCCAGCTGAGTGCAAATTGGAACCTTGGGCCTGAGGGAGAGATGGGTGGGAGGACAGCCTGGCCTCGGCCACCTGCAGGTGTGGGGAGGGGCTGGGCGTGGTCAGAGCCCTCCCCAGACAGCAGTGTGAGCCCCCATCAGAGGGCCCCAGGTTCTGCTCCCCACACTTTTTTTTTTTTAAAGATTTAATTTCTCTCCCCTTCCCCCCACTCACTTGTCCGTTCTCTGTGTCTATTTTGCTGCGTGTTCTTCTTTGTCCACTTCTGTTGTTGTCATCAGCATGAGAATCTGTGTTTCTTTTTGTTGCATCACCTTGTGTCAGCTCTCCGTGTGGGCGGCACCATTCCTGGGCAGGCTGCACTTTCTTTTGCACTGGGCGGCTCTCCTTACGGGGCGCACTCCTTGCGCGTGGGGCTCCCCTACGCGGGGGACACCCCTACATGGCATGGCACTCCTTGCGTGCATCAGCACTGTGCATGGGCCAGCTCCACACGGGTCAAGGAGGCCCGGGGTTTGAACTGGGAACCTCCCATGTGGTAGACGGATGCCCTAACCACTGGGCCAAGTCTGCTTCCCTCTTTCTGGAAGAGGCTGCAGACCTCCCTCTGACGCTGTGGTCTTGAGCCCATCCCGGGACTGCCCTGTACTTCTTTATCCTCCCATAGAACACAGGCACCCTAGGGTGTGCCCTGCCTGGAGGATGCAATGGGCTTTCCTGTATCTGGCAGCTCTTCTCTCCATGGATGGGCTCTGCTGGCCGGGAGAGGGCAAGGAAGCCAGGGCTTCCCGCCGAGGCAGGAGTTTGCCACAGAGCCAAGGTGGGAGCAGTTTGACGAGCACGGGAGCCTAGGCAGCTCCAGCCATCCATCTTACCTACCCGTAATTCATGGCCGCCGGCTGGGCCAGCAGCAAGAACCAACCCTATGACTCCTGCCTGGGCTGCTAAAAGTTCCTCTTGGAGTCTTCCAGCAAATTTTGCTCACAGGAAGGTGGCTATATCCACTGCCCTCTTCAATGAGGAAACTGAAGTTCAGAAGAATTAACATGCCAGAGGTCATGCAGCAGGCAGGGGCAGTGCTGGAGTCTGAAGCAGATCTGAGGGCCTCCAGTAGAGCTGCTGAGCCTCCTCCTATGCGTCTCATCGCCTCTGCTATCAGTGCACCCCCTTTCCCAAAGGCACAGGGTAGGTGGAAGTTCAGAAAATGTGCTAAGCAGAAGCTGTCACTGGTAACATTTTGGTGTATCTCCTTCTGGGGTCCCCACCCTCTGCACCTTGTCTCCTAACATTTTCTTAAATCACTTTCCTTTGTCTTGATGGAACTCTGTAAGCAGCATCTAAATGGCTCGGTCTTGTTTGACTGTGTAAGAGTAACACGGTTTCCTTAAACGTTTTCCAGTTGCTGGCCTTTCAGGTCCTCTCTGAGGCTCACCATAAACAATCCTTAGTGGACATCCTTGTGCCTCACGCTCTACGGCCCTGGCCATTTCATTAGCGGGGTTTCCAGAACTGGGGCGTGTGCAGGAGCAAGTAGGCTGGGATTGGGGCTGTGTGGGTGCTCAGATTGGAGTGCTAGCTCTGAAGGGTGCAGGGTGACCCCTTTTTCGGGAGGCCCCGAAGCAGCAGGATGTGGCGCTCGCTAAGTCCTGCTGCTCAGAGGGTGCTGGCTGGAACCGGAAACAGGAAAAAGGTGCCTCCCTCCCCCTCCTTCCCATCTCCTGCAGCACCTCCACTGGCAACCAGCCAGCTGGGGGCCCTGGCAAAAGGGGACTGCAGACTTGCACCCCTGAGCCCCAGAGGGGGGACCAAGGGCGGGCATGGCCTGAGGGACGTGGCGGGGGAGCAGGCATGGAGCTCCGCTGCCCTGCAGAGATGCAGGGCTGAGAGAGAGCGGGGGTCGGCAGAGGTCGCAGAGGGTCCAAGAGCAGGTGCCCCCTCTGGGCTGCACCCCCCATCTGAGGACGTGGTGAGGATGAGAGGATCTATTCCTATGGCACAGCGACCAGGAAGGTCAGCACACTTGAGTATCCCGTCAGTGTTGGCTATTATTATTGTTATTTCAGCAGCAGCACTTAATTGATCTCTCTGGGATCCCACCACTAACTGGGCTCAGTGACCCACCCCCCCACCCCCATTTCGGACTGCTACTATTTTCTCAAGATCCCTGGCTCAAATTCCTGGTGGGAGGAACGGACTGGGAGTGGTCTAATCAGCTGAGCTGGAGGTGGGCTGATGGCTCCCAAAGTCATCTACATCTCAGGTCATTCTGGGGACCGCAGCACACAGGGAGCACAAGAAAAATAAACCCAACCAAATGGGATATGTAATTCTGTATTTCATGTGAGCCTAGCTGCATAAAATTAAACAATAACTCCATGCATGGGAAGAAAGATGTGAATGATGGTGCACTTACTGGATGAAAGCTTGGGGAGAGTTGCATGCATGCTGACAGATGTGTGCCCTCCTGAGGGGAGCCCAGCGGAAACCACATCTGGGTGGTGATGCAGAGAACAATCTAAGACCATTTTATTTTCCTGCTTTATGGATTTTCTCTAATGAGAATGTGCTCTTGAAAATCAATACATACATCCACACAATAGAATATTATTCGTCAATAAAAAGGAAGGAAGTACGGGCACAGCGTGGATGAGCCGTAAAACCATGATGCTGCGAGAAAGAAGCCAGTCACAAAAGGCCACATACTGGATGAGTCCATTTATAGGAAATGTCCAGACTGGGCTAATCTGTAGAGATAGAAAATAAATTAAAGAATGGATGTTGCTCAATGGTTTGAGCGCCAGCGTCCCATTTACAAGGTCCTGGGTTCATCTCCAGGTACTTCATAAAAATAAATAAACAAACAAATACTGTGTATTAAAAAAAAAAGAAAGCAAATTATTGGTTTGCCAGGGCCATTGGGGAGGGGGAAATTGGGCATAATTACTAATGCGATTTCTTTTTAGGGCAATGAAAATGTTCTGGAATTTGATATTGGTGGCACTCAACCTTGTGACTATAGTAAAAAAACCTCTGAATTGTTCACTTTAAAAGAATTTTATGGGGGAAGTGGCTTTGGCCCAATGGATAGGGCGTCCGCTTACCACATGGGAGGTCCACGGTTCAAACCCCAGGCCTCCTTGACCCGTGTGGAGCTGGCCCATGCGCAGTGCTGATGCGCACAAGGAGTGCCGTGCAGTGCAGGGGTGTCCCCCACATAGGGGAGCCCCAAGCGCAAGGAGTGTGCCCCGTAAGGAGAGCCGCCCAGAGCGAATGAAAGTGCAGCCTATCCAGGAATGGCACCGCACACACGGAGAGCTGACACAGCAAGATGACGCAACAAAAAGAGACACAGATTCCCAGTGCCGCTGACAAGAACACAAATGGACACAGAAGAACACACAGCGAATGGACACAGAGAGGAATGGGAAAGAAATAAAAAATAATAAAATAAAAAAAGAATTTTATGGTAGGTGAATTACATCTCAATAAAGCCCTTATGTAAAAAAAATTCATACACGCTTTTTAAATTTGAGAGTAAAGGCAACATCACATCATCTTTTGAATTATAAAGAAGGAAAATGGCACCTGTTCTTCCCAGTTGCTGGTCCTGCCGAGGGGCCCCCGCAGCAGGAAGGAGGCAGGCCCGCGCTGAACTGATGACCTTCCCCAAAGGCCCCCTCTGGAACTCCTGCCTTCGCTGACCCGCCTTCTTGGCCCACCTCTCCAGGGCTGCGCGTGGCTGTCACCTCGGGACAGGCCCGTGGGGCCCACGGCGGAGGCAGGTGAGCGCCGAGAAAGGAGAGCCGTGCACGCAGCGGAAGACTCGGCAGACCACACGGCCGGATCCCGCGAGACCCTGGAACGAGAATCTCATTTGGAACGAGAATCTCACTTGGAATGAAAATCCAGACCCGGGTCAAGGGGAAGCCCTGGGTAGCCTCAAAAGGCCTCACCATTGGCCTCCTGAGAAATGACAGGTGCGACAGCCAATCAGAATAGCAAACAGCTGGGGCCCCACCCCCAACTTTATAAAGGGGGAGGAGCAAACCCTTTAAAAAGCCCTGACGTGGGGTCCCAGGCACACAAGTCACCTTGCATTTCTCTTGTGGTTGGTGTCTTGGCATGGACCATGTACTTTTCTCGTTTCCTTGTTTCTTAATGAACTCTTCACTCCCTTACCTACCCTGTGGTGTGGCCTTAAATTCTTTTAAGTGACATAAGCCAAGAACCTAGAAGCCCGGAACCCAGAGGCATCGGGTAACCCAGGGAGGACCTCTCAGGTTAGCCACCTGGAGCAGGCAGCCCAGGCTGGGTTAGCTTGACCCCAGGAAGGCTACACCCTGCTGACGCAAAATCCTGACACTTTCCGGGGCTTGCAACATGACCGAGCCCTTCACGCTCCACATTCTGTGCCCTGAGATAAGCCAAAAATAGGTGTCACCCTGGCAGGTTCTTGTCCCCAAATAATAACACTTAGCATGTTTCCAACCAGCCACAACTCCTGAATACCACAGCTTCGTCCAGGATTTTGGCCAGGCCCCATTCGAGGATTTGCAGTGGCCATTGAGAACTGGGCTGATTTCCCACCATGTCTGGACCAGACCAACTCAGTAGCCATGGTGATTTGGGAATTCAACCTTGAAATCCTAGTATGTTTTTTTCAGGAGGCTTCAGAAACCGAACCTGGGACCTCCCGTGTGGGAGGCAGGTGCCCGGCCGCTCGAGCCACATCAGCTCCCAGTCCTGGTATGTTTAGTCTTTGGTGAGCCGGGCCCTCCCGAAAGCGCCGTCTTTTCTGGATGCCCTGTCTCTGAGTCGACGTTAGACCCCAGATTTGCACCAACAGACAGGCCTGTGGGCACAGAAAGTTGGTTGCTGCATGTGGCCTGCCCCTACCCAATCTGGACAGATGGCAGCCTGCCATCAGCCTGGGGCCCGCAAAGCCTTCCTGCGCCTGTACTTCTAGGACCAAGGTTCGAGGGATTCTGTAAATAGTGGGTGCTCTGTGGCTACTGCTGGGGACTGAGCCTTCCCAGAGGGCTGGAGCAGCGCTGCCCAACCCTCACCTCATCCTGTGCCCTCTCGGTCATTGGAGCTGGCTGGCCTGACCCACCTTCAAAGCCACAGAAAGGGGGTCTCGGTGGGTGGGACCCAAGGTGCTTCCCACAGTGGTGGACTCTGTCCCTCGGTGGGCCACTTGGGAGCTGGGGATGCAGAGTTTAATAGGGCAAGATTTGGGGGCCTGGAAAATTGAATTCACATCTTCATCCCTGTTGGAGAAATGAGCAGTCTGAAAAAGCTTGGAGTGGGAAACTGCTCCAGGAACCCAGCACAACCAGGTGATTCCTCCAAAGTGTCAAGAGGTCAACCTTCCCCACGGATGGGTTTCCCACACATGCACATTCACTCAGGCAGCATTTATTGAGCACCAACCATGTACCAGGACCTTTGGTCTTAGGTGGTGCTTCTCAGCCTTACCTCTAGTTTAGAATCACCTAGAAGCTTTCTTTTCTTTCTTTCAAAGATTTAGTTTTATTTTTTTATTCCCCCACCCTTGTTGTTTGCACTTGCTTTCTGCTCTCTGTGTCCATTTGCTGTGAGTTCTTTTGTGTCTGCTTGTCTTCTTCTCATCTCTTTAGGAGGCACTGGGAACGAATCGCGGGACTTTCTGGTGTAGGAGGGAGGCACTCAATTGCTGGAGCCACCGCATCTCCCTGGGCTGCTGCATCTTTCACTTTCTCTCCTCTGTGTCTCCCGTTGTTGCATCGTCTTGCTGCATCAGCTCTCCCTGGTGTGGGCTGTCAGCTCTCCAAGGCATGGACCAGCTTGCCTTCACCAGGAGGCCCCAGAAATCGAACCCAGGGCCTCCCATATGGTAGACGGGAGCCCAATTGCTTGAGCCACATCCACCTCCCAACCTGGAAGCTTTCACGCACACTGGGCCCTGCCGCAGACGCAATGAGTCAGCAGGTCTAGAGGTGGGGCCCAGGCGGCCACACTTTTTTTTTTTTAAGATTTATTTTTTAATTTTAAAATTTATTTCCGCCCCCCATTGTCTGCTCTCTGTGTCCATTCGTTGTGTGTTCTTCTGTGTTCGCTTGCATTCTTGTCAGCAGCACTGGGGATCTGTGTCTCTTTTTGTTGCATCATCTACAGCATCTGCTCTCCATGTGTGTGGCGCCACTCCTGGGCAGGCTGTGCCTTTTTTGCACAGGGCGGCTCTCCTTACGGGGCGCACTTCTTGCGCGTGGGGCTCCCCTACGTGGGGGACACCCCTGCATGGCCGGGCACTCCTTGTGCACATCAGCACTGCACGTGGACTAGCTCATTACATGGGCTAGGAGGCCCTGGGTTTGAACCCTGGACCTCCCATATGGTAGGCGGACGCCCTATCAGTTGAGCCAAATCCGCTTCCCCATCCATACTGTTTTTAAAGCCTCAGATGATTCCAAAGCCAGCCAAGGAGAAGGAGCCCCGGGCTGGAGGGGGAGCAAGAAAGGGCGGTGGGTGTGGTAACGGTGAGTCTTACTTTTGTCTCTTCAAGGTAGTGATGGCTGGGACAAGGAAGACGAGAGAGGAGCCAGGTCAGAGCTCACCGGAGTCAGGAGGCAGGATGCTGCCCTGCACACATGTCCTGGGCTTTTCCGTAATTAATTTTTTTTCATCTTAATTACGGTAACACATACATAACATTAAACATCTCACTTTCATTACACATATATATAAAATTCAGTGGTGTTAATTACAATTACAATGTTGTGCCAGTGTCACTGCCATTCATGACCGAACTTTTCCACCCATCAAACAGAAACTCTGTGCCCATTAAGCAGTAACTCCCCACTCCATCCTGTGCTCTCCCTCCCCGAGTGACCTCTAATCTACTTCCTGTCTCTATGAATTTGCATATTCTAGTTATTTCTTGTCAGTCAGCTCATACAACATCTGTCCCTTGGGCTTATTCCACTCAAACTCAAGTTTCATCCGTGTTGGCGCGTGTATCAGAACTTCATTCTCTTTGACAGCTGCATAGCATTCCAATGTATGCATACATCTGTGCTTAAAATTTCATTTATTTAAACTGTATTTTCTGCCCTACCGGAAATGAATATCTGCCACCCTCACCCACCCCTATCAGGATCTCAAAGACATTCCTGCATAATAAAGTATTTACTTAGAAAGTGGGCAGGGTAGCTTTCCTGCTTTCAGGCCTCTCTTTAGGATACTTCTGATGGAAGCCCCATTACTGTAAGGAAGTGAGTGCTGTCACCCGTCCATCGAGCCGTGACAACGTACTCAGCACTCACCCTGTAACCCTCTGCCGTTGTCTGCCAGGGCTGCTAGGACAAACACCACGCCACAGGGGCGGCTAGGACAAACACCACGCCACGGCTTGGCTTGAACAATGAGCGCCTGTCACCTCGCACTGGAGACCAGAAGTCCGAATCCAAGGTGTCGGCAGGGCCAGGCGTCCTCCCGCGGAGGGCTGCGTCTGGTGCTGGGGTCCTCCCCCACCGGCAGTCCCTCTCCTCTCTGGCTTCTGCTGGGTTCTGGTTTCTCCCGGCAGTGTCCAAGTGTCCTCTCTTCATAACACCTCCAGTTGTCGGGATTCAGACCCACCTTGATTGAATTTGGCCACACCTTAACCAACAAGGTCTTTGAAAAGTCCTGTCCACAGATGGGCTCGCGCCCACAGGAAGGCAGAGTAGGACTGAAGGGTCTTACATGGGGGGGTGGGATTCAGCCCCCAACACCCGCCTACAGCGGGAGTGCCAGACCCTCTGCACCTGCCCAAGGGGAGCTCCCAGTCCAGCTGGGGAGGGGCCCATGCTCGTGGGCGCGGCAGAGGGCGGGCTTGGAGGTGCCGTCCAGGACAGCAGGCGCCGGTGGCCCCCTATCCCCAGCCACCCCTCAGACCTCAGCTCTCTGACCCACCCCGCCCCCGGCACCCGCCTCCACCCCGTGTTGTTCCTCCCAGAGCAAGCTTCCCCCATCTCCACGCCTCTGGGGTCTCTTCTCGGTTATCTTCCCAGTCTGCCCGTCTAAAGTGGTAGCCCACCCCCTCCCCGCTGCCCTGCTCTCCTGGCACTCCCACCCCTGCCTGCTCTGCCTGCCCCCTCCCCTGCGAGAAGCGCCTGGAGGAGAAGCTTCTGGGCTTTGCTTCTGCTTTCACCCGGTGTTTGTTGAGTGACTGCGTGAGAGAGTGAGTGCAGCTGAGGGAATGCCCCGAAAGGAGAGCAGTCAGAGGCCAGCTTCCTGGCAGGTGTGGCCTCAGGGGCTTTGGAGAGGCCACTCCTGGGCTGTGCTCTGAGAGTGAGAGCGGGGAAGGGGTGAGGCCAGAGGGCCTTGGCTGCCCGAGCCAATCAGAGGCTGACCCAGTCCACGGAGGCTCTGGCAATTGGGTTCCTTAGAACTGGCTAGCTGCGGTGGGTGGGCCGATGTAGGGCAGAGGCGGTGGGGTCAGCCTGCCACCCTCCATCAACCGGGCCCTCCCGCTCTCCGGTGCACGCTCACGACCTGCCCTCTGCTCACCCAGTCACTCAACAAACGCCTGCTGGCCCCGCCGGAGGCGCAGGGGAGCACCTGCTGAGCACCTGCTGTATGCCAAGTCTACTGTCTCTGCCTCAGCCGTGAGCAACTGATGGCGCTGTCTGTCCTGTGACCTGCTGGGTCCCAGCACCTGCACAGAACAGGTGTCCTGGGTGTTTGACGTGTGCCCATGGGTCTCATCAGCCCAGGGCACCCAGGCGGCCTGGACTTGGGGGAAACCCGTCTGAGCCAGGGTACGCTGGTCCTGCAGGTGCCAAGTCTCACCTGTACAACGTGGGCGACTGTGCCTGCTTGGACCAACAGCTTCTAAGCAGGCATGTCCGAGGATCAAAGAGAGACGCTGTCCTGACGAGCCAGGGCTGTGCAGTTTGCAAAGTGCTCTTCACAGCCCCCGCTCAGGAGAGCCTGGAAACAACCAGCAAAGCAGACGGGCAACGTGGTGGGTGCAACTGGGTTCCCCCAAAGCCCCAACCCCGGGTGCTGTGACTGTGATTCTAATGGGCATAAGGTCTTGGAAGGTGTGATTAGTTAAGGTGAGGCCAAAACTGGGTTAGTTCAAAGTTTTAGTTTCCTAGGCAGCTTAAGGCAGACACCCTGAAATGGTTTGGCTTAAGCAGTGGGAATTGATTAGCTTACAGTCTGAGGCCAAGAAAATGTCCACATCAAGGCGACGCGCTCCCTGCAGACTAGCTGCGGCGCTCCTGGGCTCCTCTGCCCCATGGAGGCACACGGGGCGCCTGCTGCTCTCCCCTTCTCTTCCGGGTTTCCCTGACTTCAGTCCCTTGCTTTCTCTCCCTCTCTCTGTATTCAACCTGTGTCTAGAGGACTCCAGTAAGAGGGTGAAGACTCTGCCTGAGGACGTGGCCACCTTAACTGAAGTAGCCTTGTCTAGAGGCCCCACTCACAAAGAGTTGGCACCCCCAGGAATGCACTAAACCAAGAACGCGTCTTTCCGGGTCCACGCAGCTTCGGCTCACCACGTCCAGTATGACAGCTGCACTCATAGGACACAGAGGCTCAGAAACTTAGGGAGAAGGCCCCGTGAAGACAGGTTGCAGTGACACGTCAGCAAACCCGGGAGGCCGAGGCTGGCTGGCAAACCACCGGAAGCAGCTTGATATGGTTATGAACTCCAAAAATAGAGATTGGATTATGTCTGTGATCTGGTCTGTACCTGGGTGTGACTGAGTTAGGATTAGGGCTTTGATTGGGCCACGCCATTAGGGCATTGAGTCACCGCCCCTTGGTGGGTGGGGAGTCACAGATAAAAGGCATGGCAAAGGACAGAGTTGAGGGTTCTTAATGTTGGAGTTTGATGCTGAAGTCTTAAGCTGGAGCCCCAGGAAGTCAGCACGCAGAGGAAAGAGAAGCCAGCCCCAGGAAGAGAGGAATCCTGAGCCCAGAGAGAAGCAAGATCCTGGAAGGGAGGAACCCAGGAAGCCTGAACCCTGGCAGACATCAGCAGCCATCTTCCTCCAACATGTAGAAATAGACTTTGGTGAGAGAAGGAACTTATGCTTTATGGCCTGGTATCTGTAAGCTCCTACTCCAAATAAAAACCAATTTCTGGTATTTTGCATCAGCACCCCTTTGGCTGCCAAATCAGCACCGGAAGCAGGTGAGAGGCCTGGCCAGATTCTCCTGTAGCTTTCAGAGGGAGCATGGGCCCTGCCAACACCTTGATTTCAGACATCCAGTCTCCAGAACTGTGGGAGAATAAACTGCTGTTTTCTTTTTCTTTTCAAGCCACCCACTTTGTGGTTCTTTGTTACACAGCCCTAGCAAACTGATACAGGCAGTGATCTCCCTCCCCATCTTAGAGTCAAGGCAATGGAGGCTCAGGACCATCAGGTGGCCTGGCTAAGGTCACGCAGTGAATTAGGGACAGATGGCTGTCAAAGGCCCTGGCTTCCAAGGCCTGTCCACCTTCCTAGGTCCCAGGATCTGCTGCGGAGCCCAGCCCAAGACTCCCCGCAAGGAAGCCTGTCCCCATCCATTAGGCACGCAGCTGTGGACTCTAATGTTCAGGGGTGGCAGAGGGAGTGGGCGCTCTGTTGCGGTAGGTGTGTAAGTAAGGCTACCTGACTGCCTGTGAGAAACGCCGTCGGGAATTCACCTGTCAGGGCCCTTGGCTCAGAGAGCACACAGGCCTCACACAGGGACAGGCTCTCCCCTTGCCCCTGTGCCCAGAGGTGCACCCACCGACGTGTGGGTGCAGCCATCCTGCTCTATGCCCTCTAGGAGCTGGGAGTGGGCAGATGCTGGGGAAGGGGGAGGACATGATGGCCAGGTGTCTGCCATCCCTAGCCAGGCCCAATGGCCACAGGCCTGTAGGTGGGCCTGGCATGCTTCTGTCTCAGGACATCCCTTCTGGGGTTTTCTTTGGACAGGCCTGGATGTGCCCATCAGGGACAGGCTCGGGGACTCAGGGTGCCCTTCCCGAAATCATGAGTCCAAGCAATTGGCTGCCGCAGGAGTGGCACAAGTCCAGGATGACGACACCCATTCCGCAGGTGGAGAAACTGAGGCTCAGCCAGGGCAGGGACTGGCCTGAGGCCCCGCAGGTAGCGAGGGGTGGCTGGGGGTGGGGGGAGACTTTAGTGTCCGCAGAGCACGTGGAAAGATCCGCATCCACCCCGCCTGGGAGGCCCGGTTCCCTGTCTGGCTTTGAGGACTCCCCTGGGCTTGCCCGGCTCGCGTCTGCCGTTCTGCCCATCCCTTCCCTGGGGTGGGGCTGGGGCAGTTGAACCTTGGACACGACGCATGTCTCGTAAGGTGGAGATGAGGGCGAAATAATATAAATCAACAGGTGCGTGCCAAATGGGTAGCACACTGGGGTGTGCTGGTCCATCTGGGGGGAAAGTCCTGGTTTGTACTGTTTGCCCATTTCCACAGTGTAAGTATTTCCAGGATGGCTGACTTCAGGATTCCAACGCGGCATCCCCGAACCCAGCGCTGGGAAGCGGATCGTGCTGGCCGCTCTCAGGGTGCGTTTCAGCTGCTCCAGCATCCCCCCCCGGGGCCCGGAAGTCCCGCTGCTCTGGGTACCAGTGGGCTTCGCACGTTTCCCCCCCTTGAATCCACAGTGGTTTTGGTGTCTTACCTGCCAGCTTTTCTGTTACGTGAATTACTTGGTGTCCGGGGTGGGGGGCCAAGGTGAGAATACCCTGGGCAGCTCCCTTGTGCCAGCTGTGTGGTCACAGACAGGTGGCTTAACCTCATGGGGGCTCGGTTTCCTCATCTGGAAATGGGGCCAATGAGTATACATCCGGGGGTTAGGGGAGAGCGGGTGGGCTGTGACGTCAGTGCTTTGCACAGCTCAGAAATGAGTAGTAATGCGTCATCGACATATGCCAGGTCAAGGTCAAATGATGCCGAAGGGGGGACTTGTCTGTGGCAGTCCAGAGAGGGAAAGGGGAAGGAGCAATCAGGGATGGCTCCCTGGGGGAGGTGGCGTTTGGTAGAGGTGGGGGGCGGAAGAACGCTGTGGGTGGCGGGACTTGGGAAGCCAGCGTGTCCCCGGCTTGGTGTCTGTCTGAGGAGCTCTGGGATTCAGAGCAGGTTACTTCTGCTCTCAGGGCCTGGGGTTCCTCAACCGTAAAGTGGGCACACGGTGCGGTGAGGCCCCGAGGGGTGGGGTTTCTGAAGGCCCTTCCACCCCGGCCAGGCGCCGCCACCTCGGGTGCTCAGGCCTTCCTGAGGGCGGGCACACCCGCAGCCCTGGGCTTGCCCCTTCTCCCCCGCCAGGCCAGGGCCCAGGGCCCGGAGGCAGGGCAGGCCTGGGGGGCCCGCGGGCGTGAGCCTGCGGTCCCCTCTCAGGGGAGCCGAGGCCGTCGGGCCCACCGGCCTGCGAGCGGCTTTACGGGCTGCAGGGGCCCCGGTGTTAGAGCCGGGCACGGAGGAAGGCTGAGCAGCCCGCAGGCGCGCGGCGGACATCAGCGCCCGCCGCGACCCACCCGCCCCCGGCTGTGTGACCTTGGGCAAGTGACCTCGCCTCTCGCCCCTCGAAAAGCCTCCAAATCCAGTCAGGGACGTGGGGTAAGCCCCCCAGGCCGCAGCGCGGATTGAAAAGCCCCTGCCCGCACACCGCGCCCTCCCGGCGGGCGTCCAGGGGGCGGGGGCGCAGGCCGAGCCCCGGCCGCCCCCCGTGGCCCTCGCCCCCCGCCCGCCTGCGCCCGGGGGCACGAGCCGGCCGCCAGAGCCCGCAGCCAGGTGGGCGTGACAGGCCCCGCCCCGCCCGCGCCGGCCCCGGGGGCGGAGCGAGCGGAGGCCCCGCCCGCGCTCCCCGGGGTCGGAGCCGGTGCGGGGAGCAGAGCGCGAGCGCACCCGGAGCACGCGGAGCGCGGCGCCCGCAGCGGGGCCGGCGCCAGGGAGGAGCCCGCGGGAGCCAGAGCCGACGCCGCAGCCGCCACCCCTGCGCCCCGAGCGCCAGCCCCGCAGCCGGAGCGCGACCCGCGGACCCCGAGCGCGACCCCCGCGACCCCGCTGCCGCCTCTCCCCGCCCGGCCGCGGCCATGCACGGCGGCCGCTCGCCCTGTGAGTGCCGCGCCGCCTCCCCCCCCCGCCCGCCTTTGTGTGCGCGCCGCGCCACCGCAGCCCCCTCCCCGCGCGCCCGCCCCGCGGCCTTTGTGGAGCTGCCGCCGCCCCGGCGGTGCGGGGCCGGCCCGAGCTGGGCGCCCCCCACGGGGCCCGGGCCCCTCTCCGCGCTTCCGGGGGCCTCCCGGCGCCCCCTCCCCGGGATCCCCCCACCTCGGGGCCCCCGGGCCAGGCCCTCCCTTGCGGAGCGGCGGCGGGCGGGCGCTGGCTTCTCGCGCGCCCGCGGGCAGGTGCTCATGAGCCGGGTTTGTCCTTGCCCCGCAGAGATGGACGGCGATGGCGGCCGCCGGGACGCCCCCGGGGCTCTGACGGAGGCCGGGCGCGGCGCCGGTGCGGCCGCGGGCATGACGGAGCCGGCGGCGGCGGCGCCCCGGGCGCGGGAGGCCCGGCCGGTGCACCAGCGCTTCCTGCGGCGCAGCGTGGTGGAGTCGGACCAGGAGGAGCCGCCGGGGCTGGAGGCGGCCGAGGCGCCGGGCGCGCAGGCCCCGCAGCCGCTGCAGCGCCGGGTGCTGCTGCTGTGCAAGACGCGCCGCCTCATCGCCGAGCGCGCCCGGGGCGCCGGCCGCCCCGCGCCCCCCGCGCCCGCCGCGTCGCCGTGCGCCCCCGGCGGCCCCGCGCCCCCCGCTCCGGAAGCCGCGGCCGCGCCGAGCCCCGGCCCGGGTCCCGACCCCGGCCCGGCCCCGGCCGCCGCTTCGGCCCTCGACGGCAGCCCCAGGGAGGAGAAGGCGGCGGGGGCGGCCGAGGCGACCGAGAGGAAGGAGGAGGCGGGGGCGGCCGAGGCGAAGCCGGAGCCGGGGCGCGCGCGGCGAGAGGAGCCCGAGGAGGAGGAGGACGACGAGGATGACCTCAAGGCGGTGGCCACCTCGCTGGACGGCCGCTTCCTCAAGTTCGACATCGAGCTGGGCCGCGGCTCCTTCAAGACGGTCTACAAGGGGCTGGACACGGAGACCTGGGTGGAGGTGGCCTGGTGCGAGCTGCAGGTGAGCTGCTGGTGCAAGGGCATGTCCTTGTTTCTGCGCCCAGCCTTGCCTGGGCTAAGCCGCAGGCCTGGGGGGTGGGTGGAGTGGGTGGCCCCGGGGCAGGTGCCAGCCTCCATGGGTGGCCCGCCTGCCAGGTGCTGCCGGGCGTGTGTGGGCGGCCGCTGCGTGTGTCTGCCCGCAGGTTGGGGGCCCCCTAGACTGCTTTGGAGGCCTCGGGGTCCTGTGTGTTTCTAGGCTTTTTGCACCCAGGAGGGTGCTTGGAGGTGCGGGGAGAAGGGCCTCGTGCACATCGGGGGGCCCCCATGACCCCTCATTCCCCAGCCTGTGGAACCTGGGGGTCTGAGTTCTTGCGCCACTGCAGAATCTGGGAGGGGGTGGCCAGGCGGGCCCAGAGTGATTGGGGAGCTCTGAGCTGCCCTTGCCCTCTAGTGAGCAGCTGGCAGCTGGAGGACCTGCAGGGCTGCGTCTGCCCTGCCAGCCTGCCCAAGTCGGTGTACAGGGCCCGCTGGGCTGCAGGTCCAGGCCTTTGGCTACTCGAGGGCCCTTTCCCAAAATGGATGCGTGAGCGGTCCTAAAACCAAGCCATGCGGAACGCGGGCGAGGTGGGTTTCTTTTCCTTCTTTTTCCCTCTGGATGCCAAGGCCCTGGGCACGCATTTCCAGTGCCCTCACATTGGCTGTGTCAGCTCCAGCGCTGGAAGATTATATAAACGGTAACCCGAGCTGCGCGGGGCCGGCCTGGGGAGTCTGGGCAGCGCCTGTCACCGTGGGCTCGGGCGGCCCTCCCCGGGTGGCCGGCCCGACTGTGGAGGTGTAAACCTACCCCGCGCCCTGTAAACTTAGCCTGCCTCTCCGGCTGGGAAATGGGGTGCAGTTGCCGAGTCCTCCAGGCCCCTGCAGGGTGGCCTCTGTGTGCGTGCGCGCGCCGTGTGTGTGCACGCGGGCTCTTCGGTGGGCGTCGACCTCTCCTCCGCCCTTCTCCCAGGACAAAGAGCCCCGGAGGCCGCCTCTACCTGCAGCCCCTTTGCTCCCACTTTGGGAATGTGGGATTTTTTAATTTGTGGGGTCTGTGGCCTTCTGGCTGGGTGCTGGTGGGAGGCAGAGGGAGTGACATGCTCCCCCTCTCCCTGACCCCAAAGGGTCTGGACCCTCCCTGAAAGGTGGTCTCGCTGCCGCCGGTCAGGGCAGGGGGCTGTGGTCTGGAGGGCACCAAGTGCCCCTGCTGCATGAAAGGGCTGAGAGGAGAGTGCAGGCAAGGAGGAATTGGAAGGGGGAGAAGGTAGTTCTTGATTGTGGAGGGTGGCCGCGTCCCCCTCCCCTCCCTGTCTTGCCAGATGACCCAGCATGATGAGCTGGTGCTGCTGCCTAGTGCATCTGCAGGGCAGAGGACGGGCACGGGGTGCTGCAGCAGGCCGGATTCGAGTTAGAGCTCAGCAACTGGGCCCTGCCGATCTTGTCGAAGCAGGAGCATGTGACGCTTGGAGGTTTTGCTTCCCCGTTACTTTTAGGGAAAGGCAGGTGGTCTCATCTCTGGGTCTGCCACCTGCAGAGGGACACTGGGGGAACCTGACCCCCCCCGGGGCCTCTTTCGCTCCTTGACTCTCGATGGGCACGGTAAGGCTGGAGGTGGCTTTGAGTCCATCTGGTGGTGTTCTTGCCGAGCTGCTACTGGGTGCTCCGAGCTGTGGGGAGCAGTTCCTGTTGCTGGGTTAACGTCTGCTTCGGGCTGATGTGCAGAATTTGGGGTCTGCCCTGTTCTCGGAAGCGGCCCCCCATGCCTGGGAGCCTGTCGTGCGTCCTGCCCGTGCTAGGAGACTGCCAGAAACATCTTATTTCATCCTCGTCCTCGATCTGAGTCATTTTCCCCGTTGTATGGTTGAGGGCAGTGGGGAGGAGGAGTAACTTCCTAGGGAGATGGGTGGGGTGGGCATCGCAAGTTCATTTTACTGGCTGAAAAGAGTGAGGGAGGGTCGTGAGGTGGGGGGCTGGGGGGTCCCCAGGCAGGACCTGGGCCTGGCTGCTGCGTGGGGGGCCATGGAGTCTGCGCATGTGGGGGTCCCCAGCATGGGGCAAGGGCTGGGGTCCCGGAATGGGAAGGGGCGATGGGGGCTGAGGAGGTGACGCTCCCCAGGGTGGAGCCCGAGGGCCCCGACAGCCAGAAGCAGGGTCGCGGCGGGGAAGGGGCCACGGTTGGCCCGCGGTGGGCCCGGGGCCTGTTTGCGCTCACAGAGGGCACAGGAGGTTGCCCTTGGCAGGGTGGTTGGCTTTGTGCAGCGGGGGTGGGGGGCGGGGGCTGCTCGAGGCAACAGCGCAGAGTTGTTTTGCACACTGGCCCCCCCTGCAAGGGGTGACTGACTCCGTGGACAGCGGGCGAGCCAGCACGTGGCCTGTGGGGAGGGAGCATCGCAGGAGCCTGTGCCGTGCAGAGTCCCTCTCCCTCCCCGGCTGTGGCGGGGGGCTGCCGGCCAGGCCTGCTCCCGCTTTCGGTGGCTTTTTCTGAGGTTCCCTGCCAAAGGGAGGAAATGCCTCGTTGCTGGGGCCCGGCGGGTCCGGCTGGGAGGACGTGAGGTCCCCGCGCCTCTTAATTTCCATTGATAAGTTAGCGTTGAAAGGGCTTTGCAGAGAGAGAAACGTCAGCTCATTGCCGCCTCCCGGGGCGGCGGGATGGCTCACCTTGGTGAGGAGCTCCAGATGGTCGTTTCAAAGAATGACTCCCCTGTCTTTTCTTTTTTTTAATGTGCTTTTACTTTAGGCACCATGGCAGCGAAAATGCACCCAGGATTGCACAGCCCCGGTTCTATCACATTTTCCCATATTCCCGCTGCCAGATTTGACAGGGCCCCCCGCCGTGCTAAACGGGGTGCGGGGTCAAGCTGGGGAGACGCCGCGGTCGGCTCTGGGGCCTCCTGCCGTCCACTCACCTGGGGAGGCAGGTCACCATCCGGGCTGTGGCCTGAGCTAGAGTTTGGGGGAGCCTGAGTTTGCTTTTCGGATGCACTGGGCCCCCCGTGGGTGGCGCTCCAGCGGTGGGAACGAGAAGAGGCGGTTCCCGGCCCGCCGCCCTTGCAAGGTTGCGCTTTGGGGACTTCCTCCCTCTTCTTGGCTGGGGTCACTGGACAGCTACCTCGTGTCCAGAGCGCGCGCTCTCGGGCGTCGTTGCCCCTGAGCTGGCAGCGCCGTCCTGGCGTGGAGGAAACGCCTGGGGCCAGCACCCTGAAGCCATGTGGTCCGCGCGCCCGCCTGAGATGTACCTGCTTCTCCCAGGTGTCCTCAGGGACTTGCAAGAAAACGTGGACTTTTGCAGCCCCCCGCACTGGCCTGTCCCCCTGCCCTGGCCCGTGGCCGCCTTGCCCGCCTGCTCTCTGAAGGGAGCCGTGGCGGCCGCTGTTGCAGGGCTGGGCTCGCGGCGCCCGCGGAGGGGGACGCCGGCGGGACACTCCTGCGCTCGGCGCTGGGGTTCGGGGTCCCGTGCCCGTGTGAGGCTCCGTCCACTTCCTGGATCCTCAGGCTGGTGTAAGTCCTGGAAAGAAAAAGGTACCCGTGAGGGGTGCCGGGGGCCCAGCTCTGCCCGGAGGGTCCTGTCCGCTGTGGTTTGTGCCGACTGGACCTGAGGCTCCCTGGGAGCAGCGGGGGCAGCTGGGGGCGGCCAGAGAGGGCTCGAGCTGTGAAAATCCCCGTCTTCTCTGTTACGTAACCTGCGGTGTCCCGTTGCTGCCCGCGAGCCCACGGGGCTGACAAAGGGGCCGTGTGTTCCCCTGCGCCCCGCCCCTGGCCAGGGTTCCTCAGTGCCCTATTCACCTGCCTCACCACCCCCAAAGAAGGTGCTGTACCCAGCAAAGGGCGCAGAAGCGGGGGGTCTTACACAGGGTGGTGCAGGGAGCCCGCCAGGGCCTCTGGGCAAGTGGCAGGGACTTGTCCGGGGCCACCCAGCTCTGCCTTTGGGGTCTGCTCATCCCAGCTGCCCCAGGCAGCCTCCTGTTTAGTCACAACTACCTTGACGTCACCTTTGCACAGGTGAGTCCAGGTGCATCCACCCTGCTGAGCTGGGCCAGGTTGGAGCCTGACCGGGGGTTCTCCCCTGCCCACGCGCGTTGCACCGGCCGCCGTGGGAAGGAGGCCTGGCCGCCGGCCTTGCAGGGTGCCGATGAGCCAGAAGCAGCCGCGGCTTAGCCAAGGGAGGGGACAGACGCGCTGACCTTGCGAAGGCAGGAGGGGTGGGTGGCGTTCATTCGGGCAGGACATGTAGGACAAACTTGGCTCGAGCTTGCTGGCCGTCATTCTGTCTCTTTTTAAACCAAAAACCAATATTTTTAGAGAAGTTAAGTGTTCAGAAAAATTGTCCCCAAAGCGCAGGTCCCATGTGTTCCCGTTCCCCCAGTTTTCTCCTGTTGGTAACATCTTGCATTAGTTTGGGAAATTGGTTACAAATGATGGACTGAAACTGGTATCAATGCATTAAAAAAAAAATTTTTTTTTAAGGTGGTGCTGGTAATTGAACCCAGGACGTCGTATGTGGGAAGCAGATGCTTGCCCACCGGGCAACACCCGCTCCCCTGGTGTCAGTCCATTTTTAGTATCTGGAGCCTGCGTTGTGTGTGAGGTTTCACCCTCTGTGTGTGCACTTCTACGGGTTTGGGCAAATGAGTGACGCCATGCCCCGCCCCATACGGCCGTGACCAAGCCCCTGCTCAGAGCCCCGCTGTGTCGGGAGGGCTGCAGCTCGAGTCGGCTGAAGGCCCCTGCCTGGGTGCTCCGGGGTCAGCGCGCCGCGGGCGGCGGGGCCTTCTCCGAGGCACTGTGGAGCGTCAGGGATGACGGATGCCCGGCTGCCAGTTCAGCTCGGCGGGGTCTTGTGACTTTATTAGGCTGCCAGCACGCAGGGCGCCGGGAGTCGCGTGTGCTCCCTGCTGGAAGCGGGCCCTGCTGCGGCCGCGTGCTTGCCTTTCTGGGAATTCTCAGAGGCCCTGGCACGGGGGCAGGCACGGGCTGAGCCGCTGGGCCCCGGGGCACCGGGGGACTCAGGGGTGCCCGCGCCGGCCCTTCCTGAGCCTGGTGCAGCACACTCCAGAGGGAGGGCTGCCTCTCCCAGCCCCACGCGGCGGGCAGGTGTGCAAATGCTGCTCGTTGCATCTGCTCTCCCTGAGCTGCTGTTTTCTTCCCCCTCTGATGTGTTAAGAAGCCCTGAGAGAGGCAGCGAGATAAATGCTCCCGCCAGCACTGTCCTCTGGAACTGCCTGTGGGAGACTTGGAACGTGGCCAGTGCAAACGAGGACCTGAACTTCTAGTTTTATTTGTTAAATTGAAGTACAAAGACTCCACGTGAACCGGCTCCTCTGCTGGTTTAGACCGAGGGAGGGCGAGGGCAGCTCAGCAGCGGGGATTGCCACCCCCGAGTCCTGCGTGGACTTGGCTTGCAGGCGTCGCCTCTCTCGGGGAAGGGCCTGCTACCCCCGTTTCAGGTTATGACTGGATCTGCTCAGACCCAAGCGGCAGGACATTCCGCCAACCAGCCCGCCCCGGCTCTTGGTGAAGCCTGGGTGGTCCCGGGCTGGGCCCCACGGGGATAAAGTCCACGAAAGCCGTGGCTGGACACGTGGGGAAGTGAGAATGGGGCTCTAGTGTTGTGTCAGTGTTAAACGTCCTGCATCAAGCAGCCGCCGAGGGTGAGGGACGTGCTCTCTATCGCCCGGCGGTTTCGGCAGGTCCCGACCTAGCATTCAGGCTTAGGGGCAGTGGTTTCCCACCCGTGACGCCGTTCCCGGGTTGGCACCCGGGGGCTCACCCGGGGAGGGCTCAGAGCATCGTGGGTGGATTGTTAGAAGGTAGTGGTGGCGAAGGAAAGGACTGTTAACAGAGGGAGTGGACGCTCTGGAAGGTTCCGAACTCCAGGTGCCGTGCTGGGGACTGAGCAGAGCAGGCTCGTGCGTCCTCTCGATTAGGTCGTGTGGTAGTGTATCCGGCAGGCGGTGCCCTGGAGACACTGCCGTGGCCAGGACGGAGCAAGCCCCCTGCCCCGTGGAGGGAAGACGGAGGGGACAAGGTGCACAGGGACACCCGTGGGGGCGAGCGGAAGGGAGCGTGGCGTGGAGGGCGAGTCAGGCCGCGGAAAGGGGGCGAGGCAGGAGGAGGAGGGAACGGGCCGTGGGAAAGCCGTTCCAGGGGGAAAAGGCCAGCGCAAGGGCCCTGAGGCAGGAGCAAGCTTGGCGGCGAGGGGCAAGGGGGAGGGCCGCGGGGAGGGGAGGGGCCAGGGCAGGGACCCCGAAGGTCCTGGTGGGGAGTCTGGCCTCTCTCCAAGGGCGCCGGGCGCCGGGAGGGTCTGAGCAGAGGAGAGTCGTGGGCCGACTCGAGTTGCCACGGGGACAGCCGGGTGGAGGGGGGGTGGAGGCAGGGAGGCCAGGCAGGGGGTGATGGCCACTGTCCTGTCCGCCCAGAGGCCACAGGCTTGGGCCAGGGCGTGGGGTGGGAGCAGGGGTCGGGTCCCGGGTGTATTCTGTCAAATAAGAACCAAACCTGGACTCGGTGGGAAGAGTTGTGCTTCGCGAGGACGGCTGCGGGGAGGGGTCTTTGCAGTCGGGAGACCACGCATGCCAGGAGGTCTGCGAATGCCTCGCCTCCGAGCCAGGCAGGGAGGGTTTTTCTTTTATAGAGAGGAAAGGACCGGCCGTGGCGGAGCGGGGTGAGCGGGTAGCGTGAGCAGCTGGTGATTTTGAGCATTTTTTTTTCACAGGGGAGCAGCCTGTTTTTCTGGAAAGCCCCCTGTGAATTCAGGGGCCTGGCGGGTGACGTGTCACCAAAGTGGGGCTAACAAGCATTTTGTCCCGGCTGATGGGTGGGGGCCAGCCAACCACTTAGGAGGTGCACAGTGGGCACGGGGAGGCCATGTCCTGGGTGAGTGGGGGCAGCCGTGAGTCCCATCTTGTGTGTGTGGGGCTGCTTTGCAGTGAGCACACAGGGTGGGGGGATTCCTTAACCACCGCTGTTTTCCAGGAGCACGGGGCTCTGGGAAAAATTTACCACGGTGGGCCCTGAAGGTGGAGGCCCCCGGATTTGCTGGGTTAGACAAAGGCAGGAGTGGAGGGTGCCTGCAGGTTCTCCAGCCCGCCAGCCTCCGAGGTGCGGAAAGTGGGGGGTGGGCAGCAGACCTTGGTTTGGAACCTGCTAGACCTGAGCATCTTGTTGGGCAGGGCGGGCCCCCCAGGCTCCTCCGGCCTGTGCCGGCTTCTGCAGCAAAGCCGGAGGCCCAGGGAGTGTGCGAGGCAGTGAGGGCGGACGGGGGTCCAGAGTGGACCCCAGGACCTAGATGCGTCCCTGGGGCCCGCCCAGAAGGAAAGCCAGGCCCGGCGTCGTCTCCGCGAGGCCAGTGCTGTCCCCAGCTGTAAGCACCACAGACGGGGAGAGCAGATTTTTCAGGCTCCAAGTCCCACGAGGAGTCAGCGGCTGCCTTTTGAAAACCCCGCCCCTTCCTTTGGAGGTTATCCTTATCCTCGCTCCCACCTGGGCCGGCCAGGCTCCCAGGGCCGCTCAGCGTCCCCTGCCTGGGGAGAGGCTGCCCTAGGGCCCTGGGGCCCGGCCCGCCCCTGCCGCGCGCTTCCAGAACAGGCCGGGACACCTTTGGCCCGCCTGGCCAGGGAGTGTCCCCGGGGCCTGCGGCTGAGGCTCAGCGCCAGGCTGGAGCTGGAAGACGCCCGAGGTGATGGCGTGGGCTCCAGGCCGCTTCGTGGGGGCAGCTTGACCCTGTCCGGCCGAGGCCTGGGCCACGGGCCTCAGTCTCCCTCTGCGGTCTGCCCTGGCCGTGGTGGGCGGCTCCGTGCAACCCGCAGCGGGGAGGCGCCTGGGTCAGGAGACGTGGGGCCAGGCAGGGCCCTGGGACTGAGTGCCCTGGCTCGGCACCACTCACGGGCAGGCAGAGGCCCAGGGGGCGGCTTGGGGGAGGCGCAGTCTGTCCGGGCAGTGGGAGGGGTCCGAGGACGGCCGAGTTAGGTCTCCCCTTACCCCGCTCTCGCCCTTTACCCACAAATAAACTATTTTAAAGAAGTTGGAAGCAGAGGGAAAGTTGAGCCTGGGGAAGCGGTGGACCCCATTTCTGAGACACACCTGCCTTCCTCTGCTCTGCAGACGGACATCAGCCCGTACATGCCGGCAGGACGGACGGACAGCTGGCCACGGCTCCGGAAGTCCCTGCTGTGGGGCGGTGGTCCCGGGCGGCGTGGGCACAGGGCTTCGCGGCTGCCCGCTTTTGTCCCGGAGCGCCTGGGCTGGGAGAGGCGGCGGGCGTGCAGGCAGCGGCTGGACGTTTTAAGGGGCGGCTAGGATCGGCCTCTTTTTGGGGAGAGGAGTCTTGGGGACGCCCTTCAGAGGAAAAGCACACTCCCCCCCAGCACCGAGGCTCTGCTGCTTCCAAGAGCTTTCAAATCCAATTTTGTTCCCGGGAGGGTTGAATTCTAAGAATTTCTCCGAATGCCTGATTGCTATCTCTAATTCAAGTCGGCTTTCTTTAAATATATATTACAATTTCTTGAAAAGAATTAAGGAGGTGACGGTACAGCAGCCACATTAAAGGAATCTGCCAACACGTCCCCCCATAACCCAAGTGAATTCGACTACCTTTTTTTTTATGCATTAGGTTCAAATTCTTGTTTACATACTTATATGTTTTTTTTTTTTTTAAATATAGCTGGGCCATAGGGTTTAACTGCTTTTTAACAAACTTTGAAAAATTGTAGTAATGTGTATACGACTCAGATTTTCCCATTTGAGCCACTCTGAAATGAACAGTTCAGTGGTGTTATGTTCACAATGTTGCGCTGCCACCACCAGCCATTACCCAGGGTTTTGTGTCACCTCAAATAGAAACTCTGGTTTGTGATTCGAGGCTTGCTCCCCGTCCTTGCAGTTCTGGCTCTCGGGGAGGTTTTTCTAGAAGGGCCCATTCAGGCCTGCTTGGGGGCGGCTCCTGTCCCGGGGGCCTCGGTGCCTAGAGGTCAGCTGTCCTGAGCTGCTGTAGCCCGCCCGCCTGGCCTCTGCCTTCTGCTCCGCGGCCGGCCCTCGGGCGGGCGCTCGGCTCAGGCCTGCTGTCGGGCATTTCTGGGGCCCCGTGTTCAGGCGTCACCCAAAGTGTCCAGAAGAAGGTCTCCGTGGCGGCCTCAGATGCGAGAGAAGTCGTGGGCCTCAGGCTGTCTGGATGCCTCCGGAAAAGGCTCGGCCACTGCTGCGTCCTGCTGGGGTAGCCCAGGGCGTGGGGCCCCGGGATACGGGGGCAGTAGCCGTGGGGGCAGGAGGGGTGGGCGGGAGGGGAGTGCTTTTCCCAGGAGGACTGTCTTGCGCCCCGCGGCCCCTTGGCTGTGCACCCAGTCCCCAGAGCAGCTTTGGGAGGTCTGTGGGCCCTGCCTTCCCAGACGAGACTGGAGGCTCAGAGAGGCCATCCAGGGCACACGGCCAAGCCGTGGCCACCACCCAGCTCAGGCCACTCCCTGCGCCGCGACAGTTTCTGTGTGTGTCAGAGTGGTTGCTGCAGAACAGGGGGATGAGGGAAGCGGACTTGGCCCAGTGGTTAGGGCGTCCGTCTACCATATGGGAGGCCCACGGTTCAAGCCCCAGGCCTCCTTGACCCGTGTGGAGCTGGCCCACGCGCAGTGCTGATGCGCGCAAGGAGTGCCCTGCCACGCAGGGGTGTCCCCCGCATAGGGGAGCCCCAAGTGCAAGGAGTGCGCCCCTTAAGGAGAGCCGTCCAGTGCGAAAGAAAGTGCAGCCTGCCCAGGAATGGCCCCGCATACACGGCGAGTTGACGCAGCAAGATAATGCAACAAAACGAGACGCAGATTCCCGGTGCTGCTGACAAGAATACAAGCAGACACAGAAGAACACACAGCGAATGGACACAGAGAGCAGACAGCTAGGGGGGAGGGGAAAAGGGAGAGAAATAAATAAAAAATAAATCTAAAAATAGATAAATAGAAAGGGGGGATGTGCTGGGTGAAGCAGGCTTTGCTTTTGCAGACCTTCTCAGAGCCTTTGAAGCACCCATTTGCCTTCTGAGGCTCTTGGGAAGGGACAGCGGAGCCTTCATGCACCCCTACTTCCCTGTTTTTTCACTTTCTTATGGGACCAGAACGGTTCTGGGGTGTGATGTGGTGTGTCCACTGGGTGTGGAGAGTTGCTGGCGGGTGAAGATGCTTCTGCAGGGTTTCCTGGGAGCCCTGGCAAACCCTGATGTTGCCACTGGAGGTGCTGGGAGCTAGAAATGGGAAGTTTGCCTTCCCACGCTACTCCCCACCCATCTGGGACAGGAGCTGCCCTGGAGGGATGATTCTCCTGGGAGGTTGTCAGGACTCAGCCCCAGGCCCTCTGCATTCCTTACTCTGCCTCTGCTTGCTTGGGTGGATGAGCTGGGAAAGTTCTCAGCTGCTGGGGATTGCACGCGCAGACTTTAATTTATTCCACAGACCTGAAATCTGGAGGGAACCGGTTGAGGGCCGTGGCAGTGCCTCATTACATCAGTGAGGACAGCCATGCTTCTACTCTCCTTGGTCATGGTGGCGATTCGTTGCCAGGCTTGTCGCCTCGTGATAACACAAAGGCTGCCGTAGTTCCAAGCATTACAACCACATTTGAAGGTGCATGGATCGATGGACTCTCAGCAGCTCGAAGGCCCATTTCTCAAATGTCTATATCCATTTTTTAATTCATAACGGAGAGTATTTTCTAGTGATCCCCTTTTGTCTCTCTGGTTTCTGGTGATAAGAAGGAGGTAGAAGGCTGTGAGGAGGGTGCCGGAGTCTTTGTTGGTCATCGTATCCCTCCAAGATGGTGTTTGGCTCCCGTCGGCCCCTGCAGCCCTCCCCTGCCTGGGCCTGTGTCCCCAGCAGAAAAGTGCCCTTACCCAGCTCCTTCCTGATGCACCTGGGGCAGCCCTGGCTCCTCCCTGCCCCATACCCCTCCCTCCAGGGCACCTGACCTGTGGGTTTCTAGGCTCCCAGCCTCTCCCTTCTGTGCCTCTGCACAAGCGGGCGGCCATGTGGACACGCCTTCCTTTCCCACAGCTGCCTCTGACCCCGGCGCTTCGCCCACTCTGTTCTCTCCCTGCACTCTTCCGCCCTGCCCGTACCTGCCATGCCCCTCCCGCGGCTCAGCCCTCGCCCACTGGGAGGGCCCCCCCGCTCCAACCCGGTCTTGCCGGCCACGGCTCCAGGGGCTGGGAGAGCCACGAGCTGGTCCCTGGTGCTGCTCCCCGGTGCCTGGCCGCAGTGGGGGCTTGGGAGACAGTTGGGGGGCAAGGGAGTGAGTTGTGGGAGTGAGTACGTGTTCTGAGGGTCTCCCCCGAAATCTCTGAGATTCAACCCACCCATGGTAGCCAGGGCGGGGGGGGGCCAGACGGGGTGGGTTGGCGAGCGGCGGCAGCCCCGTTGGGCCTGCATGCGGGGTGCCAGGCCCTGCCCTCCCTGCTTGGATGTACCACCCCCCGTGCCCTGCCCCAGCACCCGTTGGAGGTGGGCATGGTCGGGGCCCTCCTCTCACAGACCAGGAGGCCGCGCCCTGGGTGGGCAGGGAACGGCTGACAGCAGGGCTGCCCTGACCCTGGGGGCTGGCCCTTGCAGCCCACCTCTCTCGGGGCGTCTCAGGGTGGGCAGCATTGCAGGACACTCACCCCAGGACTGGCTGCGCGGGGGCAGGGGCAGGGGCAGGGAGCTTGGCCGAGGAGCCTTGGCCGGGCCCCGGGGGTGGCGAGGGGCTTCCCAGCGTCGCCGGGGGTGGCACGGTCCAGCTGGTTTCAGCTTCAGCCTCTAGGGACGGGTGTGGGTGGGCTGGGCGGGCTTGGCCGGCGCCTCCCGTGCCTGCTCAGGGAAGGCATGTGCAAAGGCCCGGCGCCCGGATGAGCTTGGCCGGCCCAGGGTCCGCGGGGTAGAGGAAAAGATGTGGACCCGCTTAGAGAAGACCAAGGAGCTGTTCCTGGCACAGAAAGACACGAGGGGCCTTTACTGGGCCCCGTGTCCCCCGAGCCAGGCCCCACTTGGTGGGAGGGAGCCCCCCATTTCTTTCATGCTCTCCTGGAGACCCCGAGGCTCAGAGGGACATGGGAGGTTGTCCTTGCACCTGGGTTGTCCTTGTACCTGCTTAGAACTCCGTCTCTAGAGGCGGGGCACGAGGGTGCTGGGGGGGTGCCCGGCTGCTCAGGCCTCCAGGCAGAGAGCGGCCCAGCCTGGAGGCCTGCAGGGGAGTCCTGGCTGCCCCAGCACTTGCACCCTGCCCAGGGTGGACTCGGGTGCTCCTGAGAGCTCCCGGGATTCCTCCCGCTTAGAGACAGGGCCTGAGGCTGGGGCTTGCTGGCGCCTCCCCGCTGCAGCCTGCGCCTTGGGGGCCTGGTGGTCACAAGCAGCCGGCCTCCTGCTGCGGCCTGTCGGCTCCTGGCCTGCGCCATCCTGTACATCCCCAGGCGAGGAGTGACTCCTGGAGGGGCTTGTGGTGCACAGGGTGGCCAGCCATGCCTGGGACCCCGCCTCTCCCCGGGGCTGGGGCAACTTGCTGTCCCCTGCAGGGCATGGAGGGGTCGGGCCACGGGGACCTAGCCCCGGGCCCAGGGAGCAGGGGGCGCCCGAGGCGATGGGCTTGGGCTGAGCAGGCGCCCCAGAGCAGGGATGCCCGAGCTGCAAGGGAGGAGGGAGGAGGGAGGCCAGGTGGTGTGTGCCGCGGGGGCCAACCCTGGGCCGCCACGCAGGGCGTGTTTTCTGCAACTTAGGCTCCTGGGGAGCAGGATTCAATGGACAGTGAAATCTGATTAAAAAATTGCTCAAAATGTCCTTCCTCAGATGTGGCACTTGAGGAATCTCTTGTGATTTCTCTTCTGTCCTCGGGGATTTTTGCAGAGTCATAGCTGCAGCAGCCCTGGTAACGGGTGCCCAAGGCGGTGAGCCTCAGGCCCACAGCCCACTTGTGGGCCCCCCCCAGCTGCCCCTCCTCTCAGCTGCCCCTCCCCTGCCCAGGCTGCCCCTCTCCCCACCCCGGCTGCCTGTTCCCCTGCCCAGGCTGCCCCTGCGGCCCCGAGCCCAGCCAGGCCGCAAGGAGGTGCCAGGGGCCAGCCTGCAGCGGACCCCTGCAGTGAGGGCTGGAGCCCGGCAGCCTCACCTGCCGCCCCCTCGCCAGGGGTGCCTTTAAGGGTGGGTGGGAGGCCTGCGCCGCCCCTGCCCGCATCTGAGCAGGGCTGGCGCCGCAAGGGGGGCTTGCCGAGCGCCTCCCTTCCCCTGGCACTGTGGGTGCAGCCATGGGCCAGTCGCCCAGGCCAGGCCTCTCGGCCGCCCCGTGGCTCTCACTCGGCCCCTGCTAGAGGCGGTGGGGGCTGTGGGGATGACTCCCCCGTGAAGACCTGCTCAGGCCCTGAGCCCTGGGCCGCGGGGGTGGGCCTGTCTGTAGGTGGGACCTGTGTTAGGAGTGCGTCTGTGGGTGGGCTCTTTGGTACAGGGTGGGCCTCCATCTGCAGGCAGGTGGGCAGAGGAAATTCAGGCGCTGTCGGTCAGTTATTTTTCTGACTGCTGAGGAAGCCAGGAATCTAGAGAAAGCCACAGCGGGAGACCCAGGAGAGGGGGGACGTGAGACGGAGGAGAGAGGCAAGTCAGGGGGCTCCAGGGACGGCGACAGGCGGAACGCCGCCGACTCCGGAGAAGGCGGGGTCTGCCGAGACCTCGGTTTTGGACTCGAGCCTTTCAGTTGGGTTCCTGTTGCTTGAGCTACCTGGGGCGTGGCATTTGTCATAGCAGCCCTGGCAAACTCAGGCTTACCGAGGAAGGGGGCCAGCGGCACCGGCTGGGCAGACCTGGAGCTCGTTCGCCGACGTTCTGGGGCGCACAGGTCGCTGGGCAGACTGGGCGTTTGAGCCTGGCCGTGATGGCCCCTGCGCCATGCTCCCGCCCACGGCTCACTTCTGTGGTTGGTGGTGGCAGGGGCCGTGCAGGCTCAGGCCGTGGCGTGTTTGCAGGAGCGCCTGCTGACCTGGTTTCGGCACCCCAGTGTGAGGCTGGGGGACGTGCCCGGGCACCATCTACCTGGGAGCCGGGTCTCTGTCTCGGGGTGCTAGCCAGGCGCCCATCCTGCGTCTGCACCTTAGGAAGTAATGCTGCCCGGAAGGTGTCTGTGGAATTTTCCCTCTTTAATTGAAAGGACCTCGGAGAACAAAGCTTTTTTGGAAGGAATATTGAACTCACGGAGGGCAGAGCAGGGTGAGTGGTGGCAGCGCCGAGTATGGTGTTTCTGTCCACCTGGCGGTGGCGGCGGCCGCAGGCAGCCTGTCTGCGTCTGTGATCGTAGCAAAACTCAGTCGTCGCCCGAAGCCTCTTTGGCAGGTGCACGGCATCCCCGAGTTGCGGGATGGGTTGGAGAGTCATCTGGTGTCAGCGTGCGTGAGTTCCCTGTGCTGGTGGAAGGCCCTTGATAGGGACCAAGGGCCGGGGCCAGGGGGCTGGCATCTGCTGGTCACCCTTCCCCCAGTCAGCGGGTGCTGCGTCTGGCCCCTTCCGCCCCCTCGTGGGGTCGGCCTCTGACCAGCAACACACGGTACCTGATACGTCACGGAGGCCGGGGAGGCAGTGACGCCCGGGGGCCCCCGTGACCTGGTCCTGTTGGGTTGACGGGGCCCCGTGTCCTGGGAGAGCGGCCCCCAGCCCCGTGGAGGCTCCCCTGCTTTGCCCCTGAGCGGCCCCCCACTGCCCAGCATGCCTGCCCAGCCCAGCTGCTTCTGGTCAGTACTTCCTATGGTGCCCCTCTGGCCTGGGTGACAGGTGCTGTGTGGGACCCCCCTCTGGCCTGGGTGATGGGCTGTGTGGGACCCCCCCCCGCCCTGGGTGATGGGTGCTGTGTGGGACCCCCCTCTGGCCTGGGTGATGGGCGCTGTGTGGGACCCCCCTCTGGCCTGGGTGATGGGCAGGGGGGAACCCCCCAACCCTGGGTGATGGGCTGTGTGGGACCCCCCCCGCCCTAGCTGATGGACTGTGTGGGACCCCACCTGCCCTGGGTGATGGGCTGTGTGGGACCCCCCTCTGTTCTGGGTGGGTGGGTGTAATGGGAGACCCCCCCCAGGATTGGGTGGATGGGTGCTGTGTGGGAAAGTCCCCCAACATGGGTGATGGGCTGTGTGGGAGACCCCTTCCCCGGGGTGGCATCTGACATGGCCTTTCCCATCGCTTTCCTGTCTGGAGGGTGGGGGTCAGGGTGCCCATTGAGGGCAGTTGTGCGGCTCGGACATGTTTCCCATGGAGAAGCCCGAAGACACCAGGTGAGTGTGAGCTGGGGCGTCCACCAGCCGTCACCAAGGCCTGTGGCCGTCTCTGGGGGCCACAGCTAGTCCAGCACCTTCCCTGCACAACAGAGTGCTCTGAAGCGGGACAGCGTGGCTCTGCTGGTGCCCTGACCTCTGCTTGTCTCGACCCTTGCTCATGAACCCACGTCCAGGCGGGTTTGCCTGATGCTCCCAGGCCTGTGCCTGCCCTGGCTGGCGGACGCCCAGCCC
Source organism: Dasypus novemcinctus (assembly GCF_030445035.2). Lineage (NCBI taxonomy): Eukaryota > Metazoa > Chordata > Mammalia > Cingulata > Dasypodidae > Dasypus > Dasypus novemcinctus. The sequence continues at coordinate 14,392,625 of NC_080680.1, read as the reverse complement.
CTGGTTGGCAGAGAGCTAAAAGCACGAGGGGCTCCCCGTCCTGCCCGTGCATAGCCGAGGGGCCCCGGGCAGGGAGGCGGCCTGAGCCCTGGCTGCTGCTGGCCCAGGCCCCGCGGCTGAAGCTGGACGCAGGTGTGGGGCCACAGCTGCCCTGACTGGGCAGGAGGCACTCATGCTGGGCTGTTCAGCCAGGGTGGCCACCAGCTGCCACGCGCCCGGGCTTGTGGTGGAGATGCTGAAATACGGCGTCCTCCTGTAAGCCTGCGCTGCGCGACTGTCGCTGGGAGGGCAACTTGCGGGAGAGAGGGAGTGCCGTGGGTGGAGACGTGGGAGGCTCAGCCCTGTCCATGTGGGTGGTGAGGGGGGAGGATGGGCGCCCAGGCAGCTGTGCAGTGCATTTCCTTGGGATCAGGTACACTGTCATTACCTGGGCCACTGTCATCTGTCTGTCTCTCTGTCTATGTATTTATCTAGCCTGTCTCTCTGTCTCTGTCTCTCGTATCTGTCTGGTAGCTAGCTATCCCTGTCTACCATATTATCTCTCTCTCCGTCTATTGGACTATTCCTCCATCCCTTCATCCATTTGTCATCTCTCTATCCATCTATCTCTCTGTTCGGATGAACAGATGTCCCATCTGTCTACCTGCTCATCCCTCTGTCTAGCTGTCCCATCTATCTCATCTATCTTCTATTTATCTGTCCACCTATAGCTCCATCCCTCTATCTGCCGCTTCCCTCTGTTATCTGTCTCTCCCTTTATCTGTCTATCCCTTCATCCGTCTGTTGTCTAAACATTTACGAGTAGGTTGTATACATCATGCTCCTCGAGCACTTAACCCTTGCATGTGTATTTCTTAAGAACAAGGGCACTCTCACTTACCTAGCATTTACTTTCAAATAATGTTTCCCCCTTACATAATTTAGGAGTTTTGTGTAATCGTGCCAACTTTTGAGTTTCTCGGAGAACAAGAACGGCCCAAGGTTGATGAATGTCCTTCGTCATTAGCAAGCGGAGACCTCAGAATTGTTTCCTTCAGGTGCATTTGAGTTGGGCTTGTCCTTTCCACAGTAACCGCCCCAGGAATTAAGCGCTGGAGGGCTTTGGGGGAGACTCAGAGGTGAGGGCACGCCCCAGGAATTAAGCGCTGGAGGGCTTTGGGGGAGACTCAGAGGTGAGGGCACGGCCCACGGGGTCAGGCAGGCCAAGCCCTGGCTTCCCTGGGCAGGTGGGGCCGTGCCTGAGCAGCAGCCAGAGGCTTTGGCTTTGCCCTGGGGGTGGCCCAGAGCTGCCAAAGATTGTTCTGTTGATAGTGCTGCTTTGGAGAGTAATTTGGAATCATTTAGGGACAAAGCAGGCCCTGGGCAGGCCACAGGGAGAAGGGAAGGAGGCTGGCCGAGCTGCTCCTGTCTTCTGCCCTTGAGCTGCCCTGGGGAGGGGTCCAGCCCTGGCTGTCTCCGTGGGGTTTCAGGGCTTTTAGACGCCAGTGGGCTCGCGTAGACCCTTCTCCTGGCATGTGGGGGCCCAGCCGCAGAGGGGCTTGCCTGTGTCCGCCCAGTCTCACTTGATTGCCTTTGAAAAGATGAAGATGGAGGGGTGGGGGGGGTGACTCTGCAGGGCCTGGTCCCCTCCTGTGGTCGGCCCGCCCGATGCTGGACCAGGCTGTTCTGCGGAGCGGATGTCTACGACGGCCCCCTGTGTGTGCTGTTCATCAAAAAGGTTTAGCTGGATCGCTGCTATCCCGTGTGTTAGGACAGTATTCCTCCTTACCGCCGAGTATTCCAGGTCAGCTGGCGGGGAGGTGAGGAGGTCCACCACCACACCAGGCAACCGAGAGCACCTACAGCTGCAAGCAGGAGAATCGCAGCCATCAGCCCTGTGGGATCTGAGCCCCCTGCCGTAACCCACTGCATGGACTGGGGGAGAGTGTGAACCACAATGTAAGCCATGGTCCACGCGCTGTGGCAGCGCTCCAGGGCGTGGTCACCAAATGCAGTGAATGTGCCTCACTGATGAGAGGGGATGCTGATGTGGGACGAGTGGGGAGTGGGGTATATGGAAACCTCTTATGATTTTTAACGTAACATTTTGTATGGTCTATTTATCTTTAAAAAATAATAATAATTTAAAGAAAGGTTTAAAAAGGAGACCCGAAGCAAATAGACTTAGTGTTGGTTCATTCCTCAATCTTGAGGATTTGGGGTGGTGATGCCCACTCTGCTTCTGATTGAGAGGGGCTTAGATCCCATGGGGCAGATGGATGGAACTGTCTTGCTTGTAATTGTAAATACTTTTTGTTGTTTTGGAAAGGGCCTTGTCCATCACCATCCTTTTGTTTGTTGTCCTGGAGAGTCCAATAAACTGGAAAGAAGTTCAACTGCTTTCTGTCGTTATAAATTCTTCCGCTTATGTTGGAATTTTATGTAATTGGGCTCATATGGTATTGAGTTGTTTTTGTCTGGTTGCTTTCACTCGCTGATATGTTTTGAGCTTCGCGGGTGTAGCTGCACGGTCGTTCCTTTTCATTGCTGAGCAGTGGCCGACGGTGTGGCTGGGCCATGCTTTTTCCTTTCGCCCGCTGCTAGACATATGGGCTGCTTCCAGGGTCGGACTATTAGAAATGAGGTTGCACTGGCCATTCCCACGCAGGTTGGAGGACGAGGGTGGAGCACGGGTGGGGGCCGGGTCACGGGCAGGGGGTCCGCTCTCTGGGTCCCTCATGGTGCGAGGGGCCTTCCCATGGCTGCCTGCAGCCTCCGTGGAGCCCAGGGAGCGCGCGTCTTCCATCCTTGCTGTCCCCTGCTTCCCTCGGGCAGCCAAGGCTGGGGGTCAGTGCTGGGCGCTGGGTGGCGAGTGGCCGCTGCCCAGTGGCCAGCAGCCCGGCTCGGGGGCAGAGCCAGGGCAAGTCCACGGGCCGCCCTGCGCTGAAGCGGCGCCTTCTCACCTCCCCTCCCGACGGGGCTGCCCGGCGCTGGGACCGGTGGATCGCCCGTGTGTCCCGCGAAGAGCCAGCGTTGGGCCTGCTCCGAGGGCCCATCAGCCTCAGTAAATATTTGATGACGGCAGCGATGGAAACACAAAGGTCTGCTCTGTTCTCCGGAGGGCGAGCGAGACGGTGACATTGAACGCCCCGGGCCTGCCGGCCGCTTCCGGGAGCGGTCTGTGGGTGCCTTTTAAAGGCAGGCCCTACTTGTCCGGGTTCCGACCAGCTCCCTACTGGAGCGGGGTCTGGCAAGGCGGAGCCCCCGGGAGCCCTGCCAGCCTCTGCCTGCGACCCGGACGGGACCCCCAGGGGTCCCGCCCACAGCGGGGTCTCGTCCTTCTGACGTGTCTTTGGGCCCGGGGCAGGGAGGAGTGCCTCGGACTCCGCAGCCACCCCTGGGTGGGCACCCCTCCAGGCACGCCGGGGCCACGGGGCGGGGCCGGCACTGGCTGCCCTGCCGGCTTCCCGGCCGGACCACCCGGCCCCGGGGTGTGAGGCTTCAGGTGACGGGGGCCCCGCGAGGCTGCTGGCCCTCCCGCGTGCACGCGTGTGCACCATGCTTGTGCCATCTGGTTCGCTGGCCGGGGAGGGGGCCTGTCCGGGGCAGGAGCTCGTGGGAATGGCGTGCCCTTTGAGGAGGGCCTCGCCGAGCAGGGCGGGCGCCCGCAGTCCCCGTGGCGGGCAGCCAAGCCAGGGGGGGACGCTGGGCGGATGCGCGCGTCTGGGGCTGTGGCAGCTCTCCTGCTCCGAGAGAGACACACACTTTGCACGGCTGGTGGCTTTTAAACAAAAGGCCTCGGCTTTTTGTGTCTTCCTTTGGAGGGAAGGAAAATAGGCCGGGGGCCGGGGCTGGGAAAGGAGCTGTTTGGAGGGACGGAGGTGGAATCTTGAGGGTTTCCAAAGAACTCTGTCTTTGGGTATGACCGTGAGCGGTTGTGACGATAGCAGGGGCTCTTTCCTAGACGTTCGGTCCATGCCAGGCCCCGAACTAAGTGCTTTTCCTGTGTGATCCTCTTCTCGCCTCCCAGTGGTACCTTGAGGCTGGCAGGGTACTGTGGGGAAACTGAGGCATGTGGCTGGAAGGGGCGGGGCGGGTGTGACCTGTTCTGTTGCTGCAGGCTCTGGAGCGGCGTGGGTCAAAGGCCATCGTCATTGGCTTTTTTTTTTCTTTTTAATTGAAATTGTGATTATGGTAACAGATTCACAGCGCAGAATTCCCCATTTTATCCACCTGCGTGGGTGCAATCCAGTGACGCTAATGACCTCACGCCGCTGCGCCGCATCACCGCCGCCGGGACCAGAGCGTCCCGCCAAGCCTTAACCCGGCCGTCCCCTGCCCCGGCCGCGGGAGCCGCTCGCCTGTCCCCGTCTCGGCGGGTTTGCTTGTTCAAGGCACCCCCGTAAGTGGAGTCATTCGCATGTGCCCTTCTGGGTCTGGCTGGCCGCTCGGCACGACCTCGGCCAGGGTCAGCGTGCCGGCCGCGTGCCCGCCCCTCAGGCCTCTCTGGGCCGAGTCGTGTCCCCTGGCCTGTCCGTTCGTCTGCCGGGGGACGCTGGCTGCGCCCGCCTCCTGGCTCTTGTGGGGCACGCGCCTTGGGTGTTGGCCTGCGGGTCGCCGTCCCTGCTGAAGTGTGGGCCCGGCCGGAGCGCCTGCTTCCGGGGGAGGCTAGGGCAAGCCCCTCCTGGGGTGCACTGGCTGCCAGTGGGGGGCTGCTGGCCTGACCGGGGCCTGGGGGCATCGCCTTCCACGAGTGCCACTTAGGACACCTGGCTCCAGGGCGTGACGCCAGAGCGAGGTCCCTTCAGACCAGGTGGGTGGGGGCCTGGCCTACGGGCAGGGGCAGCGCCAGGCACGCCCAGGCCAGGACTTGGGCCCGGGGCGTGCGGACGAGCAGCTATGGGTACAGGCCGGCCCTCAGCGTGGGGGGCACTGGGAAGCGGTGAGAGGCAGAGGCTGGAGATGAGCGGTTTCCCGTGCGCTCGGGGAAGGCTTCCCTCTCTCTTGAAAAGGAAATAGTAAGGCCGGCAGTGGCACCTCCCGCACTGGAGGGGTGGGGCGGGGGCTGTGGCTGGCGGTGGAGAAGGTCCTTGAGTGGGGCTGGCTCTCGGGGGTCGGGAGGATGGCCGGTTAGGGCCCCCCAAGATGCCCCTGTGCGGTTAGGACCCAGCCAAGGACGTTGGGCTCATTGGGTGGGCCCTGCATGGAATCACAGAGGCTCTGGGAAGAGGGAGGAGACGCTGGTGCCGGCTCGGAGGATGGAGATGGGGCTGCGGGCCAAGGTGGGCGGGTCGCCCCGGGACCCTGACTTTACCCCGCGAGGTTTTCCCGCTGCAGCCCTCCGGAGCCGTCAGCTCGTGTTCAGCCTCAGGCTGGGGGGAGCCAGCCCAGCCTGTCTGGGGCCCGTCCCGGGCTTGGCAGGCAGCAGGGTGGCTGCAGGCAGCCCTGGGGGACGTCCAGGCTCCCTGAAGACACTCTTGCAGCAGGCCCGCAGGGGCGCGGTCCTGGGAGGGTGCTCCTGGGGCGAGGGTGCCTAGAAGATGGATGGCTGTGGCTCCCAGGGCTGCTCTGGGGGAACGAGACGTGCTTGGAGGTGAGTGTTGGAAAGGAGGTGCCGGGGCCTGCGATGGTGCGGCTAGGACACTCGGGAGAGGAGTTTGAACTGCCCGGCACGGTTTGGTGGGTCACAGGGAGCCATTGAAGGCTCTCGGGGGAGGAGAGTTGATGGGTGAAAACGAGAGTCTAGGGACGGGGACCTGGCCGATGCGTCAGAGGTGCCGGAAACGGTGAGGGCGAGCCGAGGCGGCGTCTGTAACTCCCTGGGGCTGCAGCGGGAAGGCTGGTGGTTTGGTTTCCACCACACCGGGGACGCCCCCTGGAGCTCCCGCCCCCTGTGCGGAGGCAGGCGGCAGGCTGGCAGAGGGGGGGCTCCACCAGGCGGCGAGGACGGGGAGAGCCGCTCCATGCTGGGCTGCGCTGGCGGCCGTCACCGGGGGCCCAAGCGTCCTGGGCGTGGGACTTCCCGAGCAGAGGGCCCGGCAGGACCGAGGGCGGCGCGGGGGCCGGGAGGCTGCGCGGACGGGCGTGGCGGGCGCCGGGGTGCCCGGGGGGCTCGCCCTTCCTGGGCCAGGATGCTGTGCTTCCCGGCAAACTGGGGCGAGCCCGCTGTGCGCCCACGCCGCGCCCGTTCTCGTGGATGGAGACGACGCGGGAGCTGTGGGGTGGCGGAAGGGAGGAGGATGGGGAGCGGTGTTCCAGGGCTCGGGCCGGCCAGGCTGGACCCTGGTTGGGGTGCGTCCTCCGCGCGCTGGGCTCCGCTTTGGGCCCCTCATGCCTCTCTGGTCCTCACTTAGCGTCCCGCGTCAGGAGCAGGTGCCGTTGGGCTCCCAGCGGGCAGGTGCTCGGGTGGCGGGCTCGGGCCACTGTCCCGTGCGCCGCCTGGCCTGCTGCGGGAACTCAGCGCTGTGGCCCCCGCCCCCCGGGGCCAGGGCTTCTGCTCTGGTGGGTCTGGGGGAGCAGGCCGGGATGGGCTAGGCACCCCCGTGGGCTGGCATCACAGCGTCCTGGCCAGGGCGTGGGAGGGGTGGGCTGCCCTCACTTGCCGCTGGGGTCTGGGCATGGGGCAGGGTCCTGCTGTCCAGGGGCTCTCACTGGGGATAGCGAGAACCTGAGCCTGCCCACTTGGGGGGTCTGGTGGTGCCATCCCTTCTCCCTGGCCCCCATGTCCTGTGGGTACCCAGAGGTAGAGCTGGCAGGACCCCAGGGAGGAAAGAGCGGGAGGGAGGGGCGCAGCGGGAGCTGGCCGCGTGAGATCACCGGGTCAGCGAGCATGAGGCTCCAGGCTCAGGCAGGAGCCGTGGAACTTACTGGGACGAGCTGACGTTAATGGGAAGTTTCAGCTTCCCTTCTTCCGTGCTGGGTACAAATGGTCCCATTCCACACGCCCCACAGGCTGCGATGCACACTGATGTCGCCAGGGAGCCAGCGAGCCTGAGAGAGCGCTGGGGCTGCCTGGGCCCTCGCTCCTTCCTGGGGGCTGGCCCCCCTTTTGCCGGCAGAGGCACGGAGACCCTGTCCCCAGCTGGCTGTCGGCACCGGCTCTGGGCCAGGCCCTGCTCTGGGCACAGGGTGGAAAGGTGAACCCCGGCCCCGTGGAGCGTCGAATGAGTGGGCGGGAAGCAGGTGTGTGCCAAGCTGGGGACAGGCTGCTGAGTCCCCGTGGCCCAAAGCCGGCCTTCGGGCTGCGCTCTGCCCCTGACACCTCGGGGTGCCTGCCGCCTCTCTGCTCCCGCCTCCCACCCACTCACCCCCTCCCATCTCTGCCCCTCCAACCCCACCGGCCCCTCCCGTCTCTATCCCTCCTACCCGCCTACCCCCTCCCATCTCTGTCCTCACCCCCCACTCCTCCTATCTCCAACTTTCCACCCACCCACCCTCTCCCATCTTGTCCCTCCCACTCCACCAGCCCCTCCCCCTCCCCCACCCCTCCCATCTCTGTCCCTCTCCCCTCCCCCTCCCCCGCTCCTCCCATCTGTTCCCTTCTTCCACCCCCACCCCTCCCCCTCCCATCTCTATCCCTCTTCCCCCTCACCCCCACCCCTCCCATCTCTGTCCCTCTCCCCCCTCACCCCACCCCACCCTCACCCCTCCCATCCCTGTCCCTCTCCCCCTCCCCCCACCCCACCCCTCCCATCTCTGTCCCTCCTTCCCTCCCCCTCCCCCATCCCTCCCATCTGTCCCTCTCCCCCCTCCCCCTTCTCCCATCTGTCCCCCTCCCCCACCTCAACCCCTCCCCCTCCCGTCTCTATCCCTCTTCCCCCTCACCCCCATCCCTCCCATCTCTTTCCTTCTCCCCCCTCACCCCATCCCACCCTCACCCCTCCCATCTCTGTCTCTCTCCCCCCTCCCCCTGCTCCTCTCAACTCCCCCTCCCCCTGCTCCTCCCATCTGTCCCTCTCCCCCTCCCCCTGCTCCTCCCATCTCTGTCCCTCTCCCTCTCCCCCCACCCCCTGCTCCTCCCATCTCTGTCCCTCTCCCCCTCCCCACCCCCTGCTCCTCCCATCTCTGTCCCTCTCCCCCTCCCCCTGCTCCTCCCATCTCTGTCTCTCTCCCCCTCCCCCCTGCTCCTCCCATCTCTGTCCCTCTCCCCCTCCCCCCACCCCCTGCTCCTTTCATCTCTGTCCCTCTCCCCCCACCCCCTGCTCCTCCCATCTCTGTCCCTCTCCCCCTCCCCCACCCCCTGCTCCTTTCATCTCTCTGTCCCTCTCCCCCCACCAGCCTTTCCCATTTCCAGCCCTCTCTGCCCTGCGCTCTGGAGCTTGGGTGTCCGTAGCAACGGTTGCTGTGGTGGAAGCCAGCACCCACTCAGCCTCATCCCTTGGCGATATATTTTTGGCAACTGCACAGGGATTTGATTTGATTCGATGATTACTTTTTGGTGTTGACTTTTTCTCTTGCCGTGAGAATTTCGCGGCAACGCCGGTCAGCATTCGAGCAGGCGTTGGTGCGCGCCTCCTCTCCGCGGGCACCGCGGCCCGCCGAGGCCTCCCCTGGCGGCGTCCGTCAGCGCTGGCTGGGGGCGCCGCCCTCGACAGCTTCTTGTCTGCCCAGGCTCCGTGCTGGGGGTCTTGGCTGCTCGGGGCGTCCCGCTTGGAAGTGGGTAAAGCTGGGCTGTCGGGCTCGGCGACGCCGGGCGCCAGTGGCGGCCCACGACAGCCTCGGGACCCCCAACGCCAGTGCGATGTGTAGCCCAGACCCCCCGCTGGGGCTTGTGCTCTGACTCGATAGGCTTATGCAGACAGCCCGTTTGTTTCTGACAATTTTTAAGTCAACTTTAATGAGATGAAATTTACCTGCAAAACATGCACCAAATTAAAATTACAGCAACGTTTTGACAAATGAAAACACCTGTGTTAGCACCACAGTCATTTCCATTGTGCCAAAATGTTTCCTTGTAACTTCTTTAAATTTACTTTAAAAAAATTTATTGAAGTACACCACTTCTACAGAAACGTCAACGTAATTACACAGTAAGTGTGTGGTAATAGTTGTGAGCTTACAAAACACACGTGTGACATCGTACGGGGCTCCCCCACCTCAGCCTACCGCCAGCACCTTGCACTGTTGTGAACATTTTTAACTAATGATTAAAAGCATTCTCAAAATATTACTACTAGGCAAAGCGTTTTCCCCCAGCCCACTCCTGCTATTGTTATTAAGCCTGTTTTTACTGACGAGGGAGCGATGCCCAGAAGGGGGGTGCGGCATGGCGCGTCCGGCTGACCGCCTGGCTCTCCCCACTCGCGGCTCCTCCCTCTGGAATTTCTTCCTTTCTCCCCACCGCGAAGCCTCTTGGGTAGCATGCGCCGGGTCCCTGGTGCTGTTTCCACGCAGGCGTTCACGCTCTTTGCAGACCAGGCTTCTCGCCCTAAAACGCGGGTCCTCGGGCTTCTCCAGGCCGGGTCTGGCCCTCTGCGGCCCCTGGCGCGGGTCCCGGTACGGCTGACGGGCGGGTGGGCGGGTGTCGGCGGAAGCACCGAACGGGCACCCTGGGGCCCCCACCTGCGGCCTTTGAAGGCCACGGCCCGGTGCACGCGGGACCGGTTCTGGCCCAGGAGCAATTGCCGGGCGCTGTTCCCTCCAGGGCAGGAGAGGCTCGTCCCCCTGCGCTTCTCCTCTCCCGCCGCGTGCCCGCGCACTGGGAGCCGGGAAGACGGTCTTCGGCCCGCTGCCCCGAGTCAGCTCGTCTCCTTGCTCGGGGACTCCCGGGGGTCCCCGGGGGGCATCTAGGCTGGGGGGTGCGGTTTTCCAGGAAGCCTTCTTCAGTGTCCTTCCAAGGAACGCCATTGGGGTGGGCGAGCGCTCAGATGGGGGGTGGCCCAGGGCAGGGGGGGCGGGCGGGGCTGCCCTCCGCCTGGCTCCTGCACTGCCCCGGCCAGGAGCTGGCACCGAGGCGGACGCGGGCCTGGCCTGCCCTCTAGGAGCCGCTGTCCACTGAGTCTAGGGAGTCAGCATTTTGGGGGACTCGGCGGGAGGGAAGCCAGAGTCGCGCCTGGCGCCTTGCCTGGCCCTCTTGGCTTCCTCTTCCTTGCGTGTGCTTGGGGAAGTGCTGTGGCAGTGCGCAGTTGGCGGCCCGCTCAGAGCAAGACTTTTTTTTTTGAGGTACTGGGAATCGAAGCTGGGACTTGAAGGAGGCCAGGGGAAGGGTGGGCGGCTCCAAGCCTCCACATCTTGCCCCAGAGGGGCAGATGGTTCCAGCTTACCGCGGGGGCCTCCCAGGCCCGCCCCTGCCAAGAGCCACCCCCAGAGCATCTTACGCTCGGAGCGTCCAAGCCAGAGGCCGGCCAGCAGGAGGCCTATCTCAGAGGGCCAGAGAGCCCAGATTTTTTGTCCTGGTAGCCCGCGGGAGTTTTCCCTTGTTTTTAATTTAAGATTTTAAATGTATTGTTTAAAATTCTCCCGTTGGGCAGAACTTCAAGCAGCATGCCCTGGCATTCATTCTCCTGGAATCAGAAATGACTGAAGGGAAGCAGATGTGGCTCAAGCAGCCCGGACTTACACCTGCCACATGGGAGGTCCCCCATTTGGTTCCTGGTGCCTCCTAGAGAAGGAGTGTTGGTGCAGTGGACGGGCATGGCGAGCTGACGCAACGAGATGATGCAACGAAGGAGACACAAAGAGGAAAGACAGTGAGAGACGCATCAAACCAGGGAGCCAAGGTGGCTTAGGCGACTGGGCGCCTCTCTCCCATGTGGGGTTTGGTTCCCGGTGCCTCCTAAAGAGGGGACAGGCAGACCCAGAGAGCACACAGCAAATGGGCACAGAGAGCCAACAGTGACCATGGACGGTGAGGCAAGGGGAATAGGTATATAAAATAAACCTTAAAAAAAAAAAGACCAGAGATGGAGCTTAAGAGTTAACTTGATATCATGGCGCTTCAGTTCTGGTGGAGGAGTGGACAGCTCCCCAGGGGCTTGGCTTTCTCTTCTGGGGAAAAGAGGAACGTGTTTTCCTGTTTTCCGTTGGTTGCAGGATTGCTGTGTCACCTCAGGCCACGGTACTGCATTGTCATTGTCCTTATTTGGAGATGAAGGGCGATTTAAGGAGATGCCTGTAGGGGCCAGGGTGGCCGGGGGTGGCCTAGACCCCTGGGGAGGGGTCCTCGGCAGGACCCACCCCCAGGTTTGCCCCGGCATCCACAGAGGGGCTCGCGCGTCTTTACGCAGGCGTGAGCCTCCCACTCTGGCGCCCGGTGCGCAGTCGGTGCTCGGCACGTGCTCGGGGGTGACGCGGGCCGGCTCCCTTTGTCCCCATCCAGAAGAAGCATGTCCGCGAGAGGCCTGGCGGAAATCCCAGGAGCAGCGTCGGTGCGGGGCGTGGAGTTCCAGCCTCCAGCCGGCGGCTTTCAGCACACATCTGCTTCCAGAACAGATGCCGGAGGAGCGCTGCAGGAAATTCACCTCCGCGGCGTCCCTGGCTCTGAAGGGGAGGACAGCCTCGTGGTAGCCACGCTCCGCGGTGACCCGGGAACGGGCTGTGGCTGCGGTGCCCAGGTCAGCGCCGCAAGCGTCGCCCTGCCCTGCCAGCCGCCTCCCGCGCGCCTCTGCCAAGTACGTTCCGGCTTTGGTGTCATCAAGTTAATAAACAGATCGCGGAAAATTGCGCAGTCAGGAAAAAGGAAAACAAAATCTCCACCCTTGCAGCCTGCCCTGAACCCAGCCTGTCTCTGTCCTGGTTTTTTTTTCAGGTTATACTGCCTTAAAATCCCAGCCTCCGGGCAGCTTCGTGCCCTGCCTTTCAGCACCCCGAGGCGGTCCTTTCCTCGGGGTCCGTGGGCTTGAACATGACTTTCAGACGACACCGTCTTCCGTCAGCTTCCCCAGGCCCTGTCTGGGGATGTCTGGGTTATTTCTTGCCTTTATAAATATCTCTGCAGCCGAGAGTTCCGTGCAAAAAAACACGGGCGTTGCTATTTTGGGTGATTTCCCTGCGGAGATTTCCAGGGAGCGTTTGTGTGGCTTTGAGACAGGCCTTTGGTGGCCCAGACATTGTACGAGAGGCCCTGCCTCCCCGTTTCACAGCATCTCTGCTGGAAGCAGACACGTCAATTCAAAAGAAAGGTTTTATGTATTCTTTATTTTTGTCACCATGATCTGCCACCCTCTTTGTAGCTGAAAACAGTAGGAGAAATGGCATTTTTAGAGAGAACGGAGAGCGCCCCCCCTCTGGCCGCAGACCAACGCCCGGTTTTGCTTGGGTCTCTGTCGCCCTGCCCTGTCCTCTCCGTCGGTGCTTGCGTATGCACTTGTGGCGGGCGGTGGGCGGGCGGCCTTGGCCACTGCAGCTCGTGGCGGCGCCCGATGGCCCGTTGGGGGGGCGCCACGCTTGCGGAGCTCGCGCCCCCGTTTCTTGGTGTCTGTGCCCACTACCCAGCGGCGGTTCTTCCGAGTGATTTCTAGAGGAAAAGTTTCTAGACCCAGAGGCGGCCGAGTTGTAGGATGTCGAGACCTGGTGACGCCAGCAGGCGCGGGGGACCAGGGGACCTTGGGCTGGGGCTGGGCGGCACGGCTGTAGGGCAGGGACCTCAGCGCAGGTGCTCTGAGGTAACCCTGTCCCATAGAAATACAGGGAGCCCTGGTGCAAGCCACCTGTGTAGCATTCGGGTGAATGAGCAGGCTGCAAAAGCAAGAAGAGGTGGGTGTAACTTTAGTACTATACTTCATTTAACCCGATGGCCGCCCCTCCAAACAGCACTTTTTTCTTTTAACATGCTGTCAATATAAAATTATTGCGGTTTTAAAAATTCTTTAAAAACACACAACAACTAACTTGGCAGTCTAACACGTATTTTGTACCTACATAGCTTAAGAGCTCCTTGGACACCTGTGGCTCATCGCTGTTGACTTTAAGGGGAAGGCAGTACCGGATGTGGGGGCTCCCTTCTCTCCGGGAGTCTGATCTATGCCCTTGAGGCGAGTGGAGCTGCTTGGAGCATTTTTTTAAAGATTTACTTATTTTACTTAATTTTTTAATTCATCTCCCCCCACCCCGGATGATTCTCTTGTCTGTCTGTTCATTGTTTGCTCGCCTTCTCCAGGAGGCGCCGGGAACTGAACCCGGGACCTCCCACCTGGGAGGCGAGTTCCAGAGGCCTGAACCACATCCGCTCCCCGTGGGCTGCGGCGTCTGCTCGTTGCGGCGGGTGTAGCGCCTGCCTGTCTTCTTTAGGAGGTCCCGGGACCCGAACCTGGGACCTCCTGTGTGGTAGGCAGGTGCCCAACTGGTTGAGCCACATCTGTTTCCCCTGCTGGAGCATTGGACGTGCACAAGCACTGGGTGCCTGGCTGTGGCCCCCAAGCTTCTGCTGCTTGCTGTAAGAGGTCCTGCGGGATGGGTTAGCGGTATTGAAGACAGAGGGGGGTAGGGGGCCCTCGCCCACCCCAGGCTGCCTTGGGCCGCTGTGGTTCTCTCCCGTGGTCCCCCAGCCTGGCCCTGATTGGGTGCCTTTTTGTCAGTGCCTGGCCCAGAGGAGACGCCCTGCGGCTCGGCCGAAGCCCCTGCCAGCCTGGCCCTAGGGGGTCCTCTCAGCCCTGTTGGTGGGATCACTCTCCTCGCCCGGGGCGTCTGGAGAGGACAGAGTGAAGTCCAGGCCGCTTCCTTCCGGGCATGGGAATTTGAGGATTTACCCCCAATAAGAGGGGGCCAGAATCCCCCCTTTCCCACCTGCAAGCTCCCCGGGCTGAGAGTCTGGGAATTCCACCCATGCCGGAGATGCAGGGGTGCACGCATGGGTGTCTGCTTTCTGGGGAGGGTCCCTAGCACCCATCAGATTGCCACAGGCACCCTGGGGTGCCCCCGAGGCTCTCGAATGCAGTGCAGGGAGGGGGCAGGGCAGCCACGGTGGGACCTCCTGGTTGACCCCCCCAGATTACCAAGCGGCAGTGCTCCTGGTGGGAGCGGAGGGTGGACCCCCCACAGCCCCAGTGCGCACGCGCGGGTGTCGTGCTGCCGGCTGTCGCGCGGCCGCCCCTCCCGCGCGGGAGCTGTCCTTGGTGGTGGAAGAGGTCCATCCCGGCTGACGGTGTCCAGGGCACCAGCCAAATCTATCTTTAGGTGTTCCCAGGGGAAAATAGCCACAGGCGGGGAGGGGCAGCCCCTTCCAGAAACCAGATCCGCCCTGCGGTCAGGTGCCCGGGGAGGCCGGGCCGCCCCCGCCGGGCCTCTGCTCACCCCGGGCGAGTGAGGGGAGGGCGCCTGGGAGGAAGTGGCCCCCGCGGCCTGGCCCTGGCCATGTGCTCGGCCGCCCCGTCCCGTCTCCGACGCCCCTGCCGCTCACGTTCCAGGGGCTGAGGATGCGAGCAGATGTCGTCCCCGTGAGGAAATAACGTCAACTTGCCCTTGAGAAATAAAAACGCTTACTCATCGCTGCCCTGCCTGGTGCGCAGGGTCCCTGTGGCCCTGCAACTGGCCACGCGCTTCCGCCGTCCCCCCGTGGCTCCCTGCGCCTGCCCTCGTTCACCTGCTTCCTCCTTCCTGGGCGAGGCCGGGTCCTGGCGGCCGGGGCCCGGGACTCCTGGGTGCCAGGGTGGCCGCCCTGCTCTCCCCTCTGCTGCAGGGGCCAGTGCCTGAGGTCCTGGAAAGGCCCGAGCGCCGCGCGGCACCTGTGAGCCCTGACCGCGGCAAGCTGCGGCCCCTGCTCCCAGCTGCCACCTGGCGCCCAGGCCCCGGCCAGGAGGGCGTCCAGGTGATCCGCCCCTGCCAGCTGGCAGGTGCTCTGCAGAGGCCCCCCCACCAAGGACGTGGGATTTCCTCCCGGGGCACAGCAGTCCCCCCCGCCGACGGAAAGAATGGCTGGCTGCCCCCCCCTCGGGGCCTCGCAGAGCCCCCACACCAGGGTGCAGTGGGCTGGCCTGGCCACGAGTGTTCTCTGCTTCTCAGACGTCTGTGGACAGTCCAGATTGTCACGCGTCCTCTCCAGAGCGCTCTGCTCTTCATGGCTGCTGTACGTGGGTCCCAAGCTCGCCCTTAGCTTTTGGCTTGCATGGATTTATTTGTTTTAACCCTTTGAGTCTTTTACATGAAAAAGGCCAGCGTTGGGGCATCTTGTAACCACTGAGGATTTTACGATGCTTCAGATAGCAATGTGAGTTTAGAGTGAAAAAATACATACGTATGTTAAAGGTTTGAGGGGCTTTTCATTTTTTTAATATACTTTTTTGTTGTTTTAAAAAGATACTTAGATTACATAAATGTCACAAAGAAAATACAGGGGGTTCGCGTGTGCCCGCTCCCTCTCCATCACACGCTTTCCCACGTGAACAACGTCCTTCGTTAGCGAGGTACATGTGTTACGACTGAGGGACGCGTTTCGGAGCACTGCTGCTACGTATAGCTTATAGTTTACTTGTGGTTTACAGTCTTCCCCGCACAATTTTATAAGTGATGGCAAGATATATAACGGCTTGTGTCCATCATTGCGATGTTGTTCATTTACGGATAGTCTTCATTTAAGAATAGTCGTTTTGAAAATACCCATTGTTCTCTGATAGGAAAAACTCAAGTAGTTACAGAAGCGTATGACGTCAAGCCGCAGAGTACCCCCGGCCTGGTTGACTCCGCACGGGGGAACCCCTTGCTGAGGATGACTGACTCCGTGTTTGAATCTTGGGGCGCCAGCCCTAGTTGTAACCTTGGGTTCAGGGCTTCTCCGCCTTCCAGAGCCTCTGTGGCTGTCGGGGCCCCCGGCCCCCTGACCTCTACCTGGGATTCCACTTTCCTCTCCCGCCGCCCTGCAGCCCCCAACCCGGAATGGGCTTGACCTGGAACGGGCTTGACCCAGAACGGGCTCCTCTTGGCCGCTCTCGGACGGTCCTGCCTGGCCAGGGGCCCCTGTGTCCCAGCGTCTATCCCCTGTGCCTTCTCCTGTCCACGTGCCTCTCTAAACGGTGGAAACGTCCCAGGAAGGCTTCTGTCCGGGCGTCACGTCCCTCTCGTCCTTGCAGCTGCAGGGACCTGGGAGGACCCGGGACTGTGTTTCAGTCTCCAGGCGTGTAACGCTCCTGTGGAGCCTGGCAGGGCAGCCGCTCGCCCTGTCCCTGCCTGACCCCTTCCGCGCCGCTGCACTTCCAGAGTCCCTCTGCCTGTGCCTGGTCTCGGGGTTCCTGGAACGGGGAGCCCCTCCTCAGCTCCCCGTGAGCTCCTCGCGGGAAGAGGCTCGTGGTGACCCACCTAGCACAAGGGCGGCCCAGGGCGAGCCCACCCAGTGCTTTTGCACAGAAAGCAGATCTCCGGATCTGGCAGTGGTGAACGGGCAGGCTGGCCTTACTGAAGCAGCCCCAGCTGCCCCTGGCTCCCCTCCTCGGGCTGCGTGGTGAGAGGCTACGGTGGGTCAGGGCCAACAGAGGGTATCAGGAGCTCATCACAAGCAGTGTCCAGATGAGGAAGAACCTGTTCTGAGAAGGCTGCTGAGGAGACCTCTGACCTGAATCAAGGTCACAGTCTGTGGTGCCCAAATGAGGATGATCCTGTGTGCTCAGCGGACCCTGGATGAGACCTTAGAGATGAATCAGTGGTTCGTGGTCATGATGCCTGGATGAGGACGAGCCCATGTGCAGAGAGGACCATGGAGGAGACCTTGGACATGAATCTGGTTTGTGGTCCATGGTGCCTGAATGAGGACGATCCCGTGTGCTGAGAGGGCCCCTGAGGAGACCTCAGAGATGAATTGGGAGCTCATGGTGCAGAGAGTTCCATGAGAACTGAGGTGGGATCCCAAAAGGAGGTGGAGGCCAGCCTGAAACAGGCCCCGCCGCTTGGCTGCACTTGCGTGTTCCTTTCAAGCAGGAGGGATGTCAAGGGTGGGAGGGGTGGGAAGAGGGTATGGGGGGCAGAGGGGGTGGGTTCAGCTGCAGATTTGGACCATGGTGGGATAGGTGGCCGTGTGCCTGCGAGCTCCCGGTGACGGGAACGGACGCTTAGGCTCCGCCTCGGCTCCTGCACTGGGCGGGGGGCTGGACTCGCCCCGGGCAGCCCCTCCCTGCCCCCAGCCCCTTCCCCACGCTCCCGCCACCCGTGGTCTGGCCCCACCGGCGTGCAGGTGCAGCCTTCCCCTTGCCTGTGCCTGATTTGGATGTCCACAGTGGGATCTGCTCCCAAGGCCTTTTTTTATTTTTGGCTGAACTAGTTTTCTTAGTTCTGTCCTCACGGATGCCTGGGCAGAGCTCGCGTAGTTGAAACGTCCTGTCCTCCCCTGCCGTGTGCTTTGCCAGCCTCCTTTTAGGCTCACATGTTCTCTGGCCCCGGCCCCGCCCCCGGCCTCCCCGAGAAGGCAGAAACCAGGCTCCTCGGGGCTCAGATCGCAGTGCCCCCCCGCCCCGAGCTTCGCGGCAGAGCACGCCCCCGCACGGGCAGGAGGAGCGCGGCTCCCGCTTTGTCGGGCACCCTGGGGCCTGGCGACCTTGTGGCTCGCCCGAGGTCACAGCGTCGGTCTGCGGCAGAGCTGGCTTCTGAGCCTGGTTAATGCGAGTGGTAGGCAGAACCCCAAAACGGCTACCCAGGGGTTCCCGCCCTACTCCCCAGAACTGTGACCGTGACAGGATATCGTCGCACGGTCAGGTCCTAGTACCTGCAGGAGTTTTGCAGGGGTAGGTCCCCGTCAGTGGACTTCGCCCGCGTCAACGAGGCGATCGTCTAAGTAGGCCTCATCTAGTCCCACGTGCCCTTTAGAAGTGGGGCGCTTTCTCCGACTGGCAGCTGGAGTGGAGGTCAGAGAGGAGAAGGAAACAGGAGCCCACAGCCCACAGTGTCTGGGTGAGGGTGATCTCCCGTGAGAGCTGGCGGATGAATCAGGAGTTTCAGGTCCTGGCTTCCTGGATGAGGATGATCCCATGTGATGAGGGGACCCCTGAAGAGACCTGGGAAATGAATTAGGAGTTCATGGCCCGTGGTGCCAAGATGAGGACGATCCCATATGCTGAGGGGACCACTGAGCAGACCTCAGGGCTCTGGTGTTGTGGAGGAGGGGGCCAAGGGAGAAGGCATGTGGATGGCCTCTCGGAACAGAGAGCCCTCATGCACCAGTCAGCAAGGGAACGGAGACCTCAGCTCGACAGCTGTGAGGAACTGAGCTCTGCCAACAGCCGGCGTGGACCTGCAATGGATTGTTCCCCAGAGCCTCCAGATAAGAGCGCACGCAGGTGGGCTCACGCCTTGGTTTCTGCTAGGCGGAGCATCCCTCATTCAAGCTGCTACCCTTGTGTGGTCTTTGTTACACAGCAGTGGAAGACGGATACAATGTGCTCATCTTCCCCGGAGCTCTCACCTTTCTATCTTTTATTACCCCCCATGCGTCCTTACCCTGATCATCAAGGAAACCCTCTAGGCTCCCTCAGTCCCTAGGACAGATGACTTGAACTTGGTCTGCTTCCATCTCCTCAGAACAGCAGCGCATTGGCCCTGGAGGTTGACAGACCTGGTCGCTAGGAAAGAGACAATTCTGAGCTCCCCCTGGAGGAGAATGTGGGGGATTGCCTGCACAGGAAGGCTCCTGTCTCCCCAGGAGGCCACGTTTCTTTCATCGCTTCTTTTACCGGCCTCGGAAAGCCCAGAATAATAAGGAAGAATTCCAGGGGTCCCCCGGCTTCAGGAGGAGTTTGATCCAGCTTGGGAACGGGTCTCCTTTCCTCCTCTCCTGTCCTCATTGGCCTCTCCATTCTCAGGGCCATCTGAGTTGTCGTGGAAGGAGCTGCACCCAGGGGCCTTAGCCCCTTTCCCCTATTTCCAGCTAAAGCCCTGCGTGCCATTCTGGTCTGCAGAGTTCAGGTACCTGCCCTGAACCAGCCCCCGGCTTGGGGCGTGTCCCTGCTCCATCCGCTGAGCCAGGGCTGCAGTGGGGACAGATGGTCGCCATGGAAGCCGAGGTGTGGTCATGGGGCAGGTGCAGGGACCCCCGGGGTCCGCTCCGTGTGCCCATGGCAGGAGGGCGTGCCTGCGCCCGGCGCCGGCTGGGCGGGGACAGGCTTGGCCGCAGCCCTTCGCCACTGCGCTTCTTGTCTCAGGAGGTGCCGCCCCCTCCCCACCCTGAATTTAAAATGGTCTTGCCTCCTCTTGGCCGTGTGAACTTTAGGATCCGCTTTATTAAAGACAGACAAACTGAGGATTTGATTCCAGTTATGTTGAGTTTGCAAATACGTTTCGGCAGAGGCTCCTGTGAACAAAGGAAGGGCCACGAGGTGCTCGTGTGTGCGTGAGGTTTAGGGTCCCCAGTAAGTGTCCTTCCCCAGAAAGCTCTCGTGCCCGATTTGTGGTTGCTTCCCCAGGGGCTCCTTGCTGAAATGAACCATGTCTTCTTAAAAACCAAATGAAAGGACGCAGCCGTGCCTTTCTGTAATCCGGGGGTCCCTCCTCCGCCTCCTCCCCAGCAGCTGGCCAGGCCCCTTCCCGTGCTTCTGCTGGCCTGCCTTTGGGGGCCTTGGCGCAGAGGATTCTCAGTGGGACCCTGCCTGTCTGCGTCCTGCTGTCCCTTTCCCGCCGTCCCCATCGGACAGCCCCAGCAGGGTGCTGGCTTGCGCGGGGCCGGTGGCTCAGGCTGTGGGGGCCTCCCCGGCTCTCCCTCTGCAGCCTCTGCCGCCGGCCTTGCTGTCTGGTTTGGAGAAGCGGGTGTTGCTTCCCGAGGCTCCCCTGCCTCCCCCACCTGACAGCGGGGCTGGGTGCTGACGGCAAGCATTGCAGTGAATGGTGCTGAGATGCGGGCACGCCTGGCCACGTGCAGTTCTAGCTGCTGCTCCAGGCTGGGCGGCCCTGGCATGGTTCCAGCTGCGGGCGCACTGCTTGGGATGCCACCTTCCCTCTCCCAGTGTTGGAGGGAGAGGGGTCCAAAGGACATTTCTCCCAGTCTCTGTCCAGAGAAGAATCTGCTTCCATGCCCTAGTGGGGCTGCAGGTTGTTGACGGTGGCTCCCGGGGCGTGGGGGGTGTCGGGGCTGTGGGGGGCTCCCGGGGCGTGGGGGGTGTCGGGGCTGTGGGGGGCTCCCGGGGCGTGGGGGGTGTCAGGGCTGTGGGGGGCTCCCGGGGCGTGGGGGGTGTCGTGGCCGTGGGGGGCTTCTGGGGCGTGGGGGTGTCGTGGCTGCGGGGGGCTCCCAGGGCGTGGGGGGTGTCGCAGCCGTGGGGGGCTTCTGGGGTGTGGGGGTGTCGTGGCCGCGGGGGGCTCCCGGGGCGTGGGGGTTGTCGTGGCCGCGGGTGGCTCCCGGGGCGTGGGGGGTGTTGGGGCTGTGGGGGGCTCCCGGGGTGTGGGGGGTGTCGTGGCTGCGGGGGGCTCCCGGGGCGTGGGGGTATCGTGGCTGCGGGGGGCTCCCGGGGCGTGGGGGGTTTTGGGGCTGTGGGGGGCTCCCGGGGCGTGGGGGGTGTCGGGGCTGCGGGGGGCTCCCGGGGCGTGGGGGTATCGTGGCTGCGGGGGGCTCCCGGGGCGTGGGGGGTTTTGGGGCTGTGGGGGGCTCCCGGGGCGTGGGGGGTGTCGGGGCTGCGGGGGGCTCCCGGGGCGTGGGGGGTGTTGGGGCTGTGGGGGGCTCCCGGGGCGTGGGGGTGTCGTGGCTGCGGGGGGCTCCCGGGGCGTGGGGGGTGTCACAGCCGCGGGTGGCTCCCGGGGCGTGGGGGTGTCGTGGCTGCGGGGGGCTCCCGGGGCGTGGGGGGTGTCGTGGCCATGGGGGGCTCCCGGGGCGTGGGGGTGTCGTGGCTGCGGGGGGCTCCCGGGGCGTGGGGGGTGTCGTGGCCATGGGGGGCTCCCGGGGCGTGGGGGTGTCGTGGCTGCGGGGGGCTCCCGGGGCGTGGGGGGTGTCGTGGCCATGGGGGGCTCCCGGGGCGTGGGGGGTGTCACAGCCGCGGGTGGCTCCCGGGGCGTGGGGGTGTCGTGGCTGCGGGGGGCTCCCGGGGCGTGGGGGGGTGTCGTGGCCATGGGGGGCTCCCGGGGCGTGGGGGTGTCGTGGCTGCGGGGGGCTCCCGGGGCGTGGGGGGTGTCGTGGCCATGGGGGGCTCCCGGGGCGTGGGGGTGTCGTGGCTGCGGGGGGCTCCCGGGGCGTGGGGGGTGTCGTGGCCATGGGGGGCTCCCGGGGCGTGGGGGTGTCGTGGCTGCGGGGGGCTCCCGGGGCGTGGGGGTGTCGTGGCTGCGGGGGGCTCCCGGGGCGTGGGGGTGTCGTGGCTGCGGGGGGCTCCCGGGGCGTGGGGGGTGTCGTGGCCATGGGGGGCTTCTGGGGCGTGGGGGTGTCGTGGCTGCGGGGGGCTCCCGGGGCGTGGGGGTGTCGTGGCTGCGGGGGGCTCCCGGGGCGTGGGGGTGTCGTGGCTGTGGGGGGCTCCCGGGGCGTGGGGGTGTCGTGGCTGCGGGGGGCTCCCGGGGCGTGGGGGGTGTCGTGGCCATGGGGGGCTTCTGGGGCGTGGGGGTGTCGTGGCTGTGGGGGGCTCCCGGGGCGTGGGGAATGACCAAGGGGCCAGCAGGAACGGGACACGGGGCAGCTTCCTGGGACTGTGGGTGAGGCGGGCGCCCCCTTGGAGCCTGGCAGGGGGCGTGTGATGAGGTGCTGTCGGCCGAGGGCCCGCGGCGCGTGGCGAGGACCGCGCTGTCACACGCAGGCCGCAGGTGGGGAGCAGGCCCAGGCCAGAGGTCGCTGGGACCTGGGCTTCAGACAGCGCGCTCCGCGCACGGGCGGCGCGGGCCCTGGGGTGGCGTCCTGTAGGGGGGACTCTGGGCTGTGCCCATGGGCAGGGGGCGTTCAGCCCGTGCCACCCAGGAGCCCGCCACGAGCCCGCGGCCTGTTGGGGTGTAAGTTACTAAGACAAAATAAAATGCCTAGTCGGTTCTCCGTCATCTTAGCCACCTTTCAAGTGCTCGAAGCCGCGTGTGCCAGGGGCTGCTTTATTGGATGGCGCTACCGAGGAATATTCTGCCGGCTTTTCTCTCCCATGGCTGGCCAAGGAGCGCCTTTTTTTTTTTAACCAATTTTATTGATACATATTATTAAATCATGCAGTCCACCCAAAGTGTAAAATTAGCAGTGTTTGGCATAATTACAGAGTTGCGCATTCATCACTTCAGTCGTTATTAGAGCATTTTCATTATTTCAATAATAATAATAAAACAGGCAAAAAAATTCATCACCTCTCCATCTCTCTGCTGTACATAGCTGATATTTCTGGCTATTCTTGCATGTTTGTTTATTTTAAAGCAGTGTTACTGAGACATACTCACGTACGATACAGTCTGTCCAAAGCGGTCATCAGTGGCTTTTGGTATAATCACAGGGTTGTGCCTTCATCTCCACAGGTAGACCCCCTCCCCAACTGGTGAGGAAAGTGAAGACTTTTTTCATTAGAGCAGCTAATATGGAAGAATCATGCAAAATGTAGAGCGTTCCCATGTACCGCCCCTACTGTTTTTTCCTATTAGCATTTTGCTTTGTTACAATGGCTCAAACACCATTATTTTAATCTATAGTCCATACTTTACTTTAAGATTCAGTCTTTGTATTGTGGAGTTCTGTGGTGGCTGATTTTTTTAAATGAATTTTATTTTACATGTTAAATCCAAACTTTTTTTAATTTTTTTTATTTAAAAAAAATTTTTATTCCTCACCTCCCCACACCCCCCTGCGAGATGGCTCCCTCATCTGTCTGCTCGTTTTCCTCGGGAGGCACCAGGAACTGAACCTGGGATCCACGCTCCCCCTCCCCCCTTGTGGGAGGCGAGTGCCCAACCACTTGAGCCTCTTCTGCCTACAGCTTATTGCGACTCATCTTCTTTAGAAGGCACGGGGAACTGAACCTGGGCCCTCCCGTGTGTGAGGCGGGCGCCCAATTGCTTGAGCCACATCCACTCCCCTGTGTGGTCGGTTTATTTATTTACTCATTTATTTATTTCCCCCCCTTCCCCTCCTCCTGCCCTGCCGTTTTTGCTGTCTGTGTTGTCTTCTCTTCTCATTTTCTCTCTAGGATTCCCTGGGATTCCATCCTGGAGATCTCTGATGGGGTGAGAGGTTCTCTGTCAATTGTGCCACCTCAGTTCCTGGTCTCTGCTCTGCTTCACCTTGACTCTCCGCTGGTCTCTCTCTCTTTTTTTATGTGTCGTCATCTTGCTGCTTGATTCACTTGTGCGGGCACTGGCTCACACACGGGCACTCACGCGGGCACTGGCTTGCCTGCAGGCATGCTTTCTCTTCCTTTTCACCAGGAGGCCCCAGGGATTGAACCCAGGTCCTCCCATATGGTAGGCGGAAGCTCTATCACTTGAGCCACATCCGCTTCCCCAATTTAAAAAATTTTTATTCTGGTAACACATGCAACCTGGAATTTCCCATTTGAGCTATACTTACAGGTCCTATACAGGGTCCTGTGCTGTTAATTATGTTAGCCATGTGGTACCGCCGTCACCGCCACCCGTGACCAAAACGTTTCCTTCGCCCCAAACAAGCTCCGCCCCCGCGAAGCCTGGACCCCAGAGCGCCCTTCTGCCTCTTGTCCCTTGGGGCGCTGTGGCCCTCTGCGTGTGGCCCTCCCTGCCTGTGCTCCGCCCCACCCCCGGCTCCCAGGACGGTGCTGGCGGCCGGCTCTGACCTGTCCCCCGTGAACCCTTCAATCGCAGTGGCTCAGTTTGCTGAAAGCTGCTGGGAGCAACACGCGAGAAATGGGTCTGCTTTTACGACGGGATTTATGAGGTTAAAAGCTTACAGTTCTGCACAGTGTAAATATGTCCAAATCAAGCTGCTTTCTCCCCGAGCCACAGCTGCGGGTGGCCAGGCACGGGGCTGCTTCCGTGTGTCTATCCCCTCTCCTCTGGGCCCCGGTGCTTCCAGCGTCGGGCTAAAGGGGCTTCTCTCAGCTTCTGTGTCTGCGGCTTTTTATTCCTTTGGTTATAAAGGACTCCGGTAAGAAGATTACGACCCACCCTGGGTCATGCCACCTAATGAGACGTCCTTGACTGAAGTGATTTACTTAGCCAGAAGCTCCCACCTACAGTGGACTTGCACATGCAGCAGTGGACGAGCCCTGAGGGTCCACCGCTTCCAGCTGCCATCCACGGGGATGGAGGCTGGGGAAGTGGCGTGAGCCACCGGCATCGTCCCGTGCACGGGCGCTTTGACCCAACACCCGGGTTTTGGGAGGCAGACTCCTGCCATCTTGTACAGATGGGTGATGGAGCTCCAGGAGGCAGAGGGCCTGGCCTGAGGCCTCGGGGTGGGATTCAGTCCATGGTCTCTCAGATTTTACAGCATCCGTGGGCAGCCACCCCACTGCCCGTTTTGTTCCCACTGCCTTAAGCCGTGTTGGATCAGAAGACACGTTTGCATCTACCCCGCATTCCCGTGGGCGTGAGTGTGTGTGCATGGGGCCTCGGAGGGTGCCCCAAAGGCCTTGGGTGGGCCCTGTTGGACACCTGGAGTCCTTGGCCGCAGCCAGCAGAGCCAGAAGGCGGAAGCCAGCGTCCGAGAAAACCCCAGGGGGCGGCCGGGGAGCGTGCGCAGTGATGTGGCAGAGGCGCACCTGGGAGCCGCGGGGCCCCAGGGCCTGTCGGAGGAGAGGCGCGGCCTGTCCAGCCCTGGATTTTGGACTTGCAGCCTCAAAACCGTGAGGCAGTCGCTTCCTGGTGCCCCGGCCAAGCAGGGCGTGGTATTTGTCGTAGCAGCCCTGCCAGGCTGAGACACGCCGCTCTGTCCTGCGTCTCGTAATTGCCCTGGTCGCCCGGGCCTAGTCAGGGCAGGGTGCGGGGTGAGAAGAGGCCACGACGAGGGCGGCCCCTTGGCGCGCCAGCCCCGGCATTGTGCCCGCCGGCGTGTACCGTTGCCACCCTCGCAGCGCCCAGGAGGTCTCCGTTCTTGTCGCGTTCTATCGTAGGCTGGCCCGGGGCCCCCTCAGACATCTGCGCGGCCTGCAGCCCAGGCCTGTGCCTCCCGGCAACCCGTGCATGTGGACGGGCGCTCCCGGGCGGGGGCCACGTGTGTTCTGCTCCCCTCTGTGACCTCCCTGCGGGGGCCCCAGCCCTCCCAGTGGTGTCCGCTCACAGCCCAAAGCCCAGGGCCTCTGCCGTGCCCTGGCCGGTCCCTGCTGCCCGCCTGCTGCCACTCACCCCGCAGTGATGGGGCCAGCCAGGGGTCCTGGGGTGGCCCCCCGCCCCGGCCTTTCCCTTCTCTTTCCTCTCACTCGACCTCTGCAGGCGTCCTGGGCCAGGAGGGGCGGCGGCTCTGTCCTGGGCTACTCTGCTGCAGGTGGGGACAGCTCCCCCAGCTTTCCCCGTTTCCCCTGTCTAGTCCCCTGCCAGAAAGTGATGGACGGGCTGGCAGGGGAAAGTGCTGGACTGCGGCCCCGGCCTGGGGAGGGATGGGGGCCGGCGGCTTTTCCTCCAGGGCTTTTCAAGGGCCTGTCCTAAGATGACCCACCGGTGGCCTTGCCAGGGAGGAGGAGAAGGGGTCTCCCGGTGCCCCGTCGCGGTGACCTCAGCTTCTGGCCCTTCCAGACCTCACTGTGGGTCGGCCCTGCCTGGTTTGAGAGCTGAGGCTGGCCCCAGGAGGGTCTAGGATGGGGGGGCCTCTGCAAGTTGGGGAGCTCCCAGGTTGCACGTGTTCTGCCCAGCTGGAGGAGGACCTCCTCGGCGCCCGCCGCTCGTCATGGGTGACCCCTGATGGTGGGGCACCCTGCGGTTTCTACGCAGCAGTTCATGCAGTTGTGGTACACTGCTGCCCTAAAACCAAACCAAGACTTTTTATTTTGAAATAACTGCACCCTGAAAGAACGGTTGCAAAAGTAATGCAGAAGCAGTGCCTCGAACTCGGGCGTTCCCCGCCCCAGCAGACACGCAGATCCCCCGCTGTTGTTAGCATTTTTCCTCATTTGCACCGAACCTCATGTCAGCAGGTTTTCTCAGGGCTCAAACATGCGTAAAGCGGAAAGTACACACAGCCGCCGTGGAGCCCTGTCTCACTCGGGTTCCGCCTCAGCCGTGGATCCGTGAGTTAATTGTGCAAAAAGCTCCATCCAGCCCAGCAGGAGGTGCGTTCGCCATAAAACTTTGCTATTTGTTTTAATCAACTCCGTGTAATAACTTGTAATGGAAGCTCAATCCAGAAGAAAAAATATTTGACCCTTAGGAGGAAATTTTAGGTTGTAGACATGTTACTAAAATAAAAGTTTAAAAAAAAACAAAGCCACTAAAAAAATTTTGCTGGGAAAATGAGTATTTGCCACCGTTGTGGTCCATAAGGAGAGGATCTGGGGCATTCAGAAACCATAATTAAATACGATTTCACTTACGTGAAATACCTGGAATAAGAAACCCAAGAGATGGGAAGCAGATCACAGGTTACAGAGGCAGTGGGGAGGGGGAGAAAATGGGGTGTCCATTGCTGAACGGGCACCGAGTTTCTGTTTAGGGCCATGAAAAAGTTTTGGTAGTGGATGGTGGAGAGGCTAGCCCAGTATCACAAACGTCAATATTGTGACCGAATTGTACACCTGAGAGTGGTGACAGTGAAATGTTGTGTTATGTTTATGTTACGAGGAAAAAAATAAAAAAGAGAATTGGCCCTCAGAGACCCTCATGATCACAGGAAATAAAAAAAGATTCCACTGAGCCTAATTTTATGGTGATGGAAATAAAAGGCTTTCAAGAGAAAGTCTATGTCATTAGGCAAATGGGCAGGAATAGAGGTGGGACTCCAGACAGGAGGAGGGAACGAAGGTAAAGCCGGGTGGGTTCGCGCATTTTTAAAATGGCTGTGGCCGGTCTTTCATCACTCCGGTATTTTGATTCCTTGGGAAACATTTAAGAGGGCACTGTGCGCCTATTTTATTTAAAAGGCCAGTAGTTACAAAATGCTAGGAATGACATGCTTTACGACTGTTTGAAGTTAGGATGGTATGTTCTGGATGCCACCTTCACTGGGCGAGGGCACCTGCTCTTATGTCCTTTCTTTTCCCCGGGGCTTTGTAGGCAGATGGTGGGAGGGCCGCTGCGTGGGGCTGGCTGCGGGGGCTTTGGGCTTTTGTGCAGAGGGCAAAGGTCACAGGTCAGAGGTCTTCAATGGCGCAAAGGCCCTTCTAAAAGCCTGGGTTTGCGCCATCTCCACCCTCCGCTTCTTACCTCTGCCCCCTTGCTCCAGTCTTATCTCCAGAGGCGGCAGGGGTTGGGATCTGAAGTTCCAGCTTCGACCTTGGGGAGTTCCAAACTTGAGATCGTGGCGAGGATGAGAAGTGGAGGATGGGCAGTGCTGGGCTCTCCTGCCCCCCTGCGAGCTTCACTGAACTGTCTTCTCAGGATGTGTGGGTCGAGACTGCCCAGGCCGTGCTCCGGGGCTCCGCAGCCAGCTGTCCCTCCTGGGGGGACGCCACTTGCGAGCCGGTGGCTGCCCCACGGGCCGTGTCGGCATCCACGGGCGGGAGGGCCACGCCCAGCGCGGGTTGCTGTTTATACGGTAGCTGCATGAAAATTCTTTTTCTTAATCTTCTTAGCGATGCCTCTCTTTAAATGTGAATTAGGAAAAAAAATATGCCAGCACACCTGCGATTTCGCATATTTTATTGCTCAACAGGAGGTTAGAGAGAGTACTTAGGTTTAAAAAAAAAATGAGTTTATTTTACAAACTGCAGTAAATGTCAGGGGTGGCACATGGCAGCTGAAAGTTTGTCAACACTGCCCAGCTGTTGAACTCCCTCTTTCGCTGGCCCACGGGGTGCTCGCTGTTGGCCGTTGGCACCCGGGAAGGGTAAATAAACACGGCTCCGTCGAGCTGGCAGCTTCCACTGCTCCTGCCCCCCCTTTGGGGCCCAGCTGCTGGCGTGGGATTAGCAGTCCTGGGGTGTTGAGGCCCACAGGAAAATCCTGGGCCCCCATGTCCCAAGCGTCCCATCTGGAACCTAACACGTCTGGGGGGGGTGCTCCTTGGAGGATCCCAGACATGCCCGGTGGGCAGCTGCCCGCCCTTCGCCACAGCCAGGGCCGCCCCCAGGCCAGCGGCCACCCGTCCGGCCGTCCCCCTCGTTTTCCCTTCAGTGCCCATCGCTTTTCCCGTGGTGGCCTGTTTCCCAGGCAGGTGGTACCCCTTCATCCCTGCCTCAGCTGAGCAGGCGGGGGCTGGTGAGTCGTGAGTCTGGAGGAAAGCCGGCTCTCTGGTTTCCTGGGTGCTCCTGTGCAGACCCCGCTGTGAGGAGGGGGTGGCCAAAGAGTGGGTGGGAGGCTTGCTGGGGACCTGCCCCTGGTGTGGGGTGTGCAGGGTTTGAGGCTGGGCGAGGGGGCAGCAGGGAAGCCCTCCCACCCAGGTGGCCCGCCTTTCGGTGGGGGTGGGGCTGGGGGCCAGGGGAGGCGGGGCCACCTGGGTGGGAGGGCTTCCATACCCCAACCAGTCGCGGACACCTCTGGCCGGGGGACACCTCTGTGGGGAGGACGCCCCTCGGGCCGTGTCTGCTTCAGGGCCCGGGCCCTTCCTCCCCGTGGCTCACGGAGACTTTGGGGTGTGGAAAGAGGCAGGATCCTTGGGGCATGGTGCAGCCTGTGGGTGCACGGGGGGTGTCCCGCGCCACCCAGAGTGGGGTCTGCACACCCTGTGAACCTACCTCGCGGTCCCTGGGTGTCTGGCGGGCCCGGGGCTGCTGGCCCTGAGTTGGAGCGGCTGCAGGCAGAACATTCTCCAAGCGCCCCCTCGCCTGGCATTCCACCTTCTCCAGGCCCAGGACAGTTCCTGATAGAACCTTGAAGCTTATTCATTTTAAGGTACCGGGGGCTGGGGATTGAACCCGGGTCCTCGTATGTGGGAGGCCGGAGCTCAACCACTGGGCCCCATCGGCTCCTCTGAGTTGGTTTTTTTTCATTTGTTTGCTTGTTTTTTTTTTTTGTTGGTTTGTTGTTTTAGGAGATAGTGAGAACCAAACCCAGGACCTCCCATGCGGGAAGCAGGTGCTCAACCGCTGAGCCACATCCGCTCTTGACGCTTGTTTTTATTCTGATTTGCTAACCAAATGCAGCCGGAGAGTCATCTCACACCAGGCGTCGTCACCCCGGGACTTCTGTGGGTTCCAACTGCTCACCTCGCCCTCTTGCTGTTTGCGTGTGTGTGCGTGGAAGGTTGCCGCCTCGCAGGGCGCTTGTTCTTGGGCTTTTGCTGAAATAAGAACTCTGCAGAGACCCTCCAGGAGGGGGAGGGTTGCACAGCTTTGGGTCCACGGCCCAGAGGACTCTTCCCGCCAAGGTCCACGGGAGCGGTCCAGCCGCTGTGTTTGGGGCATGCCTCTCTGGTGCTCCTGGGTGCACAGCAGTCCGCAGGTGTGTTCCCCCTGGCCCCTTGGGAGGGCACACTGGAACCTGGGCGGACTCCAAAGGCGCACCTGTGTGGCCGCCCCTGCTGCCCCTACCTGGGCCTCTTGGCTGCAGGAAATGAGATCCAACTGTGCTTTGAACGTTTTTATCCTTTATAATCAGATTCATTTTCTCCACCTCGAGGGCACAGGTGCACTAATTTGCACAGCACTGGAGCCGTGGGAATCTGTGTTCAGTGGCCTCGCTCCAAGCTTTCGGAGTGGTTTTGGTGGATGGATTGTTAGGGTGCTCATAACCTGCCCCCCTCAATACCAGAGTTTTTTTACAAAATGTAACTCTTGTAGGATTTGGAACGCTTCCTAAGAAGGGATTATGTGCTTTCTTTTGCCCTTACACCTTGACCTTTCGTTCCACAGATATTCACAATATACCCGTGCCCGGGTCAATTCTGCCGTCCCGGAGGTGCCAGTCGAGTGGCGCAGGCACCAGTGGCCGCCAACGGGGTGAATCAGTTGTGGGAGGCAGGGATGGGGTGATGTCATGGGGAAGCCTTCTGAGGAGGAAGTCAAGTGTCATGTGGTTAAAAGTAGCCGAGGGGATAGAATAAGAAGTGCAGCCCCCTTTCCCCCTCCCACCTCCATCTCCAGCCCACCTCCAAGAGGCAACTGTCGTCCACATCCTCTGAATCTGTTCTTCTATGTGTGTTTTGACGTGTCAACTTTGAACAGTGTCCACCATGAAAAATGAACATGTAGCATGATGCACGGTCTTTCCCTTTACCTCTCAATTTTTGTCAGTTATGTTATTTATCACATTCATATTTTGCTCTGAAATCACAGTGAAATCTTTCATATTTGACTGGCGGTTGGTTCTAAAATGTTGGCAAAGATAATTGATAATATAAGTGATTCTGGAAGTTTCCTCTAGAATCATGTTAGAATGACTAGAGCTCTTGAAAAGGAATTGTAATTGAAATTTTGCTGCGCGAAGAAGGCGGGCAGGCCGGCACCATGGGTGCATCCATTTCCCTGCCAGCTTCCTTCCCAGCCCGTGTCAAGTTGAGTTACCGCCGTCTCACAGGCTGCCAGGAGTCAGCTCGGCCACTTGCTGTTTTGTGTTGCTTTGTAGTGTGTTCTAGTTGCTAAGCTGCTCAAGCAGATACCATGAAATGTACTGGCTTTTACTCTGGGAATTTATTAGCTTGCAAACTTACAGCCTGAAGCTGTGAATATGTCCAAAAATCAAGGCACCATCAGCCTTCTTCCTGAAGACTGGCTCTGGCCACCCGGGCTCCTCCGTCACGTGGCAAGGACCTGGCGGCACCTGCCGGGCTCTCCCTTCTCCGGGGTTCTTTGCCTTCAGCTGCTTGTTTCCGTGGCTTTCTCTCTCTCTGTCTGAATTCCGTTCTCTCATACAGGACTCCAGGAAGAGGATTAAGACCCACCCTGGATGAGGTGGGTCACGCCTTGCCTTAGGTTAAGCTCCCGCTCACCAAAAGATCCTGCCTGCAGTGGGTCCACCCCACAGGAGTGGGCTAACGTTAAGAGCATGCTTTCCTGGGGTCAGCTGCAAACCACCTCGTGGTGTTTGGTTGGAATACTTCTCTCAGTAGCTTTGTTTCATCTAGAGTGCGTGGGAGGTAACCTTTGAGCTCTTGCCAGCCTGAACGGTCTTTTTCCCTGGGCCCTCTCACCCCCTGGTTTTAATGTGTATCTGACTGGGTCTAGAATTCTAGCTTTGGAGCCAGAATTTGGAAGATACCGCTCCCCTGTCTGCTGGCAGCCGATGTTATGGTTCAGACCTCTTCCTTTGCAGATATGATCCCTGGTATTCTGGAATTTCATTGGATTGGGTCTGGATATGGGTCATGTTTCATTTGTTCTGATCTGGAGTTGGTAGATCCCTTTATTCTAAGTATTTGTTTTTTCAGCTCAGGAAAATTCTATTCAGTTATCTATGCATTCCAGCCACGGAAATCTGTTCTCTCTTTGATATGCGCTCGACTGGACTTTCAGTGGTTCTTTCATGTCTCTTAATGTTTCCCATATCTTTCTTTTATTCCCATTTGGTTTTGAATATTTCTACTTTGCAAAATACTAGGATATTTCTACTTTGTAAAATACATTTTAAAAAATTAATTTACATGTAATGAAATACATGGGTCTTAAATATACCATTTGATGAGTTTTGGCAAAGGCATACAGCAGGGTAACCCAAGTCTTCTGCTGTGATTGAAAGCATAGCCATTGCCCCCCAAAGTTCTCTCAAGCCCCTTCCCAGTCAGCCCCCAACAACCAGAGGCAAGCACTGTTCTGGTTTCAATCTCTCTGCATTTGCGTTGCCTTGTCTAGAGTTTCACATAAAAGGCATCATTCTGTATGCACTGTTTTGTGTCTAACTTCTTCCATTCAGCACAGTGCTTTTGAGATTTATCTGTTTGTTGCTTGAATCAGGATAAAATACATTTTTATGGCTGAGTAGTATTCCTGTTTCGGTAAACCAAACTTTGTTTTTTTTGTTCACCTGATGACAGACATTTCAGCTGTTTCCAGTTTGGGGCTATTATGACTAAAGCTGCTTTGAGAATTTGTGTACACGTTTTTGGTGAATATATGTTTTCATTTCTCTTGGGTAGATTCCTGGGAGTGGAATTACTGGATCATAGAGCAGGTGTAAAAGACCGCCAAGTAGTTCTTCACCAGCCATGGGTGACAATTTCAGTTGTCCCTCGTCCGTCCTTGCCAACATGTGGTATTACCAATCTTTTATTTTTTATTTTTATTTTATTTTTTTTCCTTTTCATTAAAAAATTTTTTTTGAAGATACATAGATCACAGAAAATGTTACATTAAAAACTATAAGAGGTTCCCATATACCCCACACCCCAATCCCCCACTCCTCCCACATCAACAACCTCTTTCATCATTGTGCACATTCATTGATTTAGTGAATGCATTTTGGAGCACTGCTGCACTGCGTGGATTATAGTTTACCCTGTAGTTCACACTCTCCCCCAGTCCATTCAGTGGGTTACGGCAGGATATATAATGTCCAGCATCTGTCCCTGCAATATCATTTAGGACAACTCCAAGTCCTAAAAATGCACCACATTGCATCTCTTCTTCCCTCTGCCTGCCCCAGCAACATCCGTGGCCACTGTCTCCACATCAATTTTAGAGTTTCTTCCTTTACTAGTCACTATAGTTCTATAGTAGATTACCAGTAAGTTCACTCTAATCCATATTTTGTTCCTCTATCCTGTGGACCCTGGGATGGTGATGCCCACTCCACCTCTATATCTAGAGGGGGCTTAGATCCCACATGGTTGGTGGATGCAATTCTCTTATTTGGAGTTGTAGGCACTCTCCGTTCCCTGGTGTGGTGGTTGACCATCTTCACCTCATTAACTGACCTCGGTAAGTCCAGCGAACCAGAGAGCAGGAGTTGCAACTCTGTTGAGGTTCAGGGCCCAGCTGGCACATAGACAGTCCAGAGATTCAAGTCTCCTGAGTATACACCAACCCCAGCGCCAACCACAGGCTCAGTACACAAAATTCCAAAGTAGGGCCCACTGACAAGGCACAGAACTCCGGAGCCATCTGCCATGACCGTAGGACCTGGGTGTCTCCGTAGCCCTCAGGAGCACCACTACCTGGGGTTGTATCTACTTTGGCTGTCTCTGGGATCCTCCTGAGGTGTGCGTAAGCGTGACCCTTCTGATGACCTCCTGACTTAAATTTCACTCTTCTGGTGGGTTTGAAGTGGTACCTAGTTGTGGCTTTTTTAATTTCTGAAATTTAAAGAACAATCATGCATACCACGCAGGACTCTTCTACATCGCCCACCACCAAAACCTTACGTTGTCGTAACACAGTTGTTACAAATGATGATAGAACATTGTCGTAATATTACTGCTCTCTACAGCCTATAGCTTCTATTTGATGTATTTCCCCCACAAATCATGCTATTAACACCATGCATTGGTAGTGTATATTTCTGTAGTTCGGGAGAGGATGCGCTCATGTTTGTACTGTTAACCGCGGTCCCTCTTCCATCACAGGCTCACGGGGTGATATGGCCC
Organism: Dasypus novemcinctus; assembly: GCF_030445035.2. Lineage (NCBI taxonomy): Eukaryota > Metazoa > Chordata > Mammalia > Cingulata > Dasypodidae > Dasypus > Dasypus novemcinctus. Next base: position 14,359,282 of record NC_080680.1, on the reverse strand, counting down.
CCTGCCTTGTTCAGTCCATCCAAGTGGCTCTCATAGTCATCAGAGTCGTGCTGTCATCACCTCAGTCAATTTTAGAACGTTTTCATTTCTCCAGAAGGAAAAACCCCATACCCCATTTTACCCCTCTATTGCTGTCCCTTAGAATTGATATATCTTCTTTGTCGTTGCTGCACAATATTTCAATATTTCTGTTACCATCTATAATTTACATTAATTGTAATTTCCCTATGTATCACCATATTCTTAGCACTTTGTAAAAGAGCACCTTATACTATTAACTACGATATTCACCACTGAAATCACTATGTTAGACAGTCCCTAGATTATTCTTTCTTCCTCACAATTGAAATATTACATCTACAGACTGTCCTTCAGCCACAATCGCATTTATCAATCAGCAGTGCTAGTTATACTCACTATAATGTATTACCATCAACTCTATTCATTTCCACACATTTACAATAAACCTCATTAACAATTCTGCATCTATTAAGCTTCAGCTTGCATTCTTAACCCACATTCCATTTCATACTCCTTTCTTGTCTTTAGTTTCTCCCCTTGGAAATAAATTCTCTATTATGACAACTTTTTATTAGTAGAGGTCAATTTTAGGAACCCGCTGGGATAAAGCCTGAGATGCGAGCCTCAGTGGCTCTCAGTTTCTTCACAGAAAGTTGTGCTTTCATCAGCTCAATCCATTTCAGAACATTGTCATTACTCCAAAAGGAAACATCCCATACCTGCTGTTATTAACTCAGCATTGATACAGCACCTTCTTTACCATTGTTGTAAAAATATTACCATGTTACTCTTTTCTTTAAAAAAAGATTTATTAATTTTTATTTATCCCCCCTCGTCCACAGTTCCCTCGTCTGTCTGATCATTGTTTTGCTCACTGCATCTGCTTGTTTTCTCCAGGAAGCACTGGCAAACAGGGATCTCCCACATGGGAGTCAGTGCCAGACAGCCTGAGCCACATCCGCTCCACCGGGCTGTGGCGTCTGCTGGCTTGTGGGGTCTGCTTGTTAGGGTGGGTGCAGCGTCTGCTCTTCTTCTTTAAGAGGCACTGGGACCCGAACCCAGGACCTCCCGTGTGGTAAGTGGACGCCCAATTGGTTGAGCCACAGCCACTTCTCTACCATATTACTCTTAACTGTAGTTTATATGTTATGTTGGTTGTATTTTTCATGTCCATGTTCTTTAATTCTTAAGTTTCCTTAATTTGCATTTCCCCGGTGACTAAAGATGTTGAGTACCTTTTCGTGTGACTGTTGGTCATTTCTGTGTCTTTTTGTTCTGAAATATCATGGAGTTCATGTCTTTTTTTATTATGAATTATAGGAGTTTTGTGTATAACCTGGATATGAGACCTTTGTCAGATATATATATTGAGATATTTTCTCCTGATCTGTGGCTTGATTTTTATTTTCTTAAAGAAATCATCAGTTTTGGTGAGCAGAGCATGTTTCCATTTTATTTTCTAGATGAAACTTTGAACTTTTTGTACGTAGTCTCATTGGTTTTTAGACTGTGTCTTAACACTTTTTAGTAGGGACATCTCAGTTTACGTTTGCAAGAACTCCTTGACAGTTCCTTTTGTTAGAGAAGCGTGCTCCTATTTCTGTACATGAACTTCCTGACTCTTTACGGGAACATTAAGTGGATCTATTTCAGAGTTGCCTTTCTGTGTCTGAATTACGTTCCTGCTGGGTTCGGCCACGCCGGTGTGTTTTTTGGTGGTGGTGTGTTTGCTCTGTGGGTGGCCATCCTTTCTCCAGGCCCGCTTAGGAAGGAGCCTGGTGCTGGTGGGGGTTGGTGGGGGGAGTTGGGGCGCAGAGGGGCCTGGTTTTGGGGAGGCAGATGGCCTGATCCGAACAGCAGCCGATCCGGACGTTGCCCTTGCTCTGCTCCCAGCGCCCCCTTCTCTCACTGGACTCCCGGCCTGATGCCCTTGGAGGTCTTCCGGAAGGATCCCCAGGAGTCTTGGGTTTTTTTTCTGGCTCTGGTTCCTCCATCCATCCAGATGCACCAGCTTTCTGTCTTCCTGGAATTCCTCAGAATTTCTCTGTTCTGGTGTTCAGGCATGTTTACAGTTTCCTTTTAAAACATGCACGTGCTTTTCCGCTGTGCAGCGGTCGGGTGGAGGAGGCGGGTGCACGTGCGTGCTTCTGCCTGCGGAGCCAGAGGCCTGGAGATGGGTGGGGGGGGGGTGTGGGGGGGTGTTCCGGAGAGCGGCGCCCACCCCCGGCAACAGTGCTGCAGAGAAGAGCCGGCGCGTGGGCGGCACAGGCGGGCGGCGTGGCCAGGTGGGCGGGGGTGGCGAATTCCGCCTCGCACCCTGAATTAGGCACACAGGCGTTGGGGCCGTGCGCTCTTGGCGCTGGGGTTTTTGACTGCAGGGAGTAAAATAAGCACAATTCATTTACTGCGCGGTGCAGTCTGGAGAGCAGAGGGCTCAGCAGTTCTGAGCTCTTCGAGTCTCATAAGTGCAGGGCGGGGAGCACCCTGGAAGGGTTGTAGGAGGGGCCGGGAGCCCGACTGCGGAGGCAGGGATGAGGCAGTGGGGCCATGGGGTGGTGCGGGCTGGTCGTGCGTGGACTGGGTGGGGGGCAGCTGCGGGCGCCACAGGGCGGGCAGTCTGGGAGAGCTGGTGGCGCAGATGGAGGGCGACCGCTGCTCACGCCTCCGGGCGCAGCGTGCACGTGGGTCAGCAGGAGAGAATGGTCATCCCGGGCGGGCCGGCCGTTGGGGCCACTTTAGATGGCCTGCCGGTGTGGGGCGGGGCACTGGGGGCCCCAGGGTGCAGGGAGGGGTCTGCTGTTCCCCGGCCCCCAAGGGCCCCCGGCTGCTGTGCTCCGCTTGTCGCGGGCTGGCCGGCTTGCCTTTCCGCCTCCGGTTTCTGGCACTTGTCAGCGTCTCCTGCTCTCTGCTTCTAATCTGCTCTAGTCTTGAAATGCCTTGTTACAATTGTGTATAATCGAAAAGGAAACGGATGTCTCGTTCTTTTATAAAAAGGATCCAATGAGTCAGCGCTGGCGGAGGGGACACAGGCCTCGGGGAGGTTTCCATGGAGCAGGCACGTGGCCCGCAGGTCTGAGTGTCGGGCATCGCTGGCTTCCAGCTGCCTGGCTCGGCCGAGCTGGGCTGGGGGCTCTCTTCTAGCGGGGCCAGATGTCCCACGCCAGGGGCCAAGGGCGGCGGCCTCGGGGAGCCGGCAGCCCCTCCGTTGCGCTGTGCGAGTGGCTTCTGCGCTGGACAGGCAGGCTGTCTGTGTTTGCCGTGCTGCCCTCCACGGGCAAAGCAAGGAGGGACTCGCTTGGGATTCCGATCGTCCTCCTGAAACCTTTCCATGGAAATCTGTGCGCTGTGCGCCCGGGACGGGAAGCCGTCTTGGAGGCCTTGGAACGGGATTAAGCTCCCCAGGTTCCCTCCTGGGTCTTTCCACCACTGTGCTCCCGAGTGGGTGCAGGGAGGCGGCCCGAGCCGATCCCAGGGCGCCGTCCCAAACCAGGCCTCGCCGCGCCCAGAGGCCGGGCTGCTCACGGGGCGCCCGACTGAGCGTGTTTTGTGTCTGCAATTCTAGGACCGCAAGCTGACCAAGCTGGAGCGGCAGCGGTTCAAGGAGGAGGCCGAGATGCTGAAGGGCCTGCAGCACCCCAACATCGTGCGCTTTTACGACTTCTGGGAGTCGAGCGCTAAAGGAAAGCGCTGCATCGTGCTGGTGACGGAGCTGATGACGTCGGGCACGCTCAAGACGTAAGCAGGCCGGCGGGTGCCGGGGCCGCGATGGCCAGGGTGGGGGCCGGGGCCGGGTGTGCCCGCCGCGGTCCCAGCCGAGGCCTGGGGTCGCCCCACTTGTATGTGTTTTAGCGTCCTTGTTGCCCCAGCAAATACCGTGCCGTGGGGATTTGTTGGCGCACAGGCTGAGGCTAGAAGTCCAAAACCGAGGCGTTGGCAAGGCGGTGCTTTCTCCAGAGGCGCTGGCGTCCTGGGGCTGGCTGCCGGCCGTCCTCGGTGCTCGGCTTCTTCGTCATGTGGTGACACAAGAGGCAACATCTTCTCCCTTCTCGTCTAGGTCCTGTTGACTTTCGACTCGTTGCTCCCTGTGGCTTTCTCACTCGCTGTCTGAATTTCATCCTTTGCTTATAAGTGGCTCCAGAAGTAGGGGTAAAACCCCTCCCGATTGGGCTGGGTCCCACCTTGACCGAAGTGACCTCGTCAAAGGTCCCAGTTCCCCTGGATTCACACCCGTAGGGAGGATGATGTTTCGAACGTGGTTTTCTAGGGAACATCTAGCTGCAAACCAGCATGTGTGATAAATCACATTGTCCTCCTGGCGAGAAAAAACCCCCTCCCCAATGGAAACGAGTCAGAACACCCCAGCAGTAACTTAGCTTTTGGCCTCCTCAGGCTTCCTGGGAGGAATGGGAGCCATTTCTGGGAGACAACAGAGGAAATCTGTTTCTCAGCCTTTCCTCTTCTGTCCTACGCATTTTTATTGCTTATGATTTATTAGAGCAGTTTTAGGTAGACAGAAAAATCATGCAGAAAGTACAGAGTTCCCATATCACACACCCCTGCCCCCATGGTTTTCCAATCCTGCTAACATTTTGTATTGGTGCCTGGTACAACTGATGAGCCACAATGATTATAAGTACATGATTAACCACATCCATCAGTTCACGTTAGGGCTCACTTTTTGCATTGTACGGTTCTGTGGGATTTTTATTGCTTTTATTATGAAAACTTAGATGCAACCTACAATTGCCCATTTTAGCCACCTTCAAGAATACAGCCAACTGTGTTAATCACAGGCCCAGTGCTGTGCCACCGTCGTCACCACCCGTGCCCCAGACACTTCCATCACCCTGGAAACCGTGCACCCGTTAAGCCTCAGCTCCTCATTGCCCTCTGCCCCTGGTAACCGGAATTCTAATTTCTGACCCTACGAATTTGCGTATTCTACCATCTCATGTGCGTGAGGTATTTGTCCTCTCGACGCTTTGTCCCTTGTGTTTGATTCTACGGGGGATGCCAATAGGCACACGAGCCGAGGTGGTTTGCTTTCCCGCTGCGCGTTGTCTGGCGTCTTGTCTCTGGCCTGGGGCTCCGTCCCGGCTTGGAAGGCAGGCCCCTGGCCGGGCGCTGGGCAGGGCGCTGGACGCTGGGCGGGGGGCCCGAAGACACGGGGGCCGGGGGTGGGAGCGTGCGGTCAGGCACCCGGGACTGGTCAGCGTGCGGTGGTTCTGGGGGGCCCAGAGATGGGCTTCGGTTGCCCCGTCTCCCCCGTGGGGCCGGGCTGGACCTTTCGGCTCACGGGGGGTGTACATCAAGCAGGTAGAGGAGCCCCAGCCTGGCCGGTGGGCTCTTTTCCCCGCCCCTCCCTCCCCCGGGGCCCAGGGCCCTCAGCGGCTCACGCAGGTGTCCCGGTGCGCCTGGACTCCCCGTGCCGCCCGGTTCCCACGGGCCCAGGCTCCTCTGGGATCTGGGCAGCCACGCGGGCTGAGCAGGTGGCTGTCTCTCTGTCTGGTGGAACTCCGTCCCGCCCCAGCCATCCACACAGGCCATCCAATCATCCCACCCCCCACCCACGTGCAGGGCTCCACAGCGCAGCGAAGCCAGGATGGCGCTGGGCGCGTGGTTTCGTCGCGGGCTCCCCGGGGCGAGGGGAGCAAGTGGAGGGTGGTAGGCTGCCGGGCGTGCTCTCCCCTCCCCTACCTGCGGCCCAGGTGAGGCCCGAGTGCCGGTGAGCGGCTCAGCCATTCACCTGGTGGCGCCCGGCTTGCTCCCCCCTCCAGGTACCTGAAGCGGTTCAAGGTGATGAAGCCGAAGGTCCTGCGCAGCTGGTGCCGGCAGATCCTGAAGGGCCTGCTGTTCCTGCACACGCGCACGCCGCCCATCATCCACCGGGACCTCAAGTGCGACAACATCTTCATCACCGGGCCCACCGGCTCCGTCAAGATCGGGGACTTGGGCCTGGCCACCCTCAAGAGAGCGTCGTTCGCCAAAAGTGTCATCGGTGAGCCCACTCCTTCCCCTGCTGCCCCGGGGGCCTGCGCGGGGCCGGGTGGGGCGCAGGGGGCCCGAGCGTCCGGCTCTGGTTGGGGAGGTGTCTGGGGGACGGGGACCCCTCGGGTCAGGGCATCTGCGCCTCCTCTCTGGACTCTCCTGTGTCCACGGAGGCGTGTGTGGGCAGCACAGGAGCTCGGAGGGCAGGTCCTGGGGCGTGGGAGGTGGGTGCTCCAGGCGGGGAGAACTCAGGGTACGTGGGGAGCAGCCGTCACCGCAGAGAGGGCTTGGGGAGGCGGTGTGTGGGGGAGCCTGAGGAATTCCCATTTGGAACCCGGTTTGCAGGGCGTCTCTGCCGTCCGTCCCGCGTGTTCTACTCAGACGCCCCATCTTTGGGGAGCCGCCCCGGCTGCCTGGCCTGGTGAGGTGCCCCTGGGCAGCCCAGGCCCTCTGGATCTCTTCCTCCACGTGCCTCGCCCGCGGCTGGCGCTCAGGTGCCCACTGATGCCCCGGTGCGCGGCTGAGGCTCTCCTGGGAGTCTGGAAGAACGTTTTTGGGAAGAGGGCGCTTGGAGGGGGTGGCTGTGGACGGGGCTCGAGGAATCCAGATCGTCGCGGGTCCAGGAAGCCACTGGGCTCGGCAGAGGCCCCCGTGCGAAGGGGCTCTGAGGGGGGCTGTTTCCCACCTTACCGGATCCGCTGGTGATGTCCCCACGCAGGCGGGGCAGGGAGAGCTTGAGCTCGTGGCTTCAGGAGTTGGTGGTTTTGTTCCACCCCTGGGGGCAGATGTGGCAGAAAAGGAGAGCTCCGTTCACCCCTGAGAACTGTCACTTCGGCGGGAGTGGGGGGCCCCAGTTCCCTGGGGGCAGCCTCGGCGGGTGGGGAGCGGGGCCGAGCGGGGCCGAGCCGGGTGGCGGGTGCTTCGGTCTTGGGGGTCTGCCCTGCAGAGCCCGCCTCCGCGTCGTCGTTGGGCCTGGCCGCCCGGGGCTGCACCCTGTCCTGGAGAGGTGGGGTGCAGCGGCGCTGGCCTGCCCGGGTGGGCCTCGGGCTGAGGGGGCAGGCGCCCCAGGCTGTGAATTCCGGGCAGTTTGGGGCAGTTTGGGGCAGTGTGGCCCTGAAGGGTGGTGGGAGTCACTTTTTCGAACATTGGTTTATCAGCAGGCAGGTGGCCCAGCTCTGCGGGCGTCCCGTGTAGACCAGCTTTCCACTCCACTGGAGATTGGGGCGCTCCTGCTAGAGGGCCCGGGGCTCAGCTCCCTGCCTCAGCTGCTCGCCTTGGGCAGAACGGGGTTCTCGTGAGCGCCAGCTCCCGGGGCGCGGCGTGGTGAGACCCCAGTCCTCAGTAAGGAGGCGGGCGGCTCTGGGTGGGGGACTTGTAGTCAGGGCGGGGCTCCCAGCCAGGCTCAGTTACGGGGGCCCCCCGCCAAGGCCCATTCACGGGGACCCCCGCCCAGGCCCGTTCACGGGGACCCCCGCCCAGGTCTGTTCACGGGGGTCCCCGCCCAGGCCTGTTCCTGCTGTGGCCCCGGCCAGCCGGGCCTTCTCCCGGTGGTAGGACGGGGCCCTTGTCGTCCTGAGGTGCTGTTCCCTGTGGAAGGGCTAGCCCTAAGCTGTAGACCTGCTGTGCACTGGGGAGGGGTCCCCCATGCTTCCTGCCCGTGAGGAGGGTCTCCCTGTGTCCCTGCCTCTTCCTGAGGAGGGTCTCCCCGTGTCCCTGCCTCTTCCTGAGGAGGGGTCCCCCTGTGCTCGCTGCTTCTGAGGAGGGGTCCCCCTGTGCTCTCTGCCTCTTCCTGAGGAGGGTCCCCTGTGCTCCCTGCCCCTGAGGAGGGTCCCCTGCACTCCCTGCTTCTGAGGAGGGGTCTCCCCTGCCTCCCTGCCCCTGAGGAGGGGTCTCCCCTGCCTCCCTGCCCCTGAGGAGGGTCCCCTGCCTCCCTGCCCCTGAGGAGGGTCCCGCTGCGCTCTGTGCTTCTGAGTTGGGTCTCCCTTGTGTCGTGTCCTGCCTGCTGAGCACTCACTTCTGTGCTCCGCCGTAAGGGTTTCTCTCCGGCGGATATTCTGGGCTGTGCTCTGGAAGTGACCCGTTTTGAACGCTGCGACAGCCGCGTCCTCCCGCTGCGCTGCCAGCGTGTGGGAAGGGCACTTCCGAGCCTCTCGCCCGCGCGGCCGCGCCCGCTGCGTCTGGGCCGCCCTCCCGCCTCTCTCACCCTGGACCTCCGGGGCTCACTCTCGGCCCGGCCCGTCCAGGGGCGAGGACTCGCGGCCCGCGGGAGCAGCTCTCGGTGGCCGTGTCTCCACGCCGCTGGGCGCTCGCTGTGACGCCGCGGGCTCACGTGGCTGCGCGTTCAGGGTCACTCGGGGGGAGTCTGCCCCTCGCAGACCCTGGGGCCTCAGCTCCTCCCAGGTGGCCTTCTGTTGTGTTTGTGTGGCCTGGCCCCCTGTGGACGGTGGCCTGGATACGGTCCCTGAACCGGGGTGAGAGGCAGGGAAGGCGGGCCCACCCGGAGGGCTTCCCGGCGGAGGTGGAGGAGCCATGCCCGGGGGTGAGAGGGAGAAAGCTCAGCGCAGAAGGGAGCAGGGTGGACGGAGACTGGTCTCCCAGGAAGAGCTGCAGCCGGCCACGGAATGGGGCAGGACGTGCGGGGGGGTGGGGGGGAGCCCTTTGGTGTCAGCTGTCGCCGCCCGCCCTGGGGGCAGTTCCCCAGCCCCTCGCAGCCCACGCGGCCCCGGGGTGCAGGCCGGGCGCTGACCCACCCTGCTTCCCTGACTGCTCCCGCAGAGCGTCAGGGCCACTCGTGACCCTTTCTTGGCAGACCCTCCTTGCGGGCCCTCGTGGTGCAGGAGCCCTGAGGGGACCCCGGCGGTCCCGGGAGCTAGAGGACCCCCGCCGCGTCTGCTCCTGGGCGGCTGGGCCTTAGTTTCGCGCCTAGCTGAGCGAGGTCAGGGCGCTCCCCGCCCGGCAGTGCGGTGCTCGAAGCCGCCTCCATACCCTCCCTGGTTCCCACCGAGGACGCGTGTACCCTCCTGAGAGACCCAGGAACCAGCAGACCCTCACCCCTGGGCGGCGGGCGGTGACCCTGGGAAGGGCGTTTCCACGGGGTTCCGAGGCGATCTCAGCGTGGAAACGGCAGCAGCCCCTCCAGCGCCCCGTGGTCTGCCCCTGATTCCCACCCTGTGCCCCCACTGCCCGCCCACCTCCAGGGGGCTGGACCCCCCCAGGCAGGCACACCTGGTCAAACAGAAGAGGCTAAACCAAACCCATTTCTCCAAAAAAAAAAAAAGAAGAAAAGCTTATTCCAGAAGAGCCTGGTTTGGGCCCTGGAGGAATTTGGGGAGAGGGCGGGTTCTCCCAGCAGGGAGGACAAGCCTGGGAGTTTTTATGGGGGGGCTTTCTACAGGCACCTGCCAACCCCCCCTGGGACCCTCGGGGTGGAGGTGTGGAGAAACAGGGGCTGCTGGGCACCAAGGGTGGGTCAGGAGATGTCACAGATGCTGGGCAGCGATGTGTCCCCGAGCTAGGGGTGGATTTGGGGGCTGCTGAGTGGGCACTGAACCCATACGTGCACCTTGTATGCGGTGTATATATGGTTACATATATTTATATACATACTTTTTTTTTTAAAGTTTACTTTATTTATTTAACACCCCCCTCCCGTTGTTTTCACTTGCTGTCTGCTCTGTGTCTGCTCATCTTTTTAGGATGCCCCGGGAACCAAACCCGGGATCTCCCATGTGGGAGGGAGGTGCCCAATCACTTGAGCCACCTCCATTCCCTGCTTGTTGTGTCTCTCATTGTGTTTCCTCGTTGTGTCTTCTTATTGTGTCATCTCGTTGCGTCAGCTTGTCAGCTTGCCACGCCACGCCCATCATGTCAGCGCGCTCTCTTGCTCTTCTTTAGGAGGCATCAGGAACTGAACCCGGACCTCCCATTTGGTAGGCGGGCACCCATCTGCTTGAGCCACATCCACTTCCCCACACGTTATTTTTAAAATTCAGATTTAAATGGCTACAGTTTGAGGAGGGAGCAAAAAGTTGGGGTGCTGCAGTGTTCCCCAGAGGATGGGCAAAAGGGGGCATTACTGGGAGTTCCTCTGCCTTTGCTGAGTCGGGGGCCCCTGCCCCCCGACAAAGCCAGTCCTCACGGGAGCCTTTGGGGAGCTCATTGCTGGGCAGGGCAGCTGGTTCCTGGGTTCCCAAAGGCAGCAGAGGAGGCAGCGCCCTGGACGCCTGCTGCGTGGAGGTGGCCCTGGGGCGGCTCAGGCGTGTCTGCCCGTCACAGGGGCTTGCAAGGAGAGCGGGGGCTCTGGGTACTGGGCGGCTCAGCTCTGGCTTTCTGCCCCAGCGGCCTGGGCAGTGGTTTAGGCTGAGGCCCCCTGGGGGTGTCCCCACCCCTTCAAGGCATGTGGCGCAGTGCCTGCTGCCCGATGGGGCTCTGACCGTCATCCCCGTTTTTAACGGTGCAGCCCCGTCTTTTCCGGTTCCAGGAAGGAGGAGATGGTATCGCCAGGGCTTGATTGGGAATTGGTGGGAGTTTATTTATTTACTTATTTAAATTTATCTAGCTTTAAGCCAAGTCTTCTGTTTATTTTATTTTAACATTTGTTTTATTTATTTCTGTTATCCCGCCTCTTTGTTTGTGTTTGCTGTGTCTCTTCATTGTGTGCTTGTCCTCCTTTCATTCAGGAGGCACCAGGAACCAAACTGGATCCTCCCATGTGGGAGGGAGGCACCTAATTACTTGAGCCACTTCCGCTCCCTGCTTTGTCGTGTCTCTTATTATGTTTTCCTCCTTGTGTCTCTTGTGCCAGCTCACCGAGCCAACCTGTCACACCAGCTCGCTGTCTTGCCTGCCTTCTTAGGAGGCACTGGGAACCAAACCCGGGACCTCCCATGTGGTAGGCTGGAGCTCAGTCCCTTGAGCCACATCCGTTTCCCTTTGGTGGGAGTTGTAAACACTTAAACGGGCTCCCTTCCTTGAGCAAAGGAGAACATACCCTGAATACGGTACCTTTCACACGTCTGGGTTAACCTGGCTACGTTTCCTTGTCTCTCAGTTACAATTTAAGGAGTTCACAATACCTGCCCCGGGGTCTGGGCAGGCAAGAGCTGCTAGTGGGACTCCCCAGTGGGGGCACTGGGGAGGGATCATGGAGGGGGCTGAGGGCAGGTGAATACATCACCCCTTACTCAGGTGGGCTCAGAACCATGTGTAGGGGGTGGTCCCAGCCCGGGCAGTGTATTCACTCTTATGTGACAATCTTAGTGGTAGAAAAACACTTTAAAAAGATATTAACTTAAAAGTTGTCTGTGCAAAAGTTTTAAAATACACTCATCTGGTTTAAAAACCCAAAAGAATGAAAAATTCCTATCGAAATCTCTATTTGACTTCTGCCCTCTCTCCACTCCATTCCCTTCATTTCTGATATTTCCTTCCAGAATTCTTTCTGCATGGAAGCCAGTTGAAGCATACATTCTTGTTTTCCATTTTTATGCAAAATCTTAACTTTTTTTTGGTCCAGTACATAATCCATATTACATTGGAAAATACGGGTAAATGGAAAAAAAATATATAAACTCACCCGGGACCCATTTGTATCCAAGAGAGAACCACTACAAACATTTCCATGTATTTTCTGACCCTTTCCCTCATGCTTTTTAAAGCAATAATTAGCTCATGCTATTTTCCATCTGCTTTTCAAAAAAAACTAAAACATTTTGAAATTCTTTCAATCCACAAATATATATAGAAGTTAAAAACAGCCAATTGGGCCTTTTTTTTTTTTTTTTAAAAGCTTTCTTTATTTTTCTTACATTTTTTTTAGCAGTTATAGATTTGCAGAAAAATCTTGCAGAAAATACATAGTTCACATACACCTCCCCCCCACAGGTCCTATTTTAATGAAAGGTTTTCATGATTATGAAAGCAAAACCTGCTTGTAAAAAATCTTAAAAACCCAGGAATGTAACTGAGAAGCAGAACTGCCTCTGCCCTCCCGCCTCCAGAGGCCGTTTGCTCGGTTTACCTTCTTTCATTTGGGGTGGTCCTCGTATAAGTGTGATTTTATACTATTGTTACCTTTTTGTTTCTTTGAGGTACTGGGAGCCAGGGCATGAACCCCGGACCTTGTATGTGGGAAGCTGGTGCTCAACCACCGAGCCACATCAGGTCCGCTGAGTTGGTTCTCTTGTTCGCTTTTGCTTGTCGTTGGTTTCCATTTTCCTTAGGAGGCACCGGGAACCGAACCCGGGACCTCCCACGTGGGAAGCAGATGCTCAGCCACAGAGCCACATCTGCCCCCCCGTTGTTCCTTTTAACCTAACCTATTACGGGTGTCGTGCGTCAGCGTTCCTAGTAAGCATCAGTTTTAAGTCTTTTGTCTTCGTTCTGGCACAGTGTTCACTCTCTGTGAACATGACCTTCGGCAGCCCCCTGGTGTGCGCCATCCCCCGTCCCTCCCAGCACTGGGGCTCTTTATTGGTTTCGCAGGGCCACAGAGTGCTCTGACGCGTGGGTGCACACAGTTTTCCTGTCCACCCCCCTGTTGGAACCACCGAGGGCCTGCCTCCTTTTGGCAGTTCGAAGTAGCTCTGCTGACGGGGAGAGCTTGCCCTGCTTGTCTGGGGGCTGCCCGACGCTGAATCTGTCATTCATCGAATGGCATCTAGAGAGACAAGGGGGAGGCTGGCTCGGGGCTTTGCCTCCTTGGAGAGCTGCACCTCCAGGGTTTTGGCCCAGACCGTCCCTTGGGGCCTGGTCGTCTCCCAGCGCTGTGGGCAGAGGGCGGCGCTCCAAGGCTTCGTCCAACCCTGACATCACGTGGTCCCAGGTAGGATTTTTGGAAACTGGCTGGCATGGCATTTCCTTGGGGTCCTGGACCCAGGCCACGGCAGGTCCAGGCCTTGGACAGGAGGCACAGCGTATGGGGGTCCTGGCGGCCTCTCTCTTGGAGCTCCCTCCCGTGGGAGCCGAGCTGGGCATTCCAGGTGTGCCCTGGGCAGGTGCTCAGGGGAGTGGGCGCTGAGAGGTGGGGAGGGGCTCCTGGGCTCGGGCTCAGCTGCGTTCCCTGCCTGTGACCGGCTGACCACTGTGCCTCTCGCTCCCCGCACAGGTACCCCTGAGTTCATGGCACCCGAGATGTACGAAGAGCATTACGACGAGTCGGTGGACGTCTACGCCTTCGGGATGTGCATGCTGGAGATGGCCACATCGGAGTACCCCTACTCGGAGTGCCAGAATGCCGCCCAGATCTACCGCAAGGTCACCTGTGTGAGTCGGCCCGGGGCCCCCTGGTCAGGGAGGACATCCAGAGCTGGGCTTTGTGATCTGTCCCCAGATCCTCAGATGGCTGCGTAAGGAAAAGGTGGGGGAACTGAGGCTCAGTGTGGCTCAGCTGGCTGCTGGAGGCCAGCAGATGAAATCATGCCGTGGTCCTAGAAATAACAGGAATAAATGGTGCAGCTGGCCCTGCTCCTGGGAGGGGTGCCATGGCACTGCGTTGACACATTGGCTGCCACCCGGTCCTTGCTGGACACCCTTAATTCCCACAGGACAATGGGGAAACCAAGGCAGGGAGAGGTTCGAGCATTGCCAGGGGCCCCCGCCCAGGAGGCACACCCTGGCTGCCTGTCCTGGAGTCCCCTCCTCTGGGCTGCCCCTGGAGCTGCCTGTCCCCATCTTCTGTATTTGGAAAACACATCTTTGTTTTCCTTTTTGGCCCAGCAGTCAGCGCTCGGCCGGCTGCCTCTCTAGGCATTCGTCAGCCTCGGGCAGACGTGGGAATGCTAGTCCCCGTTTTGCTGTCGCTGTGGTTTTTTGCTTTTGTTGGGGAAGCTTCAGCTGTGCAAACAAACCGGGCATTGTCTTCCCTCGGCACCGACCCCAGGCTGGCTGTGCGCCCCCACTCGATGGAGGGAACACAAACCGAGCCCTGGGGGCGGGGCAGACAGAGCCGTGGCTGTTCCGTGCCCTTTTTACCTCTCCGTTTTCTCCCGTGCCCGTCCAGGGAGGCTGCGGGGGCCTGCAGAATCAAGCTTTGCCTGTGAGCGCCAGGCTGTTGTGATTCCCCGGCTTTCCCAGTGCACCCTCTGCTCTCCCCAAGCCCAAGCGTGGGGTGGCTCTGGGGCCTCGTGGCAAAGCCTGGGCTCACGCAGGGCTGCCGTGTCAAGTGGCTACCTCTTGAGTGCAGCTCTTCCCGGGCTGCCTGGCTCGGCTTGGCTGTAGCAGCCTCTGCCCACACTCCTAGGGCCCGGGAACCTGGGTTCTCGGCATCCCCGGGGCAGCTTTGCCCCCATCTTGTCCCCTCCACCCTGAGCCCTTGCAGATGGGAGCTCTGTTCTCTCCTGTGGCTGTTAATTCTGGATTTTGAGTCAATCATCTGCTTTTCTGGAGCCTCCGTGGCACAGCAGGCCGTGCTGTGCTTGGCACGGAGGATTCCAGGTGGAAAAGGCAGAGTCCCTGATGCTGAGGCACTTGGGCATGTGACTCAGAGACCCCTCCCACCCCCAAAAGATGCAGGATGCCCGGGGAAGTGCCGGAAGGAGGGGAGAAGAAGCCCTGGCAGCCATCTAAGCTTTTTCTATCAAGCATCTCTTAATTTTTCCAGAATCTACTCTTCACCCAGTATAAAAGCCTTTTGGTATTTGCAATAGCAGCACCCCACTTGCCTGGTACCAGAGTCAGTCTGCTAGGTGCCAAAATTCAGATACCATGAAATGGGTTGACTTTTACGGTAGGGATTTGTTTGCTTATAAGCTTACAGTTCTGAAAATGTCTAAAATCAAGGCGTTATCAGGTGATGCCTTCTCCCCAAAAACTGGCTGCTGGCAATGCTGGGCTCCTCTGTCACATGGCAAGGCACAGGGCGGCGCCTGCTGGGCTCTCCTTGCTCTTCCAGGCTGCTCTTGACCTCCTCTGGCTTTCTCTTCCTTCATGGCTTTCTGCATATTCATCTTTATAAAGGACTCCAGAAAGAGGATTGAGACCCACCCTGGGCCATGCCCCAGCTGAAGCGATCTAACCGAAAGGTCCTACCCACCACAGGTCCACACCACAGCTTTAAGGGCATGATTTTCTGAGGTGCATAGCATACATGCAGTGGCAGGGGGAGGGCGTGGGAGAGATTTAGGGGTTCATTTCCCAGCATCTGGGTGTGTGTGCAGGTGAAAGCGGAGTCCTAGACAGCTGTTGGGGTTCTGGTCTGGAAAGTGGGTGATGGATGGTGGTCTGGCTACTGAGCCTGGGGAGGACGGGAGGGCTAAGCAGCATCCAGCATTGGGTGCCGGGTGTTCTTGGCTGCTCTGATCCTCCTAGCACCTCCCCCGCCACTGTCCCCCTTAAGTCCCAGGAGACAGGCAAGGCTTCCAGGCCCTGAGTGGAGCGGTGCTCTTATCTTGCCTCTGTTCGTCTCTTTGCAATGAGCCCTCCTACCCGGCTGCTTCAGTGCACCCCTCCATTCCCTCGCGCTGCGGTACGGGCAGCTGAGCTGATCCACAGTCTGGAGACCACCCTCGGCTCCTGGATTCTCAGACTCAGGCGCCCTCAGCCCCCCAGACCCAGTGTCCCTCAGCTCAGAGACGGGAACCTCTTTAATGCTTCCCATGTTCTTTCTCCAGCACGTTCTTCGCCTGCCTCTGGGGTTTAGGTGAAAATATTCACCCACACTTACATTTATGATTTTTCCAAACCATCTGCCCTCAAGTAATGATTCTTGCTCCTTTCTCTTGGTGTTGTTAAACCTCCTGTTTTAGTCTCCTAGCTGCTAAAACAAAAACCCTGCAGTGGGTTGGCTGAGACAACAGGAATTCATTAGCCTCTGGTTGCAGAGGCTGGAAGTCTGGCTTCCTTCCAGGGTCAGTATCATCTGGCAGCTAGTGGTCTTTGGGCTTCCTTGGCTTTTCCGTCACTTGGCAATGCATATGGCGGCGTCTTCTCTTTTCTCTTCCAGCTTCTGTTGACTTCCAGCTTTTTGCTTCCCGTGGCTTCTCTTTCTGTGTCCAGTTTCCTTGGCTTCTCACAACTTCAGCCCTTTTGGATTAGGGCCCCCCCTTGTTTGGTTTGGGCTCACCTTATCAGCATCTTCAAAGTTCCTCTTCACAGATGGGTGCGCACCCACAGGGGGTGGGATCCGAACGTGCCTTTTGTGGCAGACATGATTCAATCCCCAGTATGTTCTTTTTTTCTCTTGACTTCAATGAAATGGTACGAGGGGGTCTCATCTTGAATGGGGGTGTATAGTTAAAATTACCCTGGAAAACCCCCTAAATTTCTCATAGAGCTCAGCGTTCCTGACATCTATTGCCGCGTAACAAAGAAGCCCTCCACGCCGAGGGTGGAACAGCTGTCATTTTCTTATGCTCATGGATCCTTTGGGTCAGGGGCTTGGAGGGGGCACATCGGGGATGGCTTGTCTTTGTAACGTGGTGTCTGGGTCTCCGACGGAAGCAGTTGGAGGCGACTCGAGCTGCTGGGACTGGAGCTTGAGAGTTGGTCCCTTGTGTCTGACACCTGGGCTGAGATGGCTCCAGCAGCTGGGGGGCTCGCCGGCGCACCCCCCCTTCCTCTCCGGGTACTTCCAGTCCCACCCAGACCCTCCTCGCCTCGGCGGGAGGCCCTCAGAGAATCTGAGGCTGTGCTCTGTCGCTGCCGCGTGCCACGTCATTGAGGGGCAGGGGCCGCGTGCGGGAGCCTGTGTGCCCTCATGCCCTCATGCAGTGGAGCCTCTCCCGCGGCGAGACGCCCGGCCTGTGAGCGACCCGGGGGGCGTGGGCGCAGAGGCAGGTGCAGAGCGGCGGCCTCCGGTGGGGGAGAGCTGCCCACGCGGCTCGGCCGCCGCGCTCCCTCTTCAGGTCGCCGCTGGGAGGCCCTGCAGGGTGAACGGTCGCGGCTGCGGGGTGGGGAGTTCGCAGCCTTCAAACGGGCTGGCTCGCGGGGCCTCCACCTTGCTGCCCGCACAGCCCTCCCCGGAGGCCCCGGTGGCGGGCAGTTAGACTCGCAGGGGGACAGGCTCGAGGGGGTTGAGTCCCTCCTTATTTCCCGAGATCCCCTGCCCTCTGTTCTGTGAGATGCGTGTTTCCGGTGCCCCTGAGAATGGGCAGGATTCCAGGACGCTCCGTGGGGCATCAGCGCTGGGAGTCACCGCCGGGTGTAGACTCTCTTCTCATTGTGAAATGTGATCCTTTATGTTCTCTTGGTTTAAAAAAAAAAGCCAAGGCCAGACCTGCTGTGGCTAAAGGGAAAAAGGATGTTACAGCTGAGTCCCACGTTGTGTGTACAGTTTTCTAAACTTGTTGCTCCCCGATCCTGCCCCCACCAGAAAACAGCACACACTCACCAGCCACCACCCCGGGGGGTCGTGATGGGCTCTGCTGCCTCTCCTGAAGCCCGCGGTTCTGGCTGCCGGCCTGCTCGCCCTGCCCCCTCCCCGCCCCTGCCTTCCGCTGGCCGGGGGCCACTGGGTGGGAAGATCACCTGGCCCCTACAGCGCCCTAGAACTGGGCGCCCCACCCGGCCCAGGAGCGGGTGGGAAAGGGCCCGGGCGCCAGTCACCCGGGCCGAGAGCCGCCCGAGGCTCCCCGGGGCTGCGCCCTGGCTGGTCTGGGGCAGCTCCTTCTGGGAGAGGCCCACCTCCCAGCTGAGGGGGCCCCCAGGCTGATTTGCAGAAGACCCCGGGGGGGAGGGGCGGCCACCAGGCGCTCGGCCATGTCCGCGTCCCCGATCGGCACAAGCTGTGTGTTCTGGGGGTGGCTTTCGTTCTCCCCTTTCCCTCTGGTGCTGAAGTCTCCTGCCGGCAGCTCAGGGCAGGAGGACGGGCCTGAGGGCGGCGGAGCGCACAGCGGCATCCCCCGGCCTCCGCCTGCCCTACGTGGGGACGTGGGCGTGGAGCCGCCCGGCACCCGGCTCCCGGGGCCTGGCCCGTGTGCTGTGTGCTCCGAGCCTCTGCGCCTGCGTCCTCGGGGGTCCTCTGGGCTTGCAGCACCCTCAGGTGGGCACCCTGCCGGTGCCCTGGGTGGGGGTGATCCCCGGGCTGGCGTGGCCGGCAGCAGGGACACGGGATGCCCGTGGTGGACCCTCGGGTCCTGTGCCGTTGGGGGTGGGCGCACAGTGGCTTGGAAAGGCTCCTCCGCTCTGTGGTGGGTGTCGTGCAGACCCACCACCGTGGGGGCTTCCTCGCCGCTGGGCCTCAAGGCTGAGGCTTTGCTGGCAGGACCACCCCTGATCCTCCCCTGCACAGGAGCCGAGAGAGCAGGCCCTCCACCCCCCCACCAGGCATCCTGCAAGGAGGGCCTGTGGGGGCTGGCTGCCACGTCCCACCCTGGGCGGGTGCAGCATGGGGGTGTCATCCTTGCCCCCGCTGTGGCCCGGCGAGGCCCCTGGACCCGCTGTCTCCCAGGGCCCCTGGTGGAGCCGTCCTGGCTCCGTGGTCCTGGCCAGCAGGCCAGGGGGTCAGGTTGTTTCCCACAAGCGCCCAAAGGGAGAGTACCCCTGTTCAGGGCACATGGGGCCTGCATGGTGGGGACCCAGTGCCCTCCGGGACCGTGCCGCGAAGCCTGGCACCCGCAGCTTGCTGCTGCCCAGCAGCCTCGAGGGGTGGGCCAAAGGTGAGTCCCCGGCTATGGGCGGGGAGGTCCGAGAGCTGTAGGGGTCTGGGATTTGTCACGCTGTGACTGTGCCTGCTGGCGGGGCCTCTCCCTCCTCCTTGTGCAGGGCCACGGTATGTACAGTGGGCGCCCTCTGTGTCCCAGCCGCGGTCAGGCTTCATGTGCGGTCTAGCCAAAAACTCACTTCTTCACCGCGGCCTGTGAGGGGGATGCTTTTATTTTCCCATTTTACAGATGGGCACACTGAGTCCCAGAGAGGTGAAAACAACTTGGCAGAGGCCACACGAGTCGTACAGGGCAGCGCCGGGATTGCCATCCAGCTTTGCTCCTGAACCCAAGCACCCTTCCCGTCAGGGCTTCAGGAGAAGGGACGCACACTGCCGGGACAGTGTGCGTGGTGAGGGTGGCGGAGGTGGCGACGTGGGAGGAAGGGAGAGGTGACTCCTCCAGTGGGGAAGCTTCTGGGTGGGCGTTAGGGTTTCAGGAGAAGTCTGCCCTCGGGGACGGCTGTGGAGCGTGTGTGTATTTCCCACCTTCAGGTCGGTAGGTCTGAATCGCCCCCTGTATTCGTCAGCCAAAGCTGTGCTGATGCAGAAGTACCAGAACTCTGTTGGCTTTTATATAGGGTATTTATTTGGGGTAGAAGCTTAACAACCACAAGGTCCTAAACAGTCCAACTCAAGGTACCGTGCACATAAGAGGTACTTTCTCACCCAAAGCCATTGGCCTCGTGTGAAGCAAGATGGCAGGCCATGTCTGCAGGGGCTCAACCGTCCATAAATCATCAGGAGTCAATCTTGCTAAGTTCTCTGCAACTTTGAAACATAAGTTTCAATAATAATTTTATCATTTACTTCTAAGCCTCATAAAAGGCCTTTTTCGTGTCCATATTCCTACCAAGTCTCTTCAGCACACTCTAGGCCTTTCGTATCAAGCGTCTCCCAATTATTTCCTTCTAAGGCCTTATCAAAAGTTTCTTTAGCAGCCATATTCCTACCAACAGTCTCTTCAAAGCAATCTAGGCCTTTTCCACCAAGCATCTCACAATTCCTCCAAAAAATATCCCTTACCCATTTGTAAAACTGTTCCAGCATTTTGGAAATTGCAAAAGCACCACCCCACTTCTCGGAACCAAATTCTGTATTAGTCAGCCAAAGGGGTACTGATACAAAGTACCAGGAATCTGTTGGCTTTTATAAAGAGCATTTATTTCAGGAAAAAGCTTACAATTACAAGGCCCTAAAGAATCCAACTTAAGGTACCACAAGAGGTACGTCTCGCCCAAAGTCTGTAGCCAGTGTTGGCACCAGACGGCGGGTGCGGTCTGAGGGTTCAGCCTTCCTCTTCCTCTTAAGGCCCTCTTCCAGTCTCAGCTGTAGGCTGGCGGAAGGCTCCTGTCTCTTCCTGGGGCATGTTCCTTTCCAGGCTCTGCTGCTCTGGTCTCTTCACAGGGTCAGCTGTAGGCTGTCAGTCTCATCTCTCTTCCCGGCCACGGCATCCTCTGCGTATCTTCACTTCCTTGTGAGGGTCTGTTTTATCAGTCCAAGGGGCTGGGTCTCAGCACTGAGTCGGACGCTAGTGACTGGTTGAGTCAAAGCCCTAATTTTAACGTAATTGAATTGGACGTCTCAGCTGAATCTAATACAATCAAAGGGTAACACGCCCAGAGAAGCAGACTGGTTCACAAACATAGTCCATCTCTCTTTTTCTGGAATTCACAAATACCATCAAACTGCCACACTCCTTTCTGCCACCCTCATGACCCATAACAGCCCCTCAGCAAGGACCGTAAAACAAGATGAAATGAAACTCACGCAGAGCAAGTCTTCCGGGCACCACCTTTCTCTTCTGATGGTTGTTAATGTGAGGTGAGCAGAACAGAGACGGGGGGTTGGCACCCTCGCCTAGCCTGGCTCTGTGGCTTTGGGCCAATCCCTTGGTCTACCCTGAGCCTCAGTTTCTTTATCTGCAAAGGACAGAAACCATATCTGCATTTTGAGGGTTCAGGGATACCTGTGCACATTGTCCAGTGTTACTTGGGAAGGGGGCAGGTCTCCCTCCCCCTCTGTTTGTCTCCATGTGGACATCCCTGGCCCAGTTCAAGAGGAAGCTCTGTAGCCCAGTTCTGATCAACACCTTTCCAGAGACCAAATGCTATATTTGAGGTGTTACATTCAGTATCAAATTCTGCAGCTTAGGTTGAGGCCATGCCACGTGTCTTTGCCAAGGTGACGGTCGTCACGAAGCTGTGAGTGTGAGTAGAGATCTTGACCTTGGTGAGACCAGGCCAGCCAAGATGGCGGCTGACTGCCTCGTGCTTTAACAAGCGGTGTGGGGAGCAGGTGCAGCTCAGTGGTTGAGTGCCTGTTTCCCATGTATGAGGTCCTGGGTTCAATCCCCGGTACCGCCTTAAAAAAAAATGGTATGGAAAAACCCCGACGACATTTCCAGTGGAATTTGTTTCTTCGAGGAGGCCTAAGTGGTAGGAAAACGTGTCTGTTGGCTACAAGCAACAGGAGATGGCAGATTTGCAGGGGGGATGTCACACAAGTCACCAACTTATTCCAGGCATTGCTTTATCTTGCCTGAGGTTTGTTGAATTTCTCGGAACTGTGAACAAATAGTTTTCATCAAATGTGAGAAAACCATTAGCCACCATTTCTTCAAATATTTTTTCTCTTCCCCTCTTATTCTGTCCTTCGTAGGCTGCAGTTATACATTTATCATATGCATATGTGGCCACTTGATATCCCAAGATTAAATTAGCTGACCAGAGCCTCAGTGACCAGTTTTTTCTCTGTACTTCCTCTCAGATGATTTTATTGGTACATTTTTATCTGAGTTTGCCGGGGCTGCTATGACAAGTACCACACACTGGATGGCTTAAGCTACAGGAATTTATCGGTTTGCAGTTTGGAGGCTTTGAAGTCCAAAATCAGGGTATTGCCAGGCACGTTTTCTCCCGCAGCCTGTCCTGCTGAGGTGCTGGCTTTGTACCGGCCTTGGGCCTCCTAGGCCTGTAGATGCATCTCTGCCCCCGTGACCACCTGTGTCCAAATTTCATCTGCTGAGAAGAACTTCAGCCGTAGTAGATGAAGGCCCTCCCTGATTCAATGTGGCCTCATCCAAACAGGGTCTTTGAAGGTCCTGTTTACAGAGGAGTTTGCATCCTTAGAACTGGGCGTTCGGATTTGAACCTGTCTCTGTGGGGGCACGATTCAGCCCACTGCAGTCTTCAGGTTCACTCCTTGTTTCTTCTGCAGGGTCTAATTTGCTGTTAATCTGTTCTAATGAGTTCTGTGCTCCTCATCTTCAGTTCCATTTGATTCTTTTGATACCTTCCATTTCCGTTCCTTGTTCTGTTCATTTTCCTTTAAGTACTTGTATGTAGCTCTAAGAACTTCTAACAGCTTTATCTGCAAGTTCCAGCATCTCTCTCAATTCTGGGTCTCTATCTGTTGGCTGATTTTCCTGCCCAGTTGTGGATCACATTTTCCTGCTTCTTGGTATATCTAGTAATTTTTGATGAGATGCTGTACATTGTAAATGTTTGTTTATGCCTTTGTGCTACGTGAGCTCTGGGAGTGAGTTTTGCCCGCAGCTCCCCTGCTGTTGTCATCCAGTCTTGTGTAATTCCCTCTATGCACATGCATTCGACTTCTCAGCCACGACTTGGGGGAACCTATCTGCTGATATCTGGGGCTCTCATTCTGTGTAGCTCCCTCCTCGCTGGACCTGCAGCCTCTTCAGCCTCCTGGAGGCTGATCTCTGCATCCGCAGCTCACTGAGGCTGCTGGGCACCCTTTGGGCTCCCTCCCTGGGCCACAGTCAGGGAACT
The DNA here is from genome assembly GCF_030445035.2 of Dasypus novemcinctus. NCBI lineage: Eukaryota > Metazoa > Chordata > Mammalia > Cingulata > Dasypodidae > Dasypus > Dasypus novemcinctus. Next base: position 14,336,842 of record NC_080680.1, on the reverse strand, counting down.
ACCTCTAGGCTCACCTGATTTGGTCCTTCCTCCCAGAGCTCACCGTCCTGGGAGTGTCTGAAAAGAGCTGCTTTGTCTATTTTGTCCAGTTTATTCGAGGTGACCACACCCGTTACTCACTACTCCATTGCAGCCAGCCTGGCAAGTTCTCATGCAGTGGGAGACCACCCCCCTGAGCAGCCAATTCTGCATGTCATTTGGGGTCAGCTAACCATCCTGATGTGGCTTTCAGGGTATCAAGCCAGCCAGCTTTGAGAAAGTGCACGATCCCGAAATCAAGGAGATTATTGGGGAATGTATCTGCAAGAACAAAGAGGAAAGGTGAGTGCCCGTGCACAGAGTGGGGTTCTGTGATGTTTTCCCAGCGGCAGTTGTTGCAACTGATGTTTGGAGCTGTGCTCCTGATAAGAAAAAGAGAACTTCGAAAGACGGAGAGGGGGGAGCAGGTGCAGCTCAGTGGTTGAGTGCCTGCTTCCCATGTACGAGGCCCTGGGTTCAAACCCTAGTACCTCCTGAACAAACAAAAAGAGAGAGAGAGAGAGATGTGCTTCAGGGCCATGGGGGTGTCGGGCATGTCAACAGAGGCCACTCTGCTGACGCTGGACTCCTGCCCGCGGCACCAGGGCTAGTCTGCGGATTTCGGACAGGTTAACCCTGCCTTCCTCCCTCGCCAGGCCCTTCCCCAGTTGGTCAGCCAGAAAGCTGGCAGTGCTCTCCCAGCCCTCCTGCCTCCCTCCGTCCACCTCCATACTCCTCCTCCCCTCTACCCCTCTTCTCTCCCGCCAGCTCCTCATCCGTCCTCTGCCCTCCCCACTCCTCCCCTTCCCCATCCTTCTCTGCCCTCCCCCAGCCTTCCTTCTCTCTCTGGCTCCTCGCCCTCCTCCCCTCCCCTTCTCCCTCCACACCAGCCCGGGCTCCTGCTCCCCGGTGTTGACCACTGTCTGTCCACGGCTGCCACCGCCCCTTCTCCCTGCAGTGACCCTGAGTCTGAGCCCTGTGCCTTCTCTACTGCCCCCTGCAATTTACCATCTTTTATTTCTTAAAAAAAAAAAACAATCTAAAAAAGTACAAAATGTAACCCGTATCCCAAAAGAAGCCAACAGCCATGCGGAGCCAGTACATGATCAAGCAAACCCTGGGACGCCGCCACCCAGACAGAGAGCAGCACCAGCAGTCTCCCTGAGCGTCCTTCCCCCGGTCACCCCGTCCTCTCTGGGCAGGCAGCTCCCCAGGTTCTGGTGGTCCACACTGAGAGCCGGCTCAGCCAGCAGGTCCCCTCCCAGGCACACCCCGAGCTGCACGCACGTGTCCCAGAGCTGGCCCGGGGCGGCGGGCTGGGAGCCACCCGACGTCCACCAGTCGGTGGGACAGGAGCCCGCTGCCCTCCCACGCGCACGTCTCGGCAGCAAACGGAAGGAGCCGCGACACCCGCGGCCGTGTGGGCGCGCTCACAGACTTGGTAAATGGAAGCAGCCGCCAGGAGAGTGTGCAGCGGGAGTGCGTTCCATGCGGTTCCAGGCGCGCAGGCTGGGGCTGCGGGTTTGGGCGGCACCTGCTGAAGAGCCGCGTGGCAGCGGTTGCCGGCGGCCCCTCCCCTCTCCCCACGGCAGCCGCGCCCGGGGCTTCCAGCTTAGGTCTGTGTGGTGCCTTGAGCCGGGGTCCCCGCAGTTGGCCTTGCTGCTCCCCGCCTGCCCCCCTTGCTGCAGCCCCCGCTGGCTGCCTTGCTGTTCCCTGGCAGACCCGGGACCCCAGCCTCCGGGCGGGAAAACCCTGCCTCTCCCCCTGCTGAAGATGCCCGAACCCTGCCCTTTGTGCCACCAGGCGGGCGTCTCCATCCGCCGCTGTCGAGCTCAGCTGAGCCTCCGTGTGACGGCTGGGGGCTCACAGGCACCTGTTATACCTGCTCACCGGGGCTGGGGAAGAGCCCCTGTTCAAAAACTATTTTCCGTACTCATTGCGTTTTTTTCTTTACAATGAGTATGTTTCATTTTTATAGCGAGGGAGGAGAAGCCTGCTGCTGCTCTAGTATATACGTGTACAGATGCGCAGTTCTCCCCCCACTGCCCCCCGCGAGGTGGGGAACGCCCATGTAAGCTGGTGAGCAACGCTCTCACGGGCAGAGCTCAGCCCACCGGCTGGGTGAAACCGGCGCGGCGCCGAGCTGCCCCGGGACGGCCGCGGCGGGCGAGGGGCCGCGGCCCCCCGACGGTTCAGGTGTGGCGCAGGTGCGCTGCCGTGTGGGGGTCCGCCCGCGGCCCTCCTCAGGCGCCCCTCCCTCCCCAGGTACGAGATCAAGGACCTCCTGAGCCACGCCTTCTTCGCGGAGGACACGGGCGTGCGGGTGGAGCTGGCCGAGGAGGACCACGGCCGGAAGTCCACCATCGCCCTCCGGCTCTGGGTCGAGGACCCCAAGAAGCTGAAGGGGAAGCCCAAGGACAACGGGGCCATCGAGTTCACCTTCGACCTGGAGAAGGAGACGCCCGACGACGTCGCGCAGGAGATGGTAAGGTGGCCGCGGCCGTGAGGCCGGAAAGCGGGTGTCCAGCCAGGGCCGGCAGGCTGAGGTTCCGAAGGTCAGGAGGGCAGTGGTCAGGACGCCCGCCCCCTCCGGGAAGAGCGGGCGCTGGAGGAAGGGCCACTCCGACGGCGCGCCGCCGGCTGCGTGGGGTCACGGCTGGTCCTGAGGATGGGGCTGGGGGCCCCGGTCTCAGCGTCGAGCGGGTCTGTACGGCGACGACGCAGGAGCGCGTTCTCCCCAACGACTCGGGGCTGATGGCCGTCAGGGCTCGGGCCCGGAGGCCGTGTGTAAGATGCGGAGGGCGAGCCAGGCGCGGCGGGCAGAGGGGGGCTCGTTTGGCCAGGCGCGTTCCTGGGACGCGGCAGGCTCGGGTTTGGGGTCTCCGCTTTCATTTGGCGTTGGAGGGGCAGCGCTGCGGTCGTTTCTGTTTCCAGCCTCTGTCGTTGTCGTGCTTTCCGCTTCTCGTCCTCCCTCCTGGGTCTCCTCCCTCTGGCTGAGCGGTGGGCAGTGAAGTGCAGGTCGGGCAGGGTGCTTAGCGGCCCGGCCCACGGCTGGCGCGACCCCTCTCTGCCTCGGGTGCCGGGCGGGTCTTGGGGGGTGGGGAGAGCTGACTGCGGAGGAGGGCAGGGGAAGAAGCCCTGCAGGCGAGGCACGGGCATCAGGGAGGCACAAGGCGGGCGGTAGCGGAGGTGCGCGGGCAGCCCGGCACTTTCCGGAGCCTTCCGTGCCAGGCCGAGCGAGTCTATCTCGGTTCTCTAGGCCGACGTGCTCAGAAAGCCAGGAGGACAGCCACTGGCCACGTGTGGGAACGTCAGTGTAAATCGATGAAAACGTGAAATTGCTGCGTTTCAGGTGCTCGGTGGCCAGGCGTGGCTCCGGCCACAGCGTGGACAAAGCAGCTGGAGAGCGTTTCCATTGGGGCAGGCAGTTCTCCTGGGCAGCGCCGCTCTGGACTGCGGGAGGGTGTTGGGTGGGCGGGGTGTGGTGGCGTCCGAGCAGGGTAGGGACACGCCCGCTGGCGGAGGCTGACCTGGGAGAGGGGCCGTGGCTGCGGCCAGGACCGCGGGTCTTTTCTGCCCCCGAGGGCCACCGCCTTGCAGGGGGATGAGACAGACACAGGCATTGGTTTTTGTTTTTATTATTTCAGTGCCCCAGCTCAGGGGTTTGGCCCAGGCAGTGAGGTTTTTGGTTTTTGTGTTTTAGGAGGTACCGGGGATCAAACCTGGGACCTCGGACATGTGAAGCAGGTGCTCAGCGAGTGAGTTAGTTACACCCTCTCCACCAGACACTTTTTAACGTACAAACGAGCAAGAACTCAAATTGGTAAGAGAAGCATTCACGTCTCCGCAGCAGCGAAAACCCAGCTGGGGAACAAAAATCTAGAAAGGTGTTTGCTATTGCAGGTTAAAAAAAAAGTAACAGATGAAAATGAAATGATACTAATTTTGACAGGAAATAACCAGCAAAAGTAAAACCTCCCAGGCTCCATTGAAGGGAGGATGCTGTCGGCGCCCACTGGGTCTGGCATGGTCTTTTAAAAATTTATTTTAGAGAAGTAGTGGGTTTACAGAAGAATCATGCATAAAATACAGCGTTCCCACACACCACCCTTTTCCTGCCACCTTCCATTGGTGTGGCACAGTTGGCATGTTCTTAGGGACTGCACTTCTTTGGCTCTGTGTTTGGAGAGCCACAAACACACACTTTTTTAAAGATTTATTTTATTTATCTCTACCCTCCCAGTGTTTGCACTTGCTGTCTGTTCTCTGTGTCTGTTCATTGTGTACTCATCTTCTTTTTTTTTAGGAGGCACTGGGAACTGAACCCCGGACCTCCCATGTGGGAGGGAGGCACCCAATATCTTGAGCCACCTCTGCTCCCTGCTTGTTGGATCTCTCCTTGTGTGTTTTCCTTATTGTGTCTCTTCATTGCGTCAGCTTGCCTCATCAGGCCATCGCGTCCACTCGCTGTCTTGCTCATCTTCTTTAGGAGGTGCCAGGAACTGAACCCAGGACCTCCCATGTGGTAGGCAGGCACCCAGTGGCTTGAGTCACATCCACTTCTCCTATGCATTCCTTTTAAATTTTATTTTTCTTTTCACAAAGTAAACTTTTGATTGAGATGTAAGCAAAAATGAGTGCGTTGCCCCTAATTGCACATACAGCTTGATGGGTTGTTCACAGGCTGGGCTCACTGAGCCCCGGGTGAGTCTGGGGTACAGGAGGAGATGGGAAGTGTGCAGATGGTGGGCTAGAGCAGGAAGAGGCGAGTTGTGCAGCCCCTTTGAATGGGCTCCACCGGGTCAGGCGGGTGGGAGCGGAGGACGCTGCTGGCCGCTGCCCTGAGCCCACTACCCCTCTTCTCTGTCCCCACCTCCTCCTCGCTCTCCCCTCTGTTCTCTTTTTCCTCCTGTCTCTTCTTCCCCTGACCCCTTTTCCGTCCCTCTCCCCCTGCCTTGCCCTTTCCTCACCCCGTCCCCTCACCCCTTCCTTTGCCTCCCCCCCCTCCCCCTCCTGTCTCCCTCCTCTTCTCTCCTTTAAAACATTCCTTTCTTTGTGAAGTACGTCATTCCTGAAATGGGTCGCTCATGCAAAAGGGGGTCCAGAGCTTGGGCTCACTTTAAAGACTGATGATAAAATACATGGGGCGTACCCCCATACCTCCCGGCCCCTCAGGACCCCCGCCCCCACCCCCCTGTTCTCCAGGACACACTGGCTCGAGTCCGCGTGAGCATCCGCAGACACCTGCAGCTCTGCCTGGGCTGTGCGCGTGGCGGCGAGCGCGTGGCTCCCACCCCCGAGGCCCGACAGGCTGGTGCGGTGCCCCCGCAGGCCCCTCTGCCGGGCTCCTCCCCTCCCCTCCGCCAGCCCGTCTGCAGCGGCCGGGGACCAGGGGCCTCCAGGGTCCCGAGACGCGCCCGCCCTCCTCCTCGGCCCCCCCCGCGCCCCCGGCTTGGGGCCCAGGACCCCGAGGTGGGCGTGCCGTGGGGGACCCTACCCGGGCGAGGCCGAGTCGTGCGCAGCCCGACCTCTTCCTCCCTGAGCGCGGCCCCCTCGCGTACGTGGTTACTTGCGTGGTAGCGTCTCCTGTGTGTTTAAGTCAGCACACATACTCTTTTTTTTGCCAATTTTTTTTTTTTTCTTTTTTTTAAAGATTCATAGATCACACACATAGTTATATAAAAAGGAAACTGGCACAGATGGAACAGCAGTCTCGGTTGTCATTTATAGCTGCTAAGCTTTAAAGGTGACTGCGGTGAGAACAAAGCATCGTGACAGCTGCTCCGCTGAGCCCAGGTGGTGGCCGCTCACCTCGGCCGGTGCTTTTTGTTCTTAAAAGGCGAGGTTGGCAAGGGTTAGGTGTTGGAGATGTTCTAGAATCTGAAAGAGACCTCCTTGCTAGATGAACGGGAGGGTGTGAGGAGGTGCAGCTGTGGCGGCTTTCTCCCCCTCCCTCTAAAGTCAACTCCCAGAGAGGCTGCAGAGTGGGGGCACAGCTTCCGTGGGGAGACGGGTGGGGTGGGAGGTGGACAGGCGGGTGGGGAGCTGTGGGAGGGGAGGTGGACAGGTGGGTGGGCGGGCAGGGGCGGGGCAGGCGGGAGTGGTCAGGCAGGAAGTGGGCAGACGGCCGGGCGGGTGGTGGATGAGGCAGGTGGGAGGTGGGCAGGGCAGGTGGGCGGGGGGCTGGGCAGGCGGTGGACAAGGCAGGCGGGGGTGGGCAGGTGGGCGGGCGGTGGGCGTGGTTGGTGGGGGTGGGCAGGCAGGAAGTGGGCAGGCGGGTGGGCAGTGAGCAGGAGGGCGGGCGGGTGGGGGGTGGGCAGGCGGTGGACGAGGCAGGTGGGAGGTGGGCAGGGCAGGCGGGCGGGGGGTGGGCAGGCAGGAAGTGGGCAGGTGGGCGGGGGGTGGGCAAGCAGGAAGTGGGCAGGCGGGCAGGCGATGGACAAGGCAGGTGGGAGGTGGGCAGGGCAGGCAGGCGGGGGTGGGCAGGCGGGCAGGCGGTGGGCAGGTGGGCGGGTGGTGGGCGCGGTGGGCGGGTGGTGGGCGCGGTGGGCGGGGGGTGGGCAAGCGGGAAGTGGGCAGGCGGGCAGGTGGGAGGTGGGCAGGCGGGAAGTGGGCAGGTGGGCGGGCAGTGGGCGGGCAGGCGGGAAGTGGGCAGGCGGGCGGGCGGTGGGCACGGCGGGCGGGGGGTGGGCAGGCAGGAAGTGGGCAGGCTGGCGGGCAGTGGACGAGGCAGGCGGGGAGTGGGCAGGGCAGGCGGCTGGGGGGTGGGCAGGCGGGAAGTGGGCAGGCAGGTAGGTGGGCAGGTGGGCGCGGCGGGTGGGGGGTGGGCGGGCGGTGGGCGGGTGGGTGGGTGGTGGGTGGGCAGGCGGGAAGTGGTCAGGCAGGGCAGGCGGTGGGCAGGTGGGCAGGCGGTGGGTGGGGGGTGGGCAGGCAGGAAGTGGGCAGGCGGGCAGGCGGTGGACGAGGCAGGTGGGAGGTGGGCAGGGCAGACGGGTGGGGGGTGAGCAGGCGGGAAGTGGGCAGGCGGGCGGGGTGCCCATACACCGAGGGTCCACGTGCCACATGGTACCAGCCCTTCCCGCATCTTCACAGCCCCCGCGTACTCAGAGACGCCAGCGCAGCGCAGAACGTGTCTAAATTCTCCATCAGAGGAAAGAAATAGGAAAAACACCTTGAAAGGAACACGACGGGTGGCTGTGAAGACAGGATGAAAATAGACCATGAACCGCAGCGCTCCGGCAGAGCCTGGCCGCCCACGGGGCAGGCGCGCTCGCTGCGGCCCCACGGCGTTTCCTTAGCGGCCTTTGGTGGTCAGCTGCGAGTGAGCCCCCCTGCGGGGCCTGCCTGGAGGCGGCGAGGCTGCCGGGCTGCGGGGGCAGAGGGGGCAGCGGGGGCAGTGGGGGCGGGGCCCTCCAGGTCCCCCGGTGTTGTGGGCCTCAGCGGGGTTCTCCGTCTCTTCCGGGCGCTGCTGTCGGGCGTCGGGGGCAGTGACGAGCCCCCTGGCCTGGCTGGGACCCCAGCCCTCTCTCGACAAGCCCCTGGGGGTCGTACCCTCGTTCTCTGGAGCCACCTGGAAAAGTCCCTCCCGGGCTCTCCGGCTGGAGGACGAAGGTCTCGTTGCCTGGGCTGCCTTTCCAGGCCGGGCTGCCCGCCGGCCCCCGAGCCCCGGCCCGTGGTAGCCTGGGGTGGGGAGAACCGGGCGCTCCGCCTCGGGCCCTGCCTTTTGGTGGCCACGGTTCCCCTCTGAGCTGGGTCCACTCACCCAGGAGCAGCCTCCGCCCGCGCCCCTCCTTCCAGGGGCTTCCGGCACAGACCTCAGACCTGAGCGAAGGGCAGACGTGATGTTAGGCGTCTCCGGGATTCCATCTGGTTCCCTGGAGGGCCTTCGGGCTGACAGCGGAATTTCCTTTTTAAGTAAAAACGAGCTACTGGCAAATGTGCAGGAAAGTTGCCGGTGTGCTTTCTCACCCTGAGCAAGTGGCTGATGTGCCCCATCGCCCTCAAGGTCTTTCTGCGTCTCTGCTGCTTACGCACAAGGCCGTTGCTGGTCAGAAGCAGGAATTAGCCCCGACGCATCGCGGCCGTCCAAGCCTCACGCCCGTCCACGGTTGGTCGCTTTTCCCGGGGTCCTGGAAGGAGCCGGCTCGGAGGCGCCCTGTGCATGGGACGTCACGTCCCTTTGGTCTCCTTTGGACAGGAAGGAGTCTCTCAGTCTTCCCTTGACCCGTCATGACCTTGATGCGTCTGAAGAGGACAGGCCGGCTGTTTGGGGACTGTCTCTCGGGTCGGGTTTGCTGTTTCCCGGGTGAGATTCAGGAGGCGCATCACTGGCAGGAGTTCCCCAGGACTGGAGCTGTGTTCTCTCCGCGCCCTGCCTCGGGCGCACGATCCCCGCCTGTGCCGTTGCTGGGGGTGCTCGCTCTGTGGCGTTACTCCTTGACCTCTGTGACTGCTAAGAACCTTATGGGGCTTACAGCCATATATCCAGGTTTTCATCAAGCTTTTTATCCATTTGTTCCATCTGTGGACTCCTGGTTTTCTAATTAGTTCAATAGGTTACGCTCCATTTATTATTAGTCACTTATTGCCGCATAATAAATTGTTTCCAAACATGACCATTTAAATACTGGTCATCTCATTCGGGTTCTGAGCCCCCTCAGCTTGGCTGGGTACTTCCGGCTCACATCTCTCATGAGGTTGAGTTGAGATGTTGCCCAGCGCTGCAGCCTCTGGAGACTCAATTTGGACCAAAGGCTCTGCCTGCAAGTCGCTCTTTCGGCTTTTGGCAAGAGACTTCAGTTCTTCCCCACGTGGCCCTCTCCATGCGGCTGATCACAGCGAGAGCAAATGATTCTTGAGAGAGATCGCACAGGCCCAGCCCGTGGAAGCTCCGTCTTTTTTCCTTTTCCTCTCTTCCCAGTCTTTCTATAACTTAGTATCGGAAGCGACATCCCATCACTTCCACCACTGTAAATTATTTATGGTCTTCCCACTTGCAGAGTGCATGTGGAGACTTTGTGGCCGTAACTTTAATACTTTCTTTCCTGTGACACGCACAATGTCCCACATTCGGCCGGCTGGGAGGCCCTTTGTGCTGTGTCCTTCTGACGTGCTCCCACAATTCTTTGGGCACCTCCTTAATTTCTGGCACCTGAGGATCTCCCAGGCTCAGCTGACACTTTTCCTGCCCCAGCACTGAATCTGCCAGTTCTTCTAGGACCCCTCGTCTCTTATATAACAGAACTAGATTCTTATCATGGAACATGGTAGTTAGGAGCCAAGATTTGGGTGCTGAGTGTGCTCATCGCCGTGTCGACACTGTGGCTCGCAGGTCCTCTCAGCGGGCGGAGGTGAGGAAGGGCTCCCTGTGTGTACACTGATCCACACGCACGTACACTCAGATCTGTAGTGGTGCGTATTTATGTATCCACCACCTGGTGAAAACCACACGTTCACACTTAATCGCCAATTCCAACCCAGCACCACAAGGGTCACCCTCATTTTGCCTGTTCCTGTTTTTATAACTGGTGATAGCGGGAAGCCTGGCTTCCTTTATTCTTAGTGTATTTTCTTATCTGATCGGTCCAACCTGTCCAACCCCCTCCCCTCCACCGCTGATTGTGTTCCCCGGCCCCACAATGCCCTGGCTCTCACATCTCTCAGTGGGCCTCCCCACGTGTCGACACCGGCCTTGTGCCGCCCAGACACTGATTCTCCGTGCTTCAAGGCCCTCCTGCTGGGGACCCCTCAGCCCTGCTTCAGCTGTGACCCCAGACTCTGGGCCACTGCTGCTCTCTCCACATCCCCTGCAGTGGAGACCTGACTCGGTCTGCCCTAGCAAATGCCATTAGGGCTGATGTTTCCAGGCAGGGAAGGGGAGTGTGTGTGGATTTGGAGTCTGAGCCATGACTGATAGGCGTGTGGTCATTGCAACTGTCCACCTAGCAGGAGCACCGCCTTCAAAAGGAAAAGAGAGGGGGAAGTGGATGTGGCTCAAGTGATTGGGCTCCCGCCTACCACACAGGAGGGCCATTTTCGGGTCATGGTTCCTCCCGGAGAAGACAAGACAACAAGCTGGCACAACAGGCTGGTGCGGCGAGTTGATGCAGCAAGAGACACATGGAGGAAAAAACAATGAGAGACACAACAAAGCAGGGAGCGGAGGTGGCTCATGCAATTAGGCACCTCCCTCCCACGTGGGAGGTCCTGGGTTCGGTTCCCAGTGCCTCCTAAAAAAAATATAAAGAAGATCAGCATGCAACAAACAGACAAAGCAAATGCAAAACAACGAGGGGATGGGGAGAAATAAAGAAAATCTTTTTTTTTTTTTAAAAAAAAAAAAGGAAAAGAGAGAAGCTCTGGCTTGATTGCTCTTGTGAACTCAGGATATTTCCTGACGACCGCAGGGCCCTTTTACCAATGCTCACCAGTGCTCTAAGTCAATTGTAGAATTGAGCCAGGAGGGGGTGCACCCCTTTCTGATCTCCGCTTGCACCGTGCACCTCCTTCCTGCACTTTGATTGTGTTCCCGTTCCCAACTGTGGCACCCTCTGGCCTCTGTGCTTTCTGCGCGCACGTCAGCAGCAAGGCCACATCCCAGACGTGGGCCCAGCCGCAGCCGCCCGCCTGCCCTCCAGCCTTTGCCGCTTTTTGAGCTGCTCTCCCTGCCCAAGGGTTGTTGTGCTCCCAGAGGAGACAGTGGGCGGCTGCCGCTGCTGCTGCTGGACTGGGAGCAAGCCCGTCCCGGGGGCGGGGATGGGGGAGGAGCTGCTGGAGGGTGTGGCTTTGGCTCTGGACTCTGCAGGAGGGGTGTGGGTCCCCACACGGCTCTCTTTTGCACCTGAGGCACCCATCACTGTTCCACCGCGATCTGACACACAAGGCCCCTTTCCCCACAGGTTTTTTTTTTTTTTTAATATTTATTATTTATTTATTTCTCTCCCCCACCCCAGTTGTCTGTTCTCTGTGTCTGTTTGTTGTGTGTTCTTGTTTTTGTCGGCTTCTGTTGTTGTCAGCGGCATGGGAATCTGTGTTTGTCTTTGTTGTGTCATCTTGTTGTGTCAGCTCTCCGTGTGGGCAGCGCCATTCCTGGGCAGGCTGCACTTTCTTTTGCGCTGGGCGGCTCTCCTTACGGGGTGCACTCCTTGCGTGTGGGGCTCACCTACGCCGGGGGCACCCCTGTGTGGTAGGGCACTCCTTGCGTGCATCAGCACTGCACATGGGTCAAAGAGGCCCAGGGTTCGAACGGCGGACCTCCCATGTGGAAGGCGGATGCCCTAACCACTGGGCCAAGTCCACTTCCCCTACAGGGTTTTATAGTTGAGCAAGGGCAAAAGGTTTGGGACAGATAACGAGACGATTACTAATGTGTGGAGTGCGTCTTGCCTCTGGGACAGGCCGAGTGATGGGAGCAGGCGGGGCAGAGCCTCCTTAGTGGGGTGCAGGAAGGCCTCCCCGAGAAGGGGATCCCACAGCAGACACCCCTCGGTCCGGCGCCACCATGCGAAGCCCAGGACCGAGCCCCCGGGTGGGGGCAGTGCGGGCTGGCGGTTCCCAGCGGCACCCACTGACGGGCTGACTTCCTTTGCAGGTCGAATCTGGATTCTTCCATGAGAGCGACGTCAAGATCGTGGCAAAGTCGATCCGTGACCGGGTGGCGCTGATCCAGTGGCGGCGGGAGAGGATCTGGCCGGCTCTGCAGTCGCAGGAGCAGCGGGACACGGGGAGCCCCGACAGGGCCCGGGGCCCGCAGGCGCCCCTGCATGTGCAGGTGACGTACCATGCGCAGGGCGGGCAGCCGGGGCCGCCGGAGCCCGAGGAGCCCGAGGCCGACCAGCACCTCTTCCCGCCCACGCTGCCGGCCAGCGCCACGTCCCTCGCCTGTGAGTGTCCCCGAAAGCCCTGGAGGGGCGGGCCGGGGGCTGGGGGGCACCGCCCAGCAGCTACGTCCCCACCCTCACTGAGCGCCGGGAGAATCGGCCCTCTCGAGGGAAGGTGAGCTCCTTTCCTTTTAGCGAGACACCCGGGGAGGAAGGCAGGGCGTACAGCGGTGGGCAGAGGCCCGGCGTGTTAGAGTGTGGCGGTGCTTCCCGCCGTCCACATCCCCGGCCACCCCGTCTCGGGCTCGTTTCCTTCCCGCCCAGGTCTGTGGGTGGCAGGCCCTGTGGGAAGGGCCCCCACCCCGGATTTCAGAGCGGGCGTGGCTCTGGGGGGGCATGGGCGGTACTGGGGGCTTCCCCGCGCAGCACGGAGATCTTTCTAGGACATCCCAAGGTCCGGCTGCTCGGGAGGGATGGGGCAGCCGTGTGGCCGGACCCAGGGCCTCCCGTGCCTGAGCCAGCGGAGTCTCAGAGCCCCGGGTTCTGATCCCAGCCCGCTCCCTGCCCGGGGCGGGCGCAGGTCCCCATCCTGTGGCGGATTCTGGTAGTTCCTGCCTTGTGCTCAGGGGAGGCTGTAGCCATGGCGGGAGCTGACAGCCGCCGTGCTCTGCTGGACACTTGCCCTCTGGGATGAACCCTCCCCAGCGTTACTTCAGTTTGAGGACAAAGCCTGCCTGGCCCTTGGTACCTTCTAAGAAAGCGTTCTCAGGGCATCTTTGGGACTCAGTGTATCTGGCGTCATAAGGCGCTTTGACAGGAGACTCTAGTTTCTTCTGCAGATACAGACAGGAGGGTGTCCTCCTTTGCCCTCAGTGTCCTTTTCCGCTCATCCCACAAGTTAACCTGGAGTGGAGTTACAGAGCCCAGCCACCCACTTGGCCAGTGTTGCACTTTGTTCGCGGGGCAAGTGTGAAGTAGCCCATCTGGTTTCTTTAACACATGTGTCCTTGTTTATGATTACAATAGCTAAAGGTTCTTCAAAGTCAGCTATTTAAATTCAGACAGGCCGTCTATCACTTTAACATAGTTCGGTCTCCTCATGATTTCACTCGAACCTCCTTAACTTTGCTTTGGAGAATGAAATTGTTCCATCCTGGTTCCCATTTTCTCCTAAATCCAGAAAGTTAATCAAAGAGCACAAACTTTTTGTAGGAAAAAGCTCCCCAGGTCAGAAACACTTAATTGTTGGGTAAACCATTTCTAGAATGGACAGTAGGTAATCTCCTTTTGTCTTACTTTGAAGAGGCATCGTTTGGGGTCTAGAAAGATGTTCCACTTGGGGTAAGATATTATCCTACAGGTTCGACCCAGTATCAGAAAATTAGCTTTAGCTGTTAAATTGCTAGAGCTAAATTCAGTGACGGGCTTTCGCTATGCAAACATACAGTTTTGGGTCTGACTTAGAATGATTCTGGCATTTTCCATGTAACATCTTTAGATTTTTAAAAAGTGTTTTTACTTATTTGTTTCCATTTTTTTTTACATAATGTAGTCACACGACATAGAATTCAAACATTGAAATTATCCTGCATGACATTGCAGTGATGGATACAGGCCATTATGCATTTTGTCAAACCCTGTAAAACTGTGCAGTGCAAACTGGTTAGCAGCAGTGCTTCATGTGTTCATCAGTTGTAAGAAGCGTACTACACTAACGAAGGGTGTTGTTTATGGGGAAGAGTGTGGGAGGGGGGAGGGGTGGGGTGTATGGAAGTCCCTTATATTTTTGATGTAGCATTTATGTAATCTAAAACTTAAAAAAATATATATAGTCAAAGAGGGTGGATGGCAAAAAGCCATTTAATTTTTTTTCCCCAGGGGCAACCAGCATTGCCAGTTTCTAACTCTCCTTCTGGGATAACCCCTCACCTATAATCTCCACACTCCTCCATTCCCCTTTAGGACACAAGTGATAGCAGGTGACACACTTTCCTGCGCCCTGCTTTTGGTCTTTCCTCATTAGAACAGCGGGGCACCCCCTCCTTCCATGGGGCTGCCCAGCCTTCCCGGGAACGGCTAGATCGTATTAGTGAGAGAACTTCCAGGCAATGCCAGAGAGCAGACCCACTGTCAGTCTTCTGTTATCAGGACTGTTCGGGAAACGGACTTGGCCCAGTGGTTAGGGCGTCCGTCTACCACATGGGAGGTCTGCGGTTCAAACCCCGGGCCTCCTTGACCCATGTGGAGCTGGCCCATGCGCAGTGCTGATGTGCGCAAGGAGTGCCCTGCCTCGCAGGGGTGTCCCCCGCGTAGGGGAGCCCCACGCGTAAGGAGTGCACCCCGTAAGGAGAGCCGCCCAGCGCGAAAGAAAGTGCAGCCTGCCCAGGAATGGCGCCGCCCACACTTCCCGTGCCACTGACAACAACAGAAGCGGACAAAGAAACAAGATGCAGCAAATAGACACAGAGAACAGACAACGGGGTGGGGGGGGATTAAATAAATAAATAAATCTTTAAAAAAAAAAAACAAAAAACACACACAGGTGTTTTGGATAAAACAGATGCGTCATTTTTTCTGTGACCTGACTGTTGGGTTTTCCTTTATCAGCCCACCTCTCTCTCTATCCTGAGCTCACTACCGTGTCTTTGGCCTAACTCCATTGAAGCACGCAGTGACTGACAGTTTTGTCAGTGAATTTTTAAAAAGTTTTAAATTTACCTCCAATGTTCACTTTTCAGTATGCAACTAATAAGTACATTGGCTTTTTAAAAAAGCAAAACAAGAAAGTGGACGTGGCTCAACTGATGGAGCATCCACCTACCACATGGGAGGTCCAGGGTTGGATCCCCAGGGCCTCCTGACCCGTGTGGAGCTGGCCTACGCACAGTGCTGATGCGTGCAAGGAGTGCCATGCCACGCAGGGGTGTCCCTTGCGTAGGGGAGCCCCGCGCACAAGGAGTGCGCCCCACAAGGAGAGCCACCCCACATGAAAAAGCGCAGCCTGCCCAGGAGTGGCACGGCACATATGCAGAGCTGACGCAGCAGGATGACGCAACGAAAAAAAAAAGAGGCGCAGTTTCCTAGTGCCACCAGATAATGCAAGTGGATGCAGAGGAACACACAGTGAATGGACACAGCAGACAAACGGGGGGGTGGGGGGAGAGGGGAGAGAAATAATATTTAAAAAAAAAAAAGCAAAATGTCACCCATATGGCTAAAATCCACCCTGCCCATCTCTCTAACCCTGGTCCCCTGGCCACACATTATTTTTATTTTTTAAGGAAGCTTTAGGTTACATAAATGTTATGTCAAAAATACAGGGGATTCCCATAACCCCCCCCTCCCCGCATTAACAGCACACCTCCTGGGTCTGGGTCTGGTGCCTTTGTTACGAGGGACGAATGTGTCTTGGAGCGTTGCTCCTGCAGGGGTGATTTACCATCCAGAGTGGTCGCGCAGGCGCAGGCTCCCCTCGCGTTTTGCCGTGACATCTCCTCGGCTGTCCCTTATTGGCAGTTTAACACCTGTGCTTGCTTTCCCACCTGCTTGGGCACAAATGCTAAAAGGCATCCAGACGTTTGAGAGAGTAACATAGAAAGTCTGGAAGTTCTTGAAGAATCCTTTCTCCCTGCAGCCCCAGCCTCTGTGAGAAACAGAGGCTGCGTGTGTGATGCTTCCCCCAGAGGCTCCCACGCTCGCTGACCGGGGCGTCGCCCGGAGCCGGGCGCCGGGTGCTTGGGCGCTGGGTGGTGGGAGGGGGGCCAGGCACCTGGCAGCTCAGCGGACCCCGGAAGCGGCCGGCAAGGGGCTGTTGGGGCCGTTGAGCCCCTGAGGGGCACCCCGAGGAGACTGGCTGACAGCACCCTGTGCATCCTGGCCGTGCGTCCTAGGAGAAACTGCCTTGATCACACAGGCAGGGCTCTCTGCCTTTCGTGTGCCTCTCTGGAGATGTGTCAGGTCTCCACGCACTGTCCTCTCCTGCCTTCCCTTTCCTCTCTCTCACTCCCCCCTCTCCCCATCGTCTTCCCCCTCCCCTCCCTGCTCCGCTCCCTTTCCTCTCTCTCTCTTTTCCTCCCTCTCCCTCTCCCTCTCCTTTCCTTCCCCCCTTCCCTTCCTTTTCCTTTCCTCCCTCCCTGCCTCCCTCTGTAAGTGGAAATGACTCGGCAGGTTGGCTCATTAAAAAAAAAAAATCAGAGCCATTTGTCTAATTGGTTTTGCACAATCAAACTCAGCGTTCCTAATGTTTTCCTAGGTTACAGCTAAATTCCCTTCAGCTTCTGGGAAAAATACATTGATGCAAAGTCACCAAGATTTCCCTTTATTTTGTCTTAAGTTATAAGAGGACACAATATTGACCCTCTAAAATAGCTTGGCGTTCTTAGGTGGCAAATCGTAAGGTTTGTGGAGCTTTTTGGAATCTGGAAACAGTAGACCTAAAATGCAATGGTGAAAAGGTCTATCTATCTATCTATCTATCTATCTATCTATCTATCTATCTATCTATCTATCTATCTATCTATCATCTATCTAATCTATCTAATCTATCTATTTTTGAGGTGCTAGGGCCGGGGATTGAACCCAGGACCTTGTATGTGGGAAGCCGGCGCTCAACCACTGAGCCACATCCGCTCCCTAAATTAGTTTTTTGTTTGCTTCCTTGTTTGTTTTTTTTTGTTTTTAGGAGGCACCAGGACCTGAACCTAGGACCTCCCGTGTGGGAAGCAGGCGCTCAGCCGCTCAAGCCCCACCTGCTCCCCGGGTTTATTTTATTTTCCATCCTCGCTGGCACAAGCAGTCGGGGTGCGCTGTCTCCCCAGTCTGCAGGCTGTGCGGGTCCACCACACAGCCAGGTTTGGGGGCGTGGGCGCTGGCCCAGCGGCCGGGCCTCTGAGTGCCTGACATGCGGTGCCCCGGGGAGGCTGCGGTGCAGGAGCCCCGGGGCAGCCCCAGGCCCCCTGCACTCCCCGCACGGCTGCGATCATCCCTCCCACTCCCGTTTCCCACATGGTACCAGCACCACCAGGGCCCGGGGTTTGGACCGGCTCTCCCAGCCGACGTCGAGCCCATGCTCTTCACCACGTTGGGTGAAGGCAGTCAGGTTCTCCCCCCTCCAGGAGAAAATCCAGCTGATCAGTGTTTTCCCTGCACCCGACATTAGCTCTTGGGTAACTCGGACGTTTCGGCACCTCGTGCCTTTTCAGAGCCCAGGCGAGCCCTTACTTTCCCAGCTGGGATAAGCCTCGCTGAAAACACGGGTCGGCTAGTGCATCGGTGAACAGGGGTGGAAATAACTGTAGCTGCCCTGTGGGGGGACCGAGTGACACGTAGACCTGGGAGCTGGCCAGGCCCGGGGGGCACCCGCCGGACATGGCTCTGTGTCCGAGGGGGCTGTTAATAGGCTCTCGGGGGTCCGGGATGCCATGTGATACACGCAGTCCTCAGTACTGCTCTGTTGATTCACACGACACGTGCTTGATTTCTGCCAAAGCCGTCTAGGTGGGCTGGCTGGGCACGAGCCAGCGTGCCCGTTTCCCGGGGCCATGCGGGGCCGCCTGGTGACGCTGCGGTGGGGTGGTGTCCGGGAGCGCTCCCCTCTCAGCCGGCCTGGCTTTGTCCTCCACAGCGGACAGCACGTTCGACAGCGGCCAGGGGTCCACCGTGTACTCGGACTCCCAGAGCAGCCAGCAGGGCGTGGTCTACAGCTCGCTCCCCGAGGCCCTGCCCGCCGCCGGCCAGGCCGCGTACAGCCCACCCGTGAGCGACGGGCCCTGCCTGCCGCACAGCCTGCCCGCGCTGGGGGCCTACCAGCAGCCCGCTGCGGTGAGTCTGCCCCCCACTTGCCCTGGGCTCGGGCAACGTCTCCCCGACCACCCCAAAAACGGCCGGTCTCGTCTGAGAGCTGGGAGGGCTTCGGGGCACGTGACGGGGCGTGCGGGGCTGGGGCGTGAGCTTTCTTGGCCTGTGATCAGAGACATAGTCGACGTTCCCATCAGGGGACGTGCAGGGGGTAAGTCAACCGCTGGGAGAGGGCCACCTTTGCTGGGTATTAAAGAGCTGCAAACTAAAGTCAGCTTAGGGGAAGTGGACTTGGCCCACTGGTTAGGGCGTCCGTCTACCACATGGGCGGTCTGCGGTTCAAACCCCGGGCCTCCTTGACCCGTGAGAAGCTGGCCCATGCACAGTGCTGATGCACGCAGGGAGTGCCCTGCCACGCAGGGTTGTCCCCCCCATAGGGGAGCCCCACGCGCAAGGAGTGCGCCCTGTAAGGAGAGCCGCCCAGCGCGAAAGAAAGTGCAGCCTGCCCAGGAATGGCACCGCACACATGGAGAGCTGACACAGCAAGATGACGCAACAAAAAGAGACAGATTCCCATGCCGCTGACAACAACAGAAACGGACAAAGAAGACGACGTAGCAAATAGACACAGAACAGACAACTAGGGTGGGGGGGGGAAGGGGAGAGAAATAAATAAATCTTAAAAAAAAAAAAAAAAGTCAACTTGAAAGTCCCAGTGATGGAGAAAGAAAGTATGGCATCTGAGAATCGGTCCCCGTGCCCCCCAGTGCTGGCGCGGCGGTGGCGAGGCTGAAGGGGTCCACCTGCCCTTCTCCACCCCGTCACGGCCCAGCCCAGGGCTGAAGGCTCCCTCGGCGGTGAACAGACGCCTGTCGATGACCGGCTTTGGGTGCCACGTGGCCTGGGCCGTAAGAACCTGCATTCCCGTTGACCCAGGGCCCCGTTCCTGAGAAAGTTCCTCGAACAAGTTGAAGGCGATGCCTTAGTTTCCTGCGGCTGCTGTAACAAAGACCGCAGGCTGGGTGGGATCGTCGTCTCGTGGTGCTGGAGGCAAGAAGGCGGAAATCCAGGTGGCGCAGGGCCGTGCTCCCTCCGAAAGCTGCGGAGACTCCGTGCAGCCTCGTGCTGGCTCCTGGCTTGCCGGCCAGCCTCAGCGCCCTTTGGCTTGCAGCCGCCTCACGCCAGGCTCCCCCTGCCGTCGCCGGCCTCCTTCTCCACTAACGTGCTCCTCATTTCTGTCTGCGCCCTTCCCAGCCTCACCAGCAGCACCTTTAACTAGAGGCTCTATTTCTAGCAGCATTCTGTGTGTGACGATCGAGGTGTTGTCTTAGAAGCTGTCTGCACAGCTTCTGAGCCCTCACCAGAATTTTTTTTTTTGTAAGTACCAGGGCTGGGGATTGAACCTGGGACCTGGTATCTGGGAAGCCGGTGCCACATCGGCTCTCTTGAGTTGGTTTCTTCATTTGTTTGCTTGTTGTTTGTTTTTTTGTTTTTAGGAGGCACCGGGAACTGAACCCGGGAGCTCCCTTTTGGGAGGCGGGTGCTCAACCACTTGAGCCACATCCGCTCCCCATCACCAGAATTTAAAATGCACACCTTCCTATCAACCGTCTCTTTGGTGTCAATGAGGACTTTTCTCCCAAGCACCTTAATATCCTTCCAGCCTCTGCCCACGCCCCAGTTCCAAAGCCACTTCAGCATTTTTTAGTATGGTGTTGCAGCAGCCCTGGGAGATTAAATGCAGATGAACTAAAAAAGCATTCCTCACGTTTACGAAACAGTCGACGCGCCCTCGCGGTCCGGCTCTGATGGTACGTCAAGCCACCCTGGGCGTTTCTCCTCCGGATTTTAAACAACCGTTCGACATTCTAGGGCAGAGCCAGGGAAAGTGTTTGCTGTAAGAACGTTGGAGACGCAGAATGACGGAAACAGCCTCATGCTGGGAATTTACCTGTGGAATGATTTCTGGGAACAGGAAAACACTGAGCGTAATAGGTGAAAATAGGAACTTGCTGGATGAGGAGGGTGGCATAAATAGGAAGTCAAAGGGTCACTTCTTTCACGGTTCCCGAGGTGCCCTTGAGCTCCAGGCGCAGAGGCCCTCCCCGAGCCTGCGCCCTGCTGCGGGTCCCTCCTCTCCCGGCCGTTCGGTCGGGTCGGGTGGCCTCTGCCTGCACCCGTCCTACCCCTGCTCCCAGGCCTGGCTGCCGGCCGTGGGCTCTGACATTTTATCTCGAAGAGGGTTGACCACTTGGGGCAGCGTTTGCGGCCTGACCACCCCGTCCCGCTGGCCGCCCACCACCCACCTCTGGGACCTCTGTTCCTCTCGTTGGGGCGAGGCCCCGGCCCGTGTCCCGTGGGGACCTCTGATCCTTCCCAAGAACATCGGGGCTGGGGGCTCCCCGCCGGCCGGGCGCATCCCGGAGCGCGGCGTCGCTGTCCCCTCCTGTCTGCTCGGGGCCGGGCAGGGGTAAAGTTGGGTGAAGTTCCCTGGGCAAAGCAGTCGACGCCACCGCTTGCCCCATAGCCCTGGCTTCCAGAGACCCAGGGTGTTTGCGATGTCTTTGCATTTTACGATTTAAAAGGGCAGGAAAGAGTTGATGAGGCGAAGGGTGGCTCCCAGATGGTGGTTTGGGGCTTGAAGACTGACCCGAGCTGGGGCTGAGCAGGGTCGCTCCCACCGAGCTTTTGAGGCTCTGAGCCCAGGGCTTGGATTTTCCACGGCCGTGAGCGCCGCGCCGGGCTCCCGCCGTGCCTGCCTCCATGCAGCGTCCACCCCAGAGCCGTGCAGCAGGTCTCTGCCCCCTCTCCCGAAGGAGGCTGCTGCACAGGCAGGCCCGGGGCCTTCCGTCTCCCTGCCTCTTCACCTAAAAACGCTCCGCTGGGGCTGGAAAGGGCCCCCAGGCGGGTGGCGCAGCGACAGGGCCTTGCGGAGGTCCCCAGAAGCCCAGCCTCAGCCCTCGCCCTGTCCCAGCCTGGGCCTCTCCTGCTGGGCGCTTGCCATGGTGTTACGCCGCTGGGAAGGGGTGAAGGAGACGCTCGGTGGGGGGCGGGGCCCAGCCCTGGAGGCAGCCCGGCTGAGCGCACACGGGGCCACTCCCCGCAGTGCTCCCCGGCCTCCAGAGCTGCCTGACGCAGGGACCTTGTTCTCCAGCCCAAGTCCAGGCCCCTCCGTCCCCTGAGCCTTCTGTGTCCTCTGGGCCTCGGGCCCAAGTAACCCCCTCAGCCATCAGAGGCCCCCAGTTCTCCGAGTCCCCCCGGGCCCAGCCCAAGGCCAGCCCTCGCCCCCAGCCATCCGGGTCCTCTGGGGCCAGCCTGGCCCGAGCGCCGGCTGCACTGGTGCTTGGGCACCCGACACCTGCTTGGCAGAAGCCCGAGGGGCTGCGGCTCGGGGCCGGTGGATGGTGGAGTGGAATCAGGGACACAGGCTTGGGGGACAAGACTCACTCCACTTCGGCTACAGATAAATCCGGAGCAGAGGCTCGAGCCCACGTGCTACCTGCTATTTCCGTCTTGCCCCCCTGCGGCTCTTCATAAAGCACTTACTGTGAAAGGTGAAACAAACGGTAGCAGGGCTGGACATGACCGTCATCTCTTCCATCCGGAAAACCCCAAGTGAGAGAACATTCCACGGCCAACAGGGAAGAATCCCAGCCTCAGAAGCCGTCGGCCTGCGCTCAGTCTCGTTGGCTTCTCCCGTTACCATTACTTGAAATAAATCCCAAACATGGAGACATATTTCCCTATAAATATTTGTGCGTATCTGTAAACGATAAGGACTCTCAGGAAACAAAACCACAATACTGTTATCAAACCAAAAAAATTAACAGCAATGCCTAACATCAAGTATGCCGAGTTCAAACCTCCGTCTGGACCCGCCCTTGGGCAGGGCGTCTGTGGGGTAGACCTGCAGTTGACTGCAAGGGCTCGCACGTTTCTGAATTGGAAGCTTCCCTTCCGTACTGGAGTTCTCCAGAGAGAACCAGCAGGACTTGTGCGTGTGCAGATAGTCATTAAAGAATTTGCTCTTATGACCACGGGGGCTGGCAAGTCCAGACTCTATAGGGCAGGCCACTGGCTGGAAACACTGATACGAGTGATGTTGAAGTCCTTAGACCAGATTCCCCAGGGGAAGGATGGCTGACTGGAAATTCTAGCAAGAGCCAATGCTGACACTGAGGCAGACATTCTTCTGACACCTGAAGTCCTCAGTTCTGGCTTTTCAGACCTCCAACATAGCTGAGGGCAGTTGCCTTTTGTTAATTGTAGATGCAGTCAGGTTATTGTAGATGCAAACCCTACCTAAAGAATCCCACATAGTAACAAGCAGGCCAGTGCTAGGTCAAATAACTGGGCACTATAGCCAGTTGACACATGAAATTAACCTTCACATCTTTCTTTCTTTTACCCTTTGTATTTTCACTGAGGCGTGCTGGCTCTGCAGAGTTCCTTCTGTCTGCATTTTGCTGCATAATTTTGCACTGCTCTGCACGTGTGTTTCCATTTTGCCATATTCTGTGACTTGATCTACTGACTGTTTACTTTTTTTAGAGTTGCAGTCATATATGCAGTAAGCATATATCTTGATATCCTTTCCTAACTTACAATACAACAAGCATTTCTCCAAAAAAAAATGATCTTTTTTTGTGGCTGCATAATATTCCATGGAGGGTAGTGTTCCAGAACATTCTTTCATTGGACGTTGTGGCTGCTCTTGACTCTTCCCTGTTGAGGGTCGCTCTGCCCTGGTTTCTGCTGAATGAGGTTCCCAGGTGAAGCATCCTCGTGGGATGCGGGGGCACCAGGTCACCCGGCCCCATCCTGCTCCCACTGCCGGGGAGCACTGGCTTGGGGTGGGGGGTGCTCCTCAAGGCAGCGGCTGAGCGGGGGTGCCTGGGCTTCTCTCCGCAGCCTGGCCTGTCAGTGAGCTCCGTCCTGCCCCCCGCCCGCCCCCCGCTGCCCCAGCAGCATTTCCCAGAACCGGCAATGACCTTCGCTCCCGTGCCGCCGACGCCCAGCGCCCCCGGGCCAACGGGCCTGGGCCAGCCGGCGCCCCCCAGCCAGCAGGTAAGCGCGGGGTCGCCCCGTCTCACGTCCACCCCGGCCACCTCGGCCAGCCCGCCGTTTGGGTAGGGGTTGGCCACTGCACTGCTTTAAGGGGTCCCAGCCGGGCGGGGGGGAGGGGCTCTGGACTGAGATCCAGGCCTGGGGGAGCCCCAAGGAGACAGCGCAGCCCGGATAGGGGCTGGGTCTGCAGGGCCAGCCGCCTGGGGGGCCGGGTCAGGGCGAGGCTGTGGCCCTCCTTGCTGTAGCTCCTGGCCCTGTACCCGGCCGGGGGCGGGGAGACCCCACGGGGAGCCTTGCACCTCGGCGACGCAAGACTGGCTGTTCCCATCCCCACCCCGGAGCCGGCCACGAAAACATGGCGGGTGGGGTAGAGTGGGTGTAGCTCAAGTGGGTGAGCGCCTGCTTCCCACATGCAAGGCCCCGGGTTCGATTCCCAGTACCTCCTGAAAACAAACACACAAGTGAAAAAACCAGCTCTCACTGGGGAATGGCTGTAGCTCCGTGGTCGAGCACCCGCTTCCCATGTGTGAGGGCCTGGGGCCATTCCCCGGTACCTCCTAAAACAATAAACAGAAGAAGGCAGGGGGTGCGGGTGCTGGCAGGCCGAGCACCCATCACCTCAGGCCTCACCCTGGGAGACCCAGGCCCCTGAGACCGCCCGTCTGTCGGCATGACCCCGGTGCCGTCTCCCCGAGGAGACGGTGGCCGCCTTGGGTGAGCTCTGCTGTCCGCCGTTAGTGGCCCGGCCCCTGGCCTCCTGCCGTCCGGGGTCTCCCACTCCCACCTGCCCCCACCCCATCTCTCATGAGGTGCCTTCCACAGGGACGCATTACTCCTGACCCGCCGCCCTCGCCATGGGGGAGCAAGACCGCCCTGAAATCACCCCCTTCCTGCACCCCCGAGCACCCCACACCAGGGCCCCCGTGGCCCCCTCAGCCCTCCACGCTGCCCGCCCCCGCCAGGCCCCGTCCCCCTGTCTCAGCACAGCCGCCGCGGGGCCCGGGGACACCCCTTCTCCCCGTCCTGTTTCCCGGCACGCGCTGGCCGGTGTCCACCCCGAGGTCGCCTGCCTGAGCTGCTCGGCCCGGCAGGCCGCCCTCGCGGCGCCCTTCACGCAGGGCGGTCCCCGCGCCCCGTTTCCTGGGGCTGCCAGAGCCGAGCCCCCCGGGCGGGCCGGGATGGAGTCCCGGGCGAGGCGCTGCCCTCCGCCCCCCCTTGGGCCTCCCGCCCTGGTGGCCGGTCAGCGGCGGGCGGCCAGGTCTCCTGCGCCAGCCGCGCCGAGCGCAGGGCCCCTGGGCCACGACCTCGTGGGGCTCGCCTCGGTCACCTGCACGGCCGTGTTTCCAAGAAGGCCCCGTCCTGCGGGGTGGGGGGTCAGGGCCGCAGCGTATTTTTGGGGGAGATGTAGCTCAAGCCGTGATACTAGCTCCAAAGAGTGGTGCGAGGTGTGTGTGTGAGCATGTGGAGGGGGTGTGAGCGGTGGGGTGTGGCGGTGTGTGCTGGAGGGGCCTGTTTGCGTGGTGAGGGGAGAGGGGTGTGTGGAGGGGTGTGTGTGAGCGTGTGAGTGTGCATGTGGAGGGGCGTGTGGGGGGAGGGGTGTGTACATGGGGAGGGGTTTGTGGTACGGTGTGTGGTGTGAGTGGATGTGGAGGGGCGTGAGCGTGTGGGGTGGGAGAGTATGCGCGTGAGCATGAGCGTGTGATAAGGTGCGTGTGGGGGGAGAGGTGTGCGATGGGCATGCGTGCAAGTGTGTAGGGGTGTGTGCGTGAGCATATGGGGTATGTGTGGTAAGGCATGTGAGTGTGTGGAGGGGTGTGTATGAACGTGGTGGGTGTGGTAAGCGTGTGGTGTGTATATGGGAAGGTATGCGTGTGAGCGTGGAGGGGTGTGAGCGTGTGGTAAGGTGCGTGTGAGCGTGGAGGGGTGTGAGCGTGTGGTAAGGTGCGTGTGAGCGTGGAGGGGTGTGAGCGTGTGGTAAGGTGCGTGTGAGCGTGGAGGGGTGTGAGCGTGTGGTAAGGTGCGTGTGAGCGTGGAGGGGTGTGAGCGTGTGGTAAGGTGCGTGTGAGCGTGGAGGGGTGTGAGCGTGGGGTAAGGTGTGTGAGCGTGGAGGGGTGGGAGCGTGTGGTAAGGTGCGTGTGAGTGTGGAGGGGTGGGAGCGTGTGGTAAGGTACGTGTGAGCGTGGAGGGGTGTGAGCGTGTGGAGGTGCGTGTGAGCGTGGAGGGGTGTGAGCGTGTGGAGGTGCGTGTGAGCGTGGAGGGGTGTGAGCGTGTGGTAAGGTGTGTGAGCGTGGAGGGGTGTGAGCGTGTGGTAAGGTGCGTGTGAGCGTGGAGGGGTGTGAGTGTGTGTTGGGGTGTGTGAGTGTGGAGGGGTGTGAGCGTGTGGTAAGGTGCATGTGAACGTGGAGGGGTGTGAGCGGTGGGGTGTGGCGGTGTGTGCTGGAGGGGCCTGTGTGCGTGGTGAGGGGAGAGGGGTGTGTGGAGGGGTGTGTGTGAGCGTGTGAGTGTGCGTGTGGAGGGGTGTGTGGGGGAGGGGTGTGTACATGGGGAGGGCTTTGTGGTACGGTGTGTGGTGTGAGTGGATGTGGAGGGGCGTGAGCGTGTGGGGTGGGAGAGTATGCGTGTGAGATGAGGAGGAGCGTGTGATAAGGTGCGTGTGGGGGGAGAGGTGTGTGATGGGCATGCGTGCAAGTGTGTAGGGGTGTGTGCGTGAGCATATGGGGTATGTGTGGTAAGGCGTGTGAGTGTGTGGAGGGGTATGAACGTGGTGGGCGTGGTAAGCGTGTGGTGTGTATATGGGAAGGTATGCGTGTGAGCGTGGAGGGGTGTGAGCGTGTGGTAAGGTGCGTGTGAGCATGGAGGGGTGTGAGCGTGTGGTAACGTGCGTGTGAGCGTGGAGGGGTGTGTGTGTTGGGGTGCGTGTGAGCGTGGAGGGGTGGGAGCGTGTGGTAAGGTGCGTGTGAGCGTGGAGGGGTGTGAGCGTGAGGTAAGGTGTGTGAGCGTGGAGGGGTGGGAGCATGTGGTAAGGCGCGTGTGAGCGTGGAGGGGTGTGAGCGTGGGGTAAGGTGTGTGAGCGTGGAGGGGTGTGAGCGTGGGGTAAGGTGTGTGAGCGTGGAGGGGTGTGAGCGTGGGGTAAGGTGCGTGTGAGCGTGGAGGGGTGTGAGCGTGTGTTGGGGTGCGTGTGAGCATGGAGGGGTGTGAGCGTGTGGAGGTGCGTGTGAGCGTGGAGGGGTGTGAGCGTGTGGAGGTGCGTTTGAGCGTGGAGGGGTGTGAGCGTGTGGTAAGGTGCGTGTGAGCGTGGAGGGGTGTGAGCGTGTGGAGGTGCGTTTGAGCGTGGAGGGGTGTGAGCGTGTGGTAAGGTGCGTGTGAGCGTGGAGGGGTGTGAGTGTGTGTTGGGGTGTGTGAGCGTGGAGGGGTGTGAGCGTGTGGTAAGGTGCGTGTGAGCGTGGAGGGGTGTGAGTGTTTGGTAAGGTGCGTGTGAGCGTGGAGGGGTGTGAGCGTGTGGTAAGGCGCGTGTGAGCGTGGAGGGGTGTGAGCGTGTGGTAAGGCGCGCGTGAGCGTGGAGGGGTGTGAGCGTGTGGTAAGGCGCGTGTGAGCGTGGAGGGGTGTGAGCGTGGGGTAAGGTGTGTGAGCGTGGAGGGGTGTGAGCGTGTGGTAAGGTGTGTGAGCGTGGAGGGGTGTGAGTGTTTGGTAAGGTCCGTGTGAGCGTGGAGGGGTGTGAGCGTGTGGTAAGGCGCGTGTGAGCGTGGAGGGGTGTGAGCGTGTGGTAAGGCGTGCGTGAGCGTGGAGGGGTGTGAGCGTGGGGTAAGGTGTGTGAGCGTGGAGGGGTGTGAGCGTGGGGTGGGGTGTGTGTGTGTGAGCGTGGAGGGGTGTGAGCGTGGGGTGGGGTGTGTGCGTGTGAGCTGGGGGCACGCCCCGCGGCCCCGCGTCGCTGGCCGCAGGTGAGGCGCGCCCGCAGCAAGCCCCTCCCGCCCGCAGCCGCCCGCCGTGGCCCCGCCGGCGCCCCTGCCGCAGGTCCTGGCCCCGCCGCCCGCCATGGCCCCGCTCCAGCCCGCGCCGCCCGCCCTGCCCGCCTACCTGCCGCCGCCCGCGCCGGTGGTGGCCGCTGCTCCGCTGCCGCCGGCGCCCCTGCAGCCGCTCGCCCAGGCGCCTGCGCCCCAGGTACTCGGGCCCCTGGCGGGGGTCTCCGTGGGGGGGTCCGCGGCGTGACAGAGGCCTGCGTGGCCGCCCGCGCTTGTGGCCTGGCTCGGCAGCCCGGGATGCGTGCTCCCGGCCTCGCTGCCACCCCCTCGCCTCATGCCGGGGCTGCAGCCACACGCGTGCTCCGGGCTGCGACCGCCCTGGGGGTTTCCGGGGGACCAGGCGGCGTCCCTGCTGGTCTCCGGCCTGCCTTTCTCTCCCGGTTGGAGCAGATGGGCCTCTGGCTTCCTTCTGGGTCTTTCTGGGCTGCGAGCTGGCCTGGGTCCTGGGTGACCTTACAGCATAGCTGCCGTCGTGGCCTCCCCTTGTGAGGGGCAGCGGAGACTCGGGCAGGCGGTCGCCCTGCGCCCCGCCCTCCCAGCAGCATGCCCGTCGTCAAGGCCTTTTTGTGCTTTTGGGGTCACACTCAGCACCGATCCCAGGAGCACTGGAAAGGGGGAAGGTTAGGCTCCTGCCCAGGATAGAGGCGTCAGCGGCCCATCAGCAGTCCAGGGCTGCGTAGCTGTGGATTCACAGCCCGCAGCAGCCCCGGCCAGGGGGCTTCTGGAAGTTGGGTAGGAAGCCGAGCAGTTCCTGACCTCAGAGGTCCTCAAGTCATTCGATTTCAGTTGCAAAACCAGTCCCTAAGGCTTTTTCTAGGGAGGAACATTTGTCCGTGACAACAGGAATGTTTGATAGCATGGACTTGACGCAGCACGTGGCCAGAACTGCAGCGGCGTCCAGTTGAACTGTACCAGCGTTAGTAGACGGATATGAGCGCCCCACGACGTGGGCGCGGCTTTTACCCCACGTGCCCCCGGCGACCCTGTTAGCCAGCCGTGGTCAGGTGGGCAGCCCCCCCGTGCTGAGCACAGCAGTCTCCCACCAGTCTCCCACCAGGGGAGCGCGCCCTGGGGTTTACAGGCACCTGCTCAAACTCTTTGATCTCCACCTGTTTGATACCTGGGCCTCTGTGGTCCCCAGGGTCGTGTCAGCCTTAAAAGTGTAGTTAAGTGGTCCCTCGCTCGCCGGCTTTGGGCTCTGAGCTGCTTTCCAAGTTGACTGACGCACCTTGGCGTCTTCCCACCGCCTCGCGATGGCACCGAGGCGTCCATAAGAGGATGTTCGTAAGAGACTTTGGAATGAAAGTCTTCATTCCAAAGAGGGCCTGCCCAAGAAGCTACTTAAACGCTCCAAGTCCTAAATCCAGAAGTCAAGTGCAGATTGTCAAGGATGAGCGTGCATAGCTCATTGAGAAGCTGTACACGCAGGAGGTTTGCTGAGGGACGGGGAGCCTGGTCGGCCCAAGCCGCCTACCCTCCCCAGGAAGTAGGAGGCGAGGCTGGCCCGCTTAGGGGGTGCTGGCCGGTGAGCTTGCACCGAGAGAGACCCCCCTCCTCCCCCAAGAGTTTAGTTTCTGTTTGAATTTACATCGATTCAGATGGGTGCGGCCTGATTTTCACAAATGAAAAAGCCTTCCAAGCCGTGTGGTCACTGAAATGGCCCCTTGTGTCTGAGCTGCCACTGGGCTCCTCCGTGGACGTCACGGGCTGGTGTGAAAGCAAAGAGGGCCCTTCCGGGAGGCATTCCACACCCTTCCCCAGCTTCCCACTTGCCTTGTGGATTGGAAGGGCTGGGTTTTTGCGCCTGGGTGCTTTTCCACCACCCAGAAGCCCGGAGGCGAGCACCCGAGCTGTCCTCCTTGCACAGCCGAGCATAGCCTGGTGCTGGCCCCAGGGCCCGTGGGGTCGGGCCGGGGCAGCGGCTGACACGCTCTCGTCTCTTCCAGATGCCCTCGCTTCCCATCGTTCCTCCAGCCGCACCGCTGACGGGACCCGACGGCCTCCCCGCAGCCCTCTCGGACCTGCCGGCCGCCAGCGTGGCTCCCGGGCCGCCGCCCCCGCAGTATTTCTCTCCGGCCGTGATCCTGCCAAGCCTCCCCCTGCACCCGGCGGCCCCCCTGCCCGCGGCGCCCGTCCTGCCTTTGCAGGCGGTCAAGCTGCCCCACGCCTCCGGGGCCCCCCTGGCCGTGCCCTGCCGGACCCTCGTGCCAAACGTGCCGGCCCCTGCTGCCATCCCGCTGCTGGCTGTGGCCCCACAGAGCGTCGCCGCCCTGTCCCTGCACCCTGCCGTGGCCCAGCTCCCCGCCCAGCCGGTGTACCCGGCTGCCTTCCCGCAGATGCTGCCCGGGGACATCCCCGCGTCGCCCCTCCACGCGCAGAGCGTGCGGGCCGTCCCGCAGCAGCCGGCACCGTCCCAGCCTCCCACGCTTCCCCACCAGCCCGGCCTTGTCCACCTTTCCGAGCAGGCCGCTCCGGTCTCAGCAGCCGGCACCCAGGTAATCCATCTGCCGGTCGGACTCCTGCTGCCTCCTGAGCACCCAGAGGGGCCGAGACCCCTGGGGCCCTCTCCTGTCTCTCCCTGCCTCGCTCTGCCCCGGGACCGAGGTGCTGTCCCTGTGGCTCGTGTTTCCCACAGGAGGCGTGTGGGGCATGTCTGTGCTGCCCCCCACCCATTTCCCAGCATGCATCAAAAGCAGCGTGCATCGGGGGGCAGCAGAGGGGTTCCCACAAACACGCCTTTCCCAGGACTCAGCATGCCGGGGGACGGAGGGTCCCAAGGCTGCACCTGGCATTGGCCGTCCCTGCCCTCTTCCGGGCTGGAGCGCGAGGGCAGCCTCGGCGCAGCCTGACTGACACCTGTGCCCTGACTCAGCCCTTCAGAATTAGCCGCTGGCCAGGCAGGCGGGGATAAACCCCCGTCCCAGCGGCAGGGAAACTGAGGCACATAGAGAAGAAGGGGGCCTGGCTGTCGTGAACCAGGCTGGCGGCAGAGGGGTGGGTGGGGCTGGGAAGGGCGCGTATGGTGTGAGCGAGGGCACGCTGTCCGGGCGGCGTCAGTGGACGGCTCGCGGCGGGGCCACGTGGACGCGTGCTGGCACGCGCCTGGCAGGGTGACCGGGCGCCCCGCGGGCTCCCTGCAGGTGTGTTCCGTGGCCATGTTCTTCCTGCCCGCTCGTGCCAGGGTGCTCCCGGCTGCCCACACACGTGGGCGTCCTCCCCCGGCCCCGGCTGCCCGCCTCCCAGCTGTGCCCACCTCGGGTTCTCATCCGCTGGTGGGCCAGCGCCTCCTTTCAGTGTTTATCAAAGGAAGGTTCATCCGGAAGAGGGGAGGTGCCTGGTACGAGCCTCCAGGCTGTCCTGAATTCCCTCTGAAGCCAGACACCGAACTCCTAATTTCACTTTGGAGAACAGAGCAATCCATGTCCACCAAAAGGGTGGCATTTGTTTGTTTTTTTAAACAGTGCAAAAAAGAGCCTGGAACCAGTGTCGTAACTGAGCCCGCCTGGTGCAGACAAGGTTTCAGCTTTAATTTGGACTTGAGCTGGTTAAAGGGTCAGGTCTGTTTTGTGAGGACAGCCAAGGAGGAAGGGGCGGAGCAGAGAACACGGAGGCACGTGTGCGCCTCGGAGCCTCTGCCTTGCAGCCCTGATCCCTGGCCGCTCTGCATCGTTCCCCAGACCACCTTGTCCGCTGGGCCCTTTGCTCAGCCCTCGGGCACTAGCCAGGCTTGGCGGCCGTCCTGCTCTTGGGCAGTGGAGGTCCTAGAAGTTTATTGCGGGGTGCCGAGCTGGGATGCCGCCCCATAGCTGCCCGAGAGCTCCCTGCAGGCAGGAGGTGGGGGTTGGGTCCCTTTGGCCAAGTTGCCACTGAGTGATGGGTAAGGCTCTGTTTCTGATTCCCCCCTCCCCATGGATTGTGAATTCTGGTTGCTTTCCAGAAGCTTCCAGGAAGCCTAAGTAAAGGATTCTTTCCCGTTTTTATGAGACTGAGAAGCTGCTCTGAATTTTCATCCTTCTCTGTCTCCACATTGGTGGTTATTCCATGGCCTCTGTCCTCACCCTTTCACATACTTGACCCTTCTCCTCTCCCTGTCCTTTTACCCCTCTCCCCCAAAGGGCTCATTTTTTAAAAAATGATTTATTATTTATTTATTTCTCTCCCCTATGTCCATTCGCTGTGTGTTCTGTGTCCGCTTGTATTCTTGTCAGCGGTGCTGGGAAACTGTGTCTCTTTTTTGTTGAGTCATCTTGCTGCATCAGTGTGCAGCACCACTCCTGGGCAGGCTGTGCTTTTTTCACACTGGGCGGCTCTCCTTATGGGGCGCACTCCTTGCACGTGGGGCTCCCCTAGGTGGGGGACACCCCTGTGTGACATGGCACTCCTTGCGCGCATCAGCACTGCGCGTGGGCCAGCTCCACACGGGTCAGGACGCCCTGGGTTTGAACCCTGGACCTCCTCTGTGGTAGGCGGATGCTCTATCAGTTGAGCCACATCACCTTCCCCCAGAAGAGCTCTTTAAAAGGGATAAATGAAAATGAGGAGATAGACCTTCCGTTTCCAAATTAACCCAGTGGAAGGTGGCTGGGCCTAGGGGTTTTTCTCAGGATGTCAGGAAGGGTTCTCTGTTCGAGGCCGTGTGGCTTTGACTAGGTTAAAAGTGAAGTTCCAGGCCCGGCAGGGGGCGGCAGGGCCTCCTGTCTTCTGATGACAAGCGTTCTTTGCACTTACAACTTTTTCATTGTGGCTTTTACTGACTTTTATTTTTCAGTTTTGATTGTGGAGACATACGCAGCCTATCGTTTCCTATTTGCACTCAGAACTTTTCTTTTTTTTTAAGATTTATTTTTTATTTATTTCTCTCCCCTTCCCTGCCCCTCAGTTGTCTATAACTTTTTATTTTTAAAGAAGCTTTAGATTACATAACTCTTATATCAGAAATACAGGGGATTCCCTTATACTCCACCCCCTCCCCCTCCCACACTTTCCTCCTTAACAACATCTTTCTTTTTTTTTTTTTTAAATGGGAAAAAGATTTATTTATTTATTTATTTTTTATGCGCTTTGGTTTTATTTATTTTTTTTAATTATTTATTTTTTAAAATTACATTAAAAAATATGAGGTCCCATTCAACCCCACCGCCCCCACCCCCCACTCCCCCCACAGCAACACTCTCTCCCATCATCGTGACACATCCATTGCACATCTCTGAGTACATCTCTGAGTATCACTGCACCCCCAGTCAATGGTCCACATCATAGCCCACACTCTCCCACGTTCCATCCAGTGGGCCCTGGGGGGATCTACAATGTCCCATAATTGTCCATGAAGCACCACCCAGGACATCTCCTCGTCCCGAAAACGCCTCCACATCTCATCTCTTCCTCCCATTCCCCAAACCCAGCAGCCACTATGGCTACCCTTCCCACACCCATTCCACATTTTCTCTGTGGACATTGGATTGGTTGTGTCCATTGCACATCTATGTCAAGTGGGGGCTTAGATTCCACATGGATACTGGATGCACTCCTCCTGCTTTCAGTTGTAGACACTTCTAGGCTCCATGGTGTGGTGGTTGACCTTCTTCAACTCCATGTTAGCTGAGTGGGGTAAGTCCAATAAATCAAAGTGTAGGAGCTGAAGTCTGTTGAGGCTCTGGGCCTGGGTGTCATATTATCAGTCCAGAGATTCAAATCCCCTAAATATATCTAAAACCCCAGCACCAACTACAATTCCATTAAAGTAGCATGCAAGTCTTGTGAAAAGAGATCCCCTCTGAGTCCAATTCCATCACGCAGAAACACTAGCTCCAGAGAAGGGCCATCTGCCATGGCAGTGAACCCCATCTGCCATGATCATAGAACCTGTGGGTCTCTTTATTCCTCAAAAGAACCAATACCTGGGGTTGTATCTACTTTATCTGTCTCTTAGACTCTGCTCATTTATGCATAAGGGCATTCCTTCTGACAACCTCCAGACTCTTTTTTAGAGACTTATAGCCTTATATTCTCATTTCTCCTTTCCATTTCCCCCTTACATTAGGTCAAACAGCATTTTGAAGTCATGTTATTATATGTAGACAGGGATATTCTGCTGATCCGTGTTGAATCTTTAATTCAAGGTCCTTTTCTAGTTGCATCTTCAGCTGATATGTGCTAGTGATCCCTTGGTGCCAGGGAGGCTCATCCCCGGGTGTCATGTCCCACGCTGGGGGGACTGCACTGCATTTACATGCTGAGTTTGGCTGTGAGAGTGGCCACATTTGAGTAACATGAAGGCTGTCAGGAGTGCTACTCTAGGCCTTATTCTTATTGGAGGTGTATAGGCTCAAAAGCATAGCCATTAGTATCAGGAGCCCACTGTTGGGCCCTCCTTCCTTCCTGGTTCTTGCCGTTGCACCTGGGGAACTGCCGTTGCTCCCCCAGGGCCCACGACAGTGACCCCCCGGCCAGGGGCCCAGTACCCCCCCCCCCAGCTATTGTTTTTAATTGTTTTCACTATGAGTATATCTAGACATTACTATATACCCTGGGCATATGCCCTGTATAACTCCCTGTCAACCATATATATCCTGTCAATAACATCCTATATCAGTATTCCTCTGCTGCCATTGTTGAACCACTCTGTGATCCAAAACTTCCTGTTAAGTCAATCCCAGCATAATGTCAGCTTCACAAGAGTCTTAGATCACCGAAATTCATATATACAATAACAACCTCTTTCATTAGTGTGGTACATTTGTTACAATTGATGAACACATTGAAGCATTGCCCCTATCCATGGTCTATACTTTATATTTTGCACTGCATAGGTTTAAGGATTTGACAAAATGTGTAAAGGCTTGTATCCATCATTGCAATGTCACGCAGAACAATTCCAGTGTCCCCAGATGCCCATTTTACACCTATTCCTCCCTCCCCTCAGAACCTCTGGTGGCCACTGCCTTTGTATCAATGATACAAGTTCTTCTGTTCCTAGAATAATATACGTCTACTTTGGTCCACTGTTGCATTCCTCAATCTTGTTCATTATGTTGGTTCATTCCTCAATCTTGAGGATTTGGGGCTGGTGATGCCCATCTGCTTCCCACTAAGAGGGGGCGTAGAGCCCCTGGGGCAGGTGGATGGACCTGTCTTGCTTGCAGTTGTCGATCTCTCCATGCTGAGCTTTTTTTTTTTTTTTTTTTTTTGCTTTTTTTAAAATTGAAGTATATCATTCATACAGGAACATGCATAAACTATAAATGTATAGTAAAGATTGTGAACTTACAAAATGGACATATATAACATTGCACAGGAGTCTCATACATCACCCTTCCACCAACACTGTGCATTGTTGTGAAACATTTATTACAAACTATGCGAGGGCATCATCAAAATTTTAGTATCAACTGTAGTCCTTTTCTTACATTTGGTGTATTTTTCCCTCAACCCACACTATTTTTTTTTAAATGTATTTTTGTTACAAATGTTGTGGACTTGCAAAACAATCATACAGATGTGTAGATTTCCCATACAACTCTACACCCTGGTGGAACATTTGTTACAGATTGTGAGATAATATCATCAGACTATTACCACCAATCATGGTCCATAGCATATACTTGGCACACTTTTTCCCTCCATCTCCATTATCAACACAGTACAGCTTTGGCACTAAGGCAAGAATATTACAGTATTGCTGGGTTTTTTTGTTTGTTTGCTTTTTTATTTTTGTCTTTATTTTTTAATATTATATTCAAAAAATATGAGGTCCCCATATATCCCCCACCCCCCTCACCCCACTCCTCCCACAACAACCACCTCCTCCATCATCATGAGACACTCACTGCACTTGGTGAACACATCTCTGAGCACTGCTGCACCTCATGGTCAGTGGTCCAAACCATAGCCCACACGCTCCCCCAGTCCACCCAGTGGGCCATGGGAGGACACACAGTGTCCAGTAACTGTCCCTGCAGCACCACCCAGGACAACTCCAAGTTCTGAAAACGCCCCCACATCACATCTTTTCCTCCCACTCCCTACTCCCAGCAGCCACCACGGCCACTTTCTCCACACCAATGCCACATTTACTTCCATTGCTAATCACAACAATTCCAGAATAGCACATCAGCAAGTCCACTCCAGTCCATACTCCTCTCCTCCATCCTGTGGACCCTGGGATGGCTATGTCCACTCCACCTCTGTATCAGGAGTGTCCACTCCACCTCTGTATCAGGAGGGGGCTTAGCTTCCACTTGGATGATGGATGCAGTTCTCCTGTTTGCAGTTGTAGGTGCTCTTGGCTATAGCATGGCTGGTCACCACAGTCTGTAGGTCACCCCGATCATAGTTTCCCCATGCTTCTCCATATTCCCATCACCCTGCACGCAGAACTTTTTGAGGGGACTTAGCTAGAAATTCCTCCACGAGGTCCCGATTTAGATACTGTTAAACCAGTTACTACCGCAGGAGGCTATGGCGATGCCCGTTTGTGTGTGTTTCTCTTGAACCCACGTACTCACCGTAGTAGGTAATGATGTCTTACCTAGAGGGGGTCTTGCCTCTGAAAGGGAAGGGTCCCTGCGCTTGCCTCCTTCCTCCCCCACCCCCAGCGTCTGCCTGCCTCAGTCCAGATTGACCCCGCACCCACCTGCAGAGCAGGGGCTGGCCTGCAGTGGCTGTGGGCCCAGGGGCAGTCAGCACCCTCTTTACCTGTCCCCTGCACCCCACAGATCCTTCTCGGCCACCCGCCTCCGTACATGGTGGACGTCGCAGCCCAGGCCTCCGCCGGCCCGGTGCCCCCCGTGGCTGTCCTCTCCCCACCTCTGCCGGAGATGCTGCCGCCGGTCGCCGGCCCCGAGCTCCTGCCCCCGTTCTCCGGCTCCCTCGCCCCTGCCGTGGTGGCCGCTCAGGGCCTGCCTGCCCAGGCCGCTGGCCTCCTGCCTCCCGCGCACCCACCGCTGCCCGCGGGGCCCCTGGTCACCGCCCCCTGCCCTGCCGTCCAGCTGACGGTGGAACCTGTTCAAGAGGTACGGGCCCTTCCCCGCCGACAGCTCGGCCCCCGGGCGGGTTCACAGGCCGCTGCTGCCGTCCCCTGGCCCAGGTGCCGTGGCGTTCTCAGCCGCCAGGTAGAAATGGGAACCTGGCCCGGGACAGCCAGAGGCTTCTATTATTACCTCTCTCTTCCCTTTCACTTTCCTTAAATCCACCTCAAAAGGGAGAGTATGATTTTTACAAGTGGACTTAGAAAACAGGTGCCCCGGGAGGTGATGCAAAAGCCCGCGAGAAGCCTTTATGGGGCCAGCCTGTTCTCTTTCAGGCATGATAAAGGGGGTGAATGTTCTGGAAAGGGAGGTGGCGCGATGAAGCCCCCAGGTTTTAGGAACCAAGCATTCGACATGACAGCCTTCCCGTGCCCCCCGGCCCCTTCCCCTGCCATGGCTGGGTGGCTGCAGTCAGCAGAGGCCGGGCGGGCTGGACAGGCCATCCTGCGGAGGAAAGCAGGCTCACGTGTTCCCCCGCGCTTGTGTTTTAGGAGCAGGCCACGCAGGAGAAGCAACCCGGGCTCCTGCAGACCTGTGACAGGTACCGTGGCCCAGCCGTGCTGTGGGGACCGGGAGTGGGGAGTGGGGAGTGGGAGCGCAGACTCCGCGTGGCCGGGCCATCTGGGATGCAGTGGGCTGCCCTGGCTGGGGGCTCAGGAGGGCTGGCTGCTCCAGTGTGCCCCGAGGCCGCCAGAGGCTTTAGCAGATGTCACTGCCTTTTAATTACAACATTTGCAGGTTTACAGAAAATTATGCAGAAAATACAGAGTTCCCCAACGCCCCCCTATGCTCCGCTCCTTGCGTTCGTGTGGTACGTTTGTTTCAGCTGATGACAGACGTTTTTTATAACGATGCCACCCCTTGTGAAAGCCTTACCTGGTAAAGCCACAGCGAGCTGTGGGATTTGTGGCCTGATGTCCCCGGCCACCTGCTGCCCCCTCCCCTTTGATTCCTGGTGCTGGTCCATGGCCTATTCCAGAAGGGACAAGCCCTGGATGGGACAGAGAGGTGGAAGGGCCCAGAGGCCTGACAGCAGCCCCACTGGTTGCTGTGTTCCTGTGTCTGGTGCCCAGGGGGAGACTGAGGCACGGCAGAGGCTTTGACCGCTTCATCCGCATGCGTCCCTGCGAGCTGGCTGGGGCCCGTTTCACTGATGGACAGGCCGAGCGGCCTGAGGGCTTAGAGCCAGTCACTCGGGGGGGCAGGCTTGGCATCCCCCCTGACCCCGAAGCCCATGCTTTCCCCAGCCGCACCCAAAGGCCTGCAGTGGAGAGAAGGAGGGGGAGCAGGCCCCGGAAGCAGGCTCAGGTCCCCTCTGGTAGGGCCGCCCTCACGTCCACACAACGTGGCGGGTGCTGGGCCCTGGAGGCTTTGTGGTTGTCTCAGTCTGCCAGAGCTGCTACGACAAACACCACACACCCCGGTGGTGTAAGTAGAATATATCAGCTCACAGTTGTAGAGGCCGGACGTCCCGAATCAGGGCGTCGGCAGGGCCGGCCAGGCTTTCTCCCGGGGATCAGTGGGTGCTCCTTCGTCCCGTGGCCACGTCCTCGGTCCCCTCCTGGGCTGCCCCCGGCTCCTCTCTGTAAGGCCTCCATCGTATGGCTTGAGGCCACCTGTTCAGCTTGGCCACACCTAAAGAGGACCTCACAAGGGCCTGTTCGCAGCTGAGTCCTCACCTTGATTGATGCCACATATTCAAAGGTCCTCTTTCCAGATGAACGTGGCTTGAGGTCAAGAGCCTCTGGGTTGGGGATGTGACTCAGTGTCCCTCCCAGGCTGACCACACCCAGGCAGGTGCCCTCGAAAGCCACGTTTCCCGGTGGGAGCTGCCCGTAGGCCATTTGGGGCAGGCTGCATTGACGTTCTTGGTTTCCACTCAGCTACGGAGGTTCTGACATCACCTCCGGGAAAGAGATGAGTGACAGCTGCGAAGGCGCTTTCGGGAGCGGGAAGCTGGAAGGCAAGGCTTCCAAGAAGCACCACCGGAAGTCCACCCGCACTCGCTCCCGCCAGGAGAAAGCCAGCCGGCCCAGGCTCACCATCCTGAACGTAAGTAGGGCCCGGCGCGGCCAGGGCGTGTGCACCGGGGCGCGCGCGCTGCCCGTGGACCGTCCCCCGCCCCGCGCTGACGGGGCCGCTGTGCGCAGGTGTGCAACACGGGGGACAAGATGGTGGAGTGCCAGCTGGAGACCCACAACCACAAGATGGTGACGTTCAAGTTTGACCTGGACGGAGACGCGCCCGACGAGATCGCCACGTACATGGTGAGGCGCGTCCGGCGTGCCGCCGGGGGCGCCGTCCCGTCACTGATCGCGGTCCCCTCCGCGTCCTTTGTGGACGTACAGAGACCAGCGGAGCGTGCTGTCCCCAGCCTCGGGGCCTGCCTGCCTTGGCCAGTGCCGATCGGTCCCCGGTCCCCCGGCGTGTGGCTCGGTGCCCGCGGGCCATTTCCTGAAGCCGTGCATCGCCCTCAGTGGAGAGCACTAAGTTCTGCTCTTGGAGCTGCCCCAGCTCCTCCCCTGGCTCCGCTGAACCTCCTGAGGCTCCTCCACACTGGTGTTTCCCAAACGGTCCTAGACATTCTAAGCTCTTCTTCCCAACCCCTCAGAGGGTGTCGTGGTGAGTGCTGGGTGGAGGGGAGTGACGGGCGCGACCTCAGAGCCTGTGCCCTGCTCCGACCCCCGCGTCGTCCTGCCCGCCCGGGGGCTGGGCTGCAGAGCCGAGGGGGCCCGTGTTTACCCTGCGCCCACCCGGCCCCTGCCCTCGGCCTCCGCAGGCACCGCCCCTGACCTCGCCCGGCTCCGGCTGCGCCCCTCCCAACCCCCCCAGCCCCCTGCTGTGCAGCCCACCCACTGGGTGCCTCCTAGTCACCCTTCCGGTTCTCACCGTGGGGTCCCCACTGCTTCCCCAGACCCCGGCCCTGGGCTAGGAAGGAGGGCTGGTGGGTCCTCGGTCAGCGTGTCACTGAGTGATCGTGCAAGTGAACGAGGCGCGCGTTCGTGCGTCTCCAGGAAAAGGATGCGCTGGAGTTTTCCAAGCTTGTTTTCCCACGAAATGCTTTTGTGGCACAGCTCTGAGCCCCTTGGAGATCAGCGTCCTTTCCACCCCATCCCTCACCTCCGAATGTCATCTGGGAGGCCATCTAGAGGACTGTCGGTGGCACTGCCCAGTGGCACATCCTATACCGTCCAGCGCAGTCACCGCTGGCCCCAAGGGGTCGTTGAGGGCTTGAAATGTGGCTGACGTGACTCAAGGCTGTAAATCCGTTTCATTTTTAGAAACTTACGTTGCCAGGAGCAGATGCGGCTCAAGCAGTTGAGCACCCGCTTCCCCCATGGGAGGTCCTGGGTTCAGTTCCCTCCTTAAAACAAAACCAACAAGCAAGCAAACAAAAGACAGGGAGCCAGTATGACTCGGTGGTTGGGTGCTGGCTTCCCACATACGAGGTCCCGGGTTCAATCTCCATCCCCAGTACCTCAAAAAAACAAAACAGAAAACCTTCCGTCACCCCGCGTTCCCAGTAGCTGCCGTGGTGGACAGCACAGTTCCGGGGGTCACCGGGACGCTGCCTTCTTGGACCGTTTCCCTCGGCCATCCCCAGAATGTCCTGCGCACGCCTGTGCTCTCACATCCAGCCCTGGCTCTCGTGACATTCTAGAATGGGCATTGTAGGACCCTCACCCCGCTCCCCACCCCCGTCCTAGTTTGCCTGGGCTGCTGGAACAAAATGCCACAGACTGGCTGGCTTAAAGAAGAGGAACTGATTGGCTCCCAGTCTGGGGACTCCAAGTCCAAGGTCTTGCGACAGGCGGGCCCACCTAGAGCTCCTTCCCTGCCTCCGTCACGTGGCGTGCGCTCCCTCGGGCTCCCCTTGTGGCTCGAACGCCTGCGGCCAAGGCCCCTCTGCTGACCCAGGACCACCCTGATTCCGCTTGGCCTCCTCTTGGTGGGATCTTCGAAGCGCCCGTTGACCAGTGGGCTCCTGGGCCCGGGGAGAGGACTGGAGCGCGTCTTTCCTGCCCTCCCCAGCCCCTCCCGTGCTTGCTGCCCTTCAGGTCAGTCCACTTGGGCGTCCAGTGTCTTCCTGTGACGGCACAGGGCCTCGCTGAGGGTCAGCTGCATCACCGGACACAGTCTAAGCACCAGGTCACTGCTTCCCCAGCCCCAGTAACCGCAGGGCCTCTCGCCTTTTGTTCGTTTTGTTTTTAAAACGTATCGTATCCCACAGAAACCTAATGGCATGGTGAACCCTTGCAGCCCTAACCCCTGGCTATAATTGCTATACGGATTTTGGGTTCCTTATTCCCTTGTCCTAACAGTTTCTGTGGGGTCCGCATGCGCCCTGCGGTCATGGATAGGAGTTAGAAGTTGGTTCAGAGATTTGTAGAAAATGATGCTCTTTCCCGGCTTGGTTTTTCACTTGACAGTATGATTCTTCTCCTATTTTTCTTGGTTCATTTTTTTCTCTTAAATATTGTGCAAAAGGTTGGCACTGGGCTTTTTTTTTTTTTAATA
Organism: Dasypus novemcinctus; assembly: GCF_030445035.2. Taxonomy (NCBI): domain Eukaryota; kingdom Metazoa; phylum Chordata; class Mammalia; order Cingulata; family Dasypodidae; genus Dasypus; species Dasypus novemcinctus. Next base: position 14,296,579 of record NC_080680.1, on the reverse strand, counting down.
TTTTTTTGTTTATTTCCCCTCCCCCCCCCACTGTTGTCCTTTCTCTGTGTCCATTTGCTGTATATTCTTTTGCGTCTGCTAGCATTATCCAGCGGCACTGGGAAACTGCATCTCTTTTTTGTTATGCCTTCTTGCTGCATCATCTCTCTGTGTGTGTGGCGCCACGCCTGGGCAGGCTGTGCTTTTTTCACACTGGACAGCTCTCCTTATGGGGCGCACTCCTTGCACATGGGGCTCCCCTACGCGGGGGACACCCCTGCGTGCCAGGGCACTCCTTGCGTGCATCAGCACTGCGCGTGGGCCAGCTCCACAGGGGTCAAGGAGGCCCGGGGTTTGAACCCTGGACCTCCCATGTGGTAGGCGGACACCCTATCAGTTTAGCCATGTCTGCTGCCCTGCACTGGGCATTTTTAAGCCCAGTCTAAAATGTTTTTATGAGACAAGTATCTTCGTTTGCCAGGTCTGCCCTAGCAGACACCACAGGCTGGTTGGCTTAAGGAGCAGGGATTTATCGTCTCACAGTTTTGGAGGCGAGAAGTTCAAAGTCAGGGCGCAGCAACGGCGTTCTGTGGTGGCAGGCCGCGCAGCTCTGCCTCCTTCCTGGCTGGCCGACCCCTTCCGTCTCCTCCCCAGTGTCTGCTCCTCCTCCCACTGTCTCAGCCACTGCCGGGATTGCCTTTATTTATCTATTTTATTTATTTATTTATTATTTTTTTCTCTTTATTTTTTTAATGTTATATTCAAAAAATATGAGGTCCCCATATACCCCCACCCCCCTCATTCCACTCCTCTGCCCATAACAACAACCTCCTCCATCATCATGAGACACTCATTGCGTTTGGTGAATACATCTCTGAGCACCGCTGCACCTCATGGTCAATGGTGCACACCATAGCCCACACTCTCCCACAGTCCACCCAGTGGGCCATGGGAGGACATACAATGTCTGGTAACCGTCCCTGCAGCACCACCCAGGACAACTCCAACCCTCGAAAATGCCCCCACATCACATCTCTTCCTCCCACTCCCTACCCCCAGCAGCCACCATGGCTACTTTCTCCACACCAATACCACATTTTCTTCAATTACTAAGCACAATAGTTCATGAATAGAGTATCAGTAGTCCGCCCTAATCCATTCTCTATTCCTCCATCCTGTGGACCCTAGAATGGACATGCCCACTCCACATCTATATCAAGAGGGAGGTTTAGATTCCACATGGATGCTGGATGCAATTCTCCTGCTTGCAGTTGTAGGCATTCTTGGCTCCCTGGTGTGGTGGTTAACCTTCCTCACCTCCATGTTAGCTGAGTGGGGTAAGTCCAATAAACCAGAGTGTAGGAGCTGCAAGTCTTTTGAGGCCCAGGGCCTGGCTATCACATGGTCAGTCCAGAGATTCAGGTCCCCTGGGTATACATTAAACCCCAGCACCAACTATAGTTCCGGTAAAAGTAACAGGAGAGGCTTGTGGACAAAGATCACATCTGAGTCCAGCTCCATCACACAGAAACACAAACTCCAAAGTAGGGCCAACTGACATGGCACTGAACTCCATCTGCCATGACCATAAAACCTGTGGGTCTCTGCAGCCCTCAGAAGAGCCAATACCTGGGGTTGCATCTACTTTTATCGGTCTCTGGGACTCTGCGCAGGTGTGCATAAGGGCGACCCCTCATGATAACCTCCTGGCTCTTTTTGGAGACTCATAGCCATATAAACTCATTTGTCCTTTTCATTTCCCCCTTTTCTTCAGGTCAAAAAGCATTTTTAACTCCTGGTATTATATGTAGACTGAGATATTCTGCTGGTCTGAGTTGACCCTTTTATTCAAGGTCATTTTCTAGTTACATCATCAGCTGGTACTTGGTAGTAATCCCTCAGCACCAGGGAGGCTCATACCCGGGAGTAATGTCCCACACTGAAGGGAAGGCAACACATTTACATGCTGAGTTTGGCTTCCTGAGCAACATGGAGGTTCTCAGGAGGTAACTCTTAGTAACCCTGCAGCTCTAGGCCTTGTTCTTATTTCAGGTGCACAGGCTTATGAGCATAGTCATTAGTATCAAGGGCTCATTGTTAGACCTTCCTTCTTTTTTGGTCTTTGCTGTTGCACTTGGGGGATTGTTGCTATTCCTTTAGGGACTGTGCCTTTATTTATAAGGATTCCAGTCGTATGGATGAAGGCCCACTTGGCTTCAGCGTGGCTGCCCCTTCACCCGCTCAGACCTGTGTTAGCGTGAGGGTCCCCCTCCACAGGTGGGCATTGGGGCTAGAGCACATCTTTGTGGGGATGGTGACAGTCCACCCTCTTGACTCCAGAAAGACATGTTCTTCCCACATGCAAAATACCCACCCTCCTTCGCGTGGGATTCCCAGCATTCTAAAAGGCTTAGGCCGTTTCAGGAACCACTCAGGGTCCAAGAGCGCATTTACGCGACTTCAGAAGGTGCCTCCGGGGGACGCGCTCCAGTCCCCAACGCCAGGCACCGACCAGCTCCTCATTGGGGCTTGTAGGGTGGGGGTCTGCTAGGGAGGGCAGCGACACTCAGCCTGGGGGCGCCGTTCTGCCCATCAGCCCGTCATCAGGAGCAATGGAAGAACTTGTTCTGGAAGGAATCCAGGACGCGTGTTTCCAGGCAGGGGGCGCCTAGGGGAATCCTGGTCACTTTCATAGGTGTCTGGGTAGGAGGAGATGCTGTGGGGAGGGAGAGTGGACACTGGGACACCGGGTGGACATGCCTTTTCTGGAGCACGTGGTACCATTTTCTGATATGCCGCAGCATCCTGTCTGGCTGAGTGACTGCGGACATGGGCCAGAGAAGGGCAGGTGGCAAGAGGAGAGCAGGATACCCTTAGGGAGAGACAGGGACACTGGTGTGTCCCAACACGGCCCCGGCAGGGCGCTGCGTGGTGTCTGGGCGGACAATGGGATGGAGGGTGTGCCAGCTCCTTGGCTCCTCTCTCCTCCACCGTCCCCCAGGGAGAGGTGAGTGCTGGGTCAGGAAAGGCCCGGGATTGCCCACCATGGTTCTGCAGTCTTGGGATTTGGGGTACAGGCATCATCCTTGTCACTTCTCAGGTGTAGGTGGTGGCCAGGAACCAGACATGGACCCACAGTGGAGCGTTGGGCCATTTGGGGCTTGCCTCGCTCGTTCTGGAGACCCCTGCCTCTGGGTCTACATTCAAGAGGAGCCGCGGGACTCTGGAAGTGGGATTCTATTGGGAATGACCCCGTGAGAATTTTTCAAGTTCTGATCATGAAACGGTTGTGGATGAACCAAGCCGGTGCCCCAGACAGGGCCAGGGGGTCGAGGCCACAGGTCACAGGCCAGGCTAGCAGGGTGTAGTGGATTCCGGCTGCCCTGGGAGCCGGACACCAGCCAGAGATGGGCGTGTTCCCATGGAGAGGACGCCCGGGTGTCTCTTTGGCCTGGGTGCTCCTTCCCCGCCCCAGGCACCAGTCCGAACCTCCACTGCCTGGACCTTTCTTGGCCTTCAGCTTCCAGGCGCCTTCTCTTTCTCATCCTGTGAGGTTCCCTGTCCTCAGTCCTCACTCTGTCCCCATCCTCTGGGCTCCTTACCCTGCCCGGCTCTAGCCCTGCCCTCCCAGGGGCCAACCCTCACGCTCCAGCCCCGGCTGCCTCCAGGTCAGCCGGCCTCTGTGCTGCCCCCAAACCTTTTGCTCATGTGGTTGTCCGAGCCGCCGCCTTGGCATGCGGCCTTCTACATGATCTCCCCGTTTCCTCCACCCACCTTGGCTCTCTGATCTCCCCTCCTTCGCTGAGACTTTCTGCTTGACCAGCTGCCTTTCCAGTCCCACAGCCAGGCCCCTGCTGGACACCCACCCATAGCCTCGGGTCCCTGCAGGTGGGCGTGGTTCTCTAGGGCAGCGGGCGACCCCAGATCAGGCCTGGGGATGTTTTTCTTGTGCTGCCGCTTCTCACACACCCCACCCGGCCGTGCTGCTGTCATGGGACTTTGCAAGCCGTCACCGCTGGGACTGAAATCCTTCTGTGGGCTCCCCTCTGAGCCTGGCTGGAATTGCGTACCCCAATTAGGCATGTTCTTAATCTTCTGCATTCAAGTAGGACCCTCGAAGATGCCGTTTTTAGTTAAGGTGTGTATTAGTCAGCCGAAGTGGTGCTGATGCAAAATACCAGATTTCTGGTTTTTTGTAAAGGGTATTTTTATAAAGGGTATTTATTTGGGGTAGGAGCTTACAGATACCAGCCCATAAAGAATACGTTACTCCCCTCACCAAAGGCTGTTGCCACGTGTTGGAGCAAGACGGCTGCTGACGTCTGCCAGGGTCCCGACTTCCTCTTCCTCGGACGGCTCCGTGGTCCCAGCTTCTTCCGGTCTCAGCTGTAGGCTGGGATAAGTCTGGTCTCTCTGCCGGCCTCGTTCCTCTCTGGACTCAGCTGCTCCATTCTCTCCACAAGGCCAGCTGTAGACTCTCAGGCTCTGTCTCTTCCCGGGCCTCTGCCGTGTCTAATGGAGCCTTCCCTCCTTCCTCACATATCTGCTCCTCTGTGTGTTCAAAACTCCAACCTCCCTTCTCTGAGGGGTGGTTTCTCTGTGAGTTCCTGCCCACCAAGGGGGCAGGGACTCAGCATCCTACTGAGCGGCCCAATCAAAGCCTTAATCATTATTTAATCAAGTAAAAGTGAAACCTCTGAATCCAATACACTCTAATATGCCCAGAGGAGCAGACCAGTTCACAAACATCACCCCAATATCTATTTTTAGAACTCATAAACTGCTACAGGGTGGGTTTTAGTCTGGAATCCTGGAGGTCCTAGAAAGAGCTAAAGCAGGAAGTCTGCAGGGGCCCAGAAGAGAAAGGAGAGGACATCGCCCGTGCAACTGGAAAGCCAAGGAGGCCCAGGGAGCGCTAGCAGGCCAGAAGGCCAGTCTGTGGGGAGAGAGCCTGGCCTCCCTGACGCCTCGATTTCAGACTTCCAGTCTCAAGACTGTGAACCCGTAGAGTCTCACTGTTTAAGCCAGTCCAAAGAGTGGTGTATGTCATAGCAGCTCAGGCAAACTAAGACGCAGGAGAAGGTAAGCGGCCACTAAGGAGCCATCCCACCCCGGTTCCAAGGTAGCCGTTCGCGAGCCAGTGCCCTGTGCTGTGTGTCCCTGTGCACAGGTGGAGCACGACTTCATCCTCCAGGCGGAGAAGGAGACGTTCATCGAGCAGATGAAGGACGTCATGGACAAGGCGGAGGACCTGCTCAGCGAGGACACGGACGGGGACCGCGGCTCAGACCCGGGCACCAGCCCCCCGCCGCTCGGCGCCTACGGCCTGGACGCGGGAGAGGTGAGCTCCCGGATGCGCGCCAGAGTCCCGGACCAGAGTCGCGGCGCAGGCCGGCATGGGGGGTGGGGGCGTCCCACGGCTGGTGGGGGGCCCTGGAGGCGGGCCTTTGGGCCCGTCTCTGCCCTCCCTTGAGCTTGCAGCCCTTGGGGAGGAAAACGCTGGGGGCATCCGGCCTGCCCCCCTGGTCGGCTCCGCCATCAGAGAGAGAAAGCAAAGTGTTCGGTGCCGAGGCAGACTTGGAGGAGGGCGGGCGCTTTCAGCCCGGGGAAGCGCCCGCGTTCCTGGCCTGTCCGGTCGGCTCGGGCCGCGCTGTGCTCTGAGCATCGTTCTTGCTGCTGCGTTGTCCTGATTCCCGGCCCTTTGCCTCTTCAGGAAAGCCGGCAGTCCCAAGCGCACGCCCCGGTGTATCAGCAGAACGGTGAGTCTGCCTTCTCGGCCGCGCTGGCAGAAGCAGACAGGGTCTTGGGAAGAAGCATTCCCGTGACCCCCCCTCCGCGGGCAGCCAGGGAGAGCCTCTCAGGGGCCCTGCTGGCCCTGCCACCCCCTGCTCCCGGCCACCGCCCTCCCGCCGCACTGCGTCCGCCCTGGGCAGTGCGGCCTCTGCTCCCTGGGCCTTCGGGCAGGCAGGGCGGGGAGGGCCCTCTAGAGCCTAAGCCAGAGCAGCGGGCGCTCGGGGCACGGCAGGTGCCAGAGGCGTCCCGTGGCTGCTGTGCAACCACCCCCTGGCGGGAGACGGGAGCAGGACAGCCTCCCCCAAAGCCCGCCTTGCCGCGAGGCTGAGCCCCCCTCGCTTCCCGGAGGCTGCTGCCTTTGGCCCTGTGCCCACCCCTCCCCAGCGGAAGGCGCCCGCGGAGCCCCCGCAGGTCTGCTGAGGGAGGCCAGGCTGCCGCTGGTGGGGAGGGGCTCGTTCTCGCGGCGCCGACGGGTGTTGCTTCTCTTCCGCCCCGCAGTCCTGCACACTGGAAAGAGGTGGTTTATCATCTGCCCGGTGGCCGAAAACCCGGCGGCAGAGGCTCCCGAGGCTTCGCCCCCACTGCCTCTCACGTCGCAGCGGCCGGACGCCAGCCAAGGTAGGGGCCGCTCCCGGTACCGGAGGCGCAGTCCTGGAACGGCCGGGCACCGCCCCGCAGCGCCCGCAGGGCCCCCGGGCCCTCCCCCGCGCCCCCGGCCAGGGCGCCGCCCGCGCCGCTGCTGTGCCGCCAGGCAGCGCGCCCTCGGAGGCCAGGCTGCGCTCGGGTCTGCTGGGCGGGGACCGCGCTGCCCCCGCAGGTAGCACAGGGGCGCGCCTGCGGTGCGTGGGCCCCACTGCGCTGCTTCCCGCCTCACTAGCCTCCAGCTGTGACTTCTCCAGACGCCCCGGGGTTGGCTTGGCTTGGGGGTGGACTGGGAAAGTCCATTCAACGCGGGATGGTCTGATTTTAAGTGGTTGATCCGCCCCCAGCCGTGCGGACTGCCGACATGCTCGCACTTTGGGGTTGTCAGCTAAGTATGGATTCCAGGGTCCCTCAAGAGGCTGAAAAGAGTTGTTTGAAAAATGTAAGGTTTAATTCCCTGTAATTTAGGAGAAAAAGTTGCCAGGGACACAACTTGTCCTAACTTTATGATACGTCCTCGAAAAATATCTGGAAGCCAATTTTAATTTCATATCATTTGTGCTTCCCTTTCCGGCGACTTCCACTGTGCTTTTGGAGATTCATTTCCATGGGGAAAAGTCAGCCTAAGAGCAATTTAAAAAAAAGCCCAGTGAAGCCACATACCAAACTGGAACATGATGATCACTGACGAAGGGTATTCAGACCAGGTGGGGAGAAGCGAGCCTTATCTTTGATGGTCTAGTTTTTACTATATAAAATGTATTAATTCTTTTTTTTCCATTTTTAAATTTTTTTACTTTAAAGATACATGGATCACACAAAATGTTACATTAAAAAATGTAAGAGGTTCCCATATACCCCACTCCCCACACCCTCTACTCCTCCCACATCAACAACTTCTTTCATTAGTGTGGTACATTCATTGCGTCTTTGAGGACTACATTTTGGAGCACTGCTGCGCAGCATGGATTATAGTTTTTGTTGTAGTTTATACTCTCTCCCAGTCCATTCAGTGGGTGATGGCAGGATATATAGTGGCCTGCATCTGTCCCTGCAATATCATTCAGAACAACTCCGAGTCCCGAAAATGCCCCAATATCACACCCCTTTTTCCCTCTCCTTGCCTTCAACAATTCCCGTGGCCGCTGTCTCCACATCAGTGATAAAAATTCTTCCATTGCTAGAGTCACAATAATTCTATAGTAGGATACCATTAAGTCCACTTTAATCCTTATTTTATTCCTCCATCCTGAGGACCCTGGGATGGCGATGTCCACTCCACCTCTAAAATCAAGAAGGGGCTTAGATCCCACCCAGCTGATGGATGGAATTCTCCTGCTTGCAGCTGTAAAAAGCAATTGTGGGGAAAGCCATTGTAAAAAATAAAGCTGTGAGCGGATGTGGCTCAGTGGTTGAGCACCGGCTTCCACATACGAGGTCCAGGGTTGATCCTGGCCCTGGTACCTCAAAAAAAAAAAAAAAAGGCTGATTTCTAGTATTGCATAACAATTAAGAAGTCATGTGCTGAAGTTAAACCCTAGTGCCTTAATCTGTGCACTGAGTGACCTTAGGAAACCTTTCTGTCTGAGCCAGTTTCTTTATCCATTAAAAAGAAAGGGGTGGGAAGGGGCCCCTTCTGGGAATGGCAGATCAGGTCATTTGTATTAACTATCCACTGAGGATGACCAGAACAGCTGGACAGATGATAAACATCCTCTGCTTGAAGGAACTAGGGAGAATCGCAGCCCGGGTGGAGACCCTGGCAGGCCAGCTGGGGTTTGGTCCACTCTTTCCTTGGGGGTGTTTGCCAGTTCCTGCTGGGGTAGCTGAGAGGCCGCGTGTTGCTTCTATCTCTCCAGGCCAGAGAGCAGGGGCTTAGAGTCCAGGGCCTGGCAGGTGGCCCTGCTGGACCCCCTGCTGATGTCCTACACTGCAGGGGCAAAAGTCACCCAGAAGTAGGTCCACGCAGAGACGGGAGCCCGCCTTCAAGGCCTCTCGGCTCCCGAGGTCTTGTGCTGAGCCCCAGACAGAAGCACCCGCATCATTTCTGCAGGAAGGTACCATCATTCTCAGTCTGAAATTGCCTGTACTAACAATTTTGCAAATATATTATTTGACATGTGCTGAGAAAGTAACTAGGCTCAACTTAACTATGAGATGTGGACAGAATGCACAGCACAGCTGTTTGAGGATTCTAAAGAATAACTAGCAGAAAGAAAGAAGGATACCAGTATTCGGCATACCACGGAATCGGCGCTGAGTCTGGCATTCTTTCCTTCCGTTTCTCCTGGCTTGAACACAGTACAGCCTGAAGATCAGAAGTAAGCATTGTGTGTGGACAGAGAGAGCCAGGAGAAACCTTCCAGTTCTGGCTCCTGGAGTAGGAAAGGGAACTCTAAAGCTCAAAGTGAGGGAGCAATCCCTCCTCCATTTCTTTTTTTTAAATCCCCATCCTCTTGCACCCCAGCCTGCAGGCAAATCCATGGCTATAGCTCTGGTGGAACCAAAACTATGAAGGAGGAGAACCATCCTCTCCATTGGTCAGCAGAGCCGTGGATTCACGAGCACAGAGCCAGACCCCAGTGCTTTTATCCTTCCTCTCTATATTCTACTACTTGGACTGGCTGGCACAGTTGTGGAAGGAGGGTAGTTTGAGGTCCACGGTTCAGAAAGGGGAGTCCCAGGGAACCAGAAAGTTAGGGAGATCATGGAAAGAGAGGAACTTGGGAAGGCAACCCCATGAAGTTCTCACCCCTGACTTGTGTAGGCAGGGATCTATCTGTTCTATCTGATCCTAATAGACCAGATCCTAATTAGCATATAAAAAACTTTGAGAAGTGAGCTAATGGATAGACCTGCCCACCCAGGTTCCAGATTTACCCCTGAGTGGTGCACATGTTTCATAACAGAATAGAATTACGAAGGCGTTGGAGGGAAGTGGGTGTGGCTCAAGCGACTGAACTCCAGCCTAGCACAAGGGAGATCCTGGGTTCTGTTCCTGGTGCTTCCTGGAGAAGACAAGCAAGACAGGGAGCTGGTGTAATGGGCTGGTGCAGTGAGCTGGCACAATGGGCTGGTGCAGTGAGCTGGCACAATAAGATGATGTAACAAGTAGACACAAAGAGGAAACACAGTGAGAGGGACAACAAAGCAAGGAGTGGAGGTGGCTCAAGCAACTGAGTGCCTCTCCCCAACATGGGAGGTTCCAGGTTCAGTTCCCAGTGCCTCCTAAAGAGAAAACAAGCAGACACAGAGAGCAGATAGTGAGTGTAAAACAATGATGGGGGTGGGGAAGATAAATAAATAAAATCTTAAAAAAAAAATAAAGATACTGGAAAATGAACTCACTTTGGAGCCACAGCCCATAGAAGGCAGGTTGGGACTTGTAGCCTAAATTAACTAGGTAAGTTACCAGCAGAAACAAAAATGTCAACATTCACTCTTAAGATCTAAACAAGATCCAGAATGTAGCATTATTCAAGGTGTTGAGAATACAATCTAGAACTACTCACCAAATTAAGAAGGATGAAAATGTCAACTTGCATGGGAAAATCACATACCAATGACAAGATGACGTAGATGGTAGTTATCTGACATAAGACAGTTATTACAAAGATGTTTGAACGAGTAGTCATAAATGTTTCTGAAACAAATTTTAGAATAGAAATTATCAGCAGTGAAATAAAATATACAAAGAAGAAATAATGGAAACTTTAAAACTGAAATTAAAATCATTGAAATTACCCAATCTGAACATTTACAAAAAGAGAGAAAAAATGAACAGAGCCTTAAGAACCTCTGGAACAATAAGAAAAGGTCAAATGTTTGCATCATCAGAGTCCCTGAATGAGGGGAGAAAGAGTACAGTGCTAAAAGACTATTTTAAGAAATAATTCTGAGGACTTCCCAAGTTTGGCAAAAGACATAAATTTTCACCTTCAGTAAGATGACCAAACCCGAATAAGTTATATCTAAAGGAATATATACCTGGTCATATCATAATCAAACTGCTGAAAACTAGAGACAAAGGAAAAGTATTGAAAGGAGCTAGAAGAAAAAAATGATGCATTACCTGGAGAAGGAAGACCAACTTGAATGACCAAAGTTTTTTTCACCAAAAACCATTGAATTCATTGGGAGCAGATATAGCTTAAATGGTTGAGTGCCTCTTTCCCACATGGGAGGTCCTGGGTTCAGTTCCCTGTGCTTTGTAAGAAAACAAAAAAGCAACAGGCAAATAAACAAACTCAGGTGAACTGATGTGGCTCAGTGGTTGAGTGCTGGTTCCCACATACAGGATCTTGGGTTGAATCCCCAGTCTTGGTACCTCAAAAAAAAAAAAAAAAACCAAACGCACACACACATACAGACCATAGAATCCAAAAGGAAATGGCAGGACATTTTTAAAGTGTCAGAAGAACTGTCAACACAGAATTCTATATTTAGGGATAATACCCTTTAAGAATGAAACCAAAATAAAACCGAGATGGAGAAAGCCAAGAATTTGTAGCCAGTAAGCCTGCTCTAAAAATACTACTAAAGGAAGATTGAGACTGAAGGAAGAGCATCAGAAATTGTAAATATTTGGACAGATATTATAGACTGTTGTTCTCCTCTTAATTCTTTAAAACAAGAAAACAAAAATTATAATATTGTCTGATGTGGCTTACAATGCATGTAGCTATAGTATGTAACACAGCTCTGTCAGTATGGGGAGGTGTTTGGTGAGGTATCTCCATTCCAACTGAAATGGTAAAGTACTGATTCTACGTTGTGGTAGTTTGAGACTATATGTACCTCCAGAAATTCTTGCTCTTGAAACTGGTCCTTTACTGTGGGTGTGAAGCTATTGTAGGTAGGACTGTTAACAAACTAAAATATAGGTAGACTGTGAAAAGTATATATTTTTGTAATTCCTAGAGCAACCACTAAAATAATCATAGAAAGAGATACAGTGAAAGTTAATAGATACGAATTAAGATGGAATATTTTTTTTAAAGTTCAGATAACCCAAAAGAAGGCAGTGAAGGGGAAACAGAGCATCCAAAAACAATGGAAAAAACAGAAAACAAGTAATAAAATGGTAGACCAAAATTTAACCATCTAACTCATTAAGTGACATGTAAATGGTTTAAATACACCAATTAAAAGACAGAGATTCTGAGAATGGATAAGGAAAAAACTTGAATTAACTTTACAATCTACAAAAAGTTTATTTCAGATATGACATAGGTAAGTTAAAAAAAATGGTAAAAAATAAACTATGCAATGCTAAACAAAAGAATGATGGAGAAGTTATATTAATTAATATCTGACAAAATGAACTTGAGAGCAAAGAAAATAACCAGGGATAAAAAGAAACATATGTAAAAAAAAAAAAGAAACATTCATAAAGGGTCAATTCAAGAAGATATAACAAACCTAAATGTGTATGTACCTAACAAAAGAGCTTCAAAATGGACAAAACTGAAAGAAGAAATAGACACATCTACAATTAGAGTTGGCGACTTCAATGCACCTCTCAATAATAGATAAAACTAGTATATAGCAACTCAACAAGGATATTGAAAACCTGCATAATGCTATCATCCAACATGACCTAAATGCCATTTATAGAACTCTATCCAACAAGAGAATACACACTCTTTTTAATGCATATGAAACTATTACCATATTCTAAGTCATTAAAGCAAAGCAAATTTTAAAGACTTGAAATCATACCAAGTGTATTCTCTGCCCATAATGTAATTAAGCTAGTAATCAATTACAGAAAGAGAACAAAAAAATTTCCAAACACTTTGAAATTAAACAACCCAGTTCTAAATAATTTTTACGTCAAAGCAGTCTAAAGGGAAATTAGAAAATATTTTAAAGTGAATGAAAATGAAAATATAACAAAATTTGTGGGAGATGCACTGGGGATTGTGGGAAGATGGTAATGGTAGAGTAGGGAGCTCCATGGCTCAGTCCTTCCACCAAAACAACTATTAAATAGGCAGGCAGTATCTGAAATAGTGATTCTGGAGGCCCGAAGAACACTGTACAGCAGCCAGGGAAGAGCCTGATACATTATGGTAAAGAACAGTAAATTGCTCTCTCTGTGTGGCAGCTACTGGCGCCCATTCCTCATCCTTGCAGCAGGTCGTCACAGAATCCAGCCTGGCTCGTTCACTGGCAAAAGAAAGGGACATAAAAATCCTCTTCCCCAAGTGTGGGAGGGTGGGTGGGGGGCACAGGTGATCACTGATCACAGTTTTTAATTAGCAAATTTGGATCTCTAGGGACTAAACTCCCAGTCAAAGTTGGGCTTAAACTCTGCAGCCAAAAGGCAGAGTTTGGCAGCATGGATAAAAAAAGCATGACCCAACTATGCTGTCTGCAGGAGACTCACCTTAAATTCAGTGATACAAGGTGAAAGCAAAAGGGTGGAGAAAATATACCATGCAAGTAGTAACCAAAAGAGAGCTAGAGTGGCTATACTCTGATAAAATAGACTCTAAGTAAAAAACAATTATAAGGACAAATATGGTCATTATATACTGATAAAGGAGACAATTCAACAGGAAGATGTAGCAATTCTAAATATATATGCACCTAACAGCAGAACCTGAAAATATTTGAAGCAAATACTGATGGATTTGAAGGGAGAAATTGACATTCTACGTTAATAGTAGGAGACTTTGGTACACCAATCTCAGTATTGGATAGAACATCTGGTCAGAAGATCAGTAAGGAAGTACAAGATTTGAATGATATTCTAAAGTAACAAGACCTAAAAGACATATATAGAACATTTCACCCAATGAAAAAATACACATTGTTCTCTAGTGCACGTGGATCATTCTTCAGGATAGACCATATGTTGTGTCACAAAACAAATCTCAGTAAATTAAAATATATTAAAATCAGGCAGTGTATATTCTCTGACTACAACGGAATGAAGCTCGAAATCAGTAAAAAAGGGAGAATTGTTAAATTCACAAAACTATGGAATTAAACAACATAGTCTTAAGCAACCAGTGGGTTAAAGAAGAAATCAGAAGTGAAATTAGGATATATCTTAAGGCAAATGAAAATACAAGATAATAAAACTTAAGGGAAACAGCAAATGCAGTGCTGAGAGGGAGGGAAATTTATAGCTCTAAATGCTTACATTAAAAAAGGAAAAACATTTCAAATCTAAGACCTAACCTCAAACTGGAAGAATGAGAAAAAGAACAAATTAAACCCAAAGTGAGCTGTATGAAGGAAATAATAGATATTAGAGTGGAGAAAAATGAAAGAGAAAAGAAAACAATAGAGAAAATAAAAAACAAAAGTTGGCTCTTTGAGAAGATCAATAAAATTGACAAACCTTTAGCTAGACTGACAAAGGAAAACAGAGGATACAAACAATGAAAATCAGAAATGAAAAGGGGGGCCATTAATACCAACCCTGCTGAAATAAAAAGGACTATAAAGGATACTGTGAACAACTGTATGCCAACAAATGAGATAATCTAGATGAAATGGGGAAATTCTTAGAAACACACAGAATACCAACCCTGAGTCAAGAAAAAATAGAATATCTCAACAACCCAATTACTAGCAAAGCATTTGAATCAATAATCAAAAACTTGCCAACAAAGAAAAACCCAAGACCAGATGACATAACAGGGGAATTCTACCAATGTTCCAAGAAGATTTAACTCGAATTCTGCTGAAACTCTTCCAACGAATTGAAGAGGAAAGAATACTCTCTAATTCATTGTACGAGGCCAACATCACCCTCAAACCAAAGCCAGAAAAAGATAGTACAAGAATATAAAACTACAGATCCATATCTCTTAGGAATATAGATGCAAAAGTCTTTAACAAAATACTAGCAAACCAAATGCATCAGCATATTAAAAGAATGAGTAAATGGGATTTATCCCTAGTATGCAAGGTTGATTTAACATAAGAAAATCAATTAATGTAATAGACCACATTGAAAAAATGAAGGGGGAAAAAATAAACACATGATCATCACGATTGATACAGAAACACATTTGACAGAATCTAGCATCCTTTCTTGATAAAAAACACCTAGAGGGAAGTGGCTAGCAGCTCATTGTCTACCATATGGGAGGCCCTTGGTTCACGTCCCGGGGCCTCCTTGTGAAAGGCAGGAGTGCCGCGGCCTGCAGTTACCACGGAGAGCCAACTCAGCAAGGTGATGCAACAAAAAAGAAGGGAGACAAGCAAGAACACAGAGGAGCAAGCAGCAAATGGACACAGAGCAGACAGCAAGCAAGCTGCAAGGAGGGGAGGGGAAATAAAAAAATAAATACAGACACAGAATGGACACAGACCAGACAGCATGCAAAAAAGCCACAAAGGGGGCAGGGGAAACAACACCTAGAAAAGTAGAAATAGAAGGAAACTTCCTCAACACGATAAAGGGCATATATGAAAAACCCACAGCTAACATCTACTTAATGGTAAAAGACTGAAAGTTTCACCTAAGATCCGGATGCGCACTGTCACCACAGTTATTCAACACTGTACTGGAAGTTCTTGCCAGAACAGTTAGGCAAGAAAAAGACATGAAAGGCATCCAGGTTGGAAAGGATGAAGTAGAACTTTTCCTATTTGCAGATGATATGATCCTATATACAGGAAATCCTAAAAAGTCCACAACAAAGCTCCTAGAGTAATAAATGAATTCAACAAAGTGGCAGGGTACAAGTTCAACACCCCAAAATCAGTGTTTCTATACACAAGTAATGAACAATTGAAAGAAGAAACCAAGAAAAGAATTGCATTCACAATGACAACTAAAAGAATCAAATGTCTACAAATCTAACCAAGGATGGAAAAGACTTGTATACAGAAAACTACAAAAAAATTGTTAAAAGAAATCAAAGAAGACCTAAATAAATGGAAAGACAGTCCATGATCATGGATTGGAAGACTACATATCATTAACATATCAGTACTACCCTTTCAAAGCAATTTATAGATTCAATGCAATCCCAATAAAAATTCCAACAACCTTCTTTGCAGCAATGGAAAAGCCAGTCGTCAATTTATGTGGAATGAGATGGGGCCCCAAGTAGCTAAAGCCATCTTGAAAAAGAAGAACAACGTTGAAGGACTCACACTTCCCAATTGTAAAACTTATAACAAAGCCATAGTCATCAAAACAGCATGGTACTGGCACAAGGCCAGACATGTTGACCAATGGAATTGAACTGACAGTGCAGAAATCAACCCTCACCTTTATGGCCAACAGATTTTTGAAAGGTGTCAAAGACCACTCTTGGGGAAAAACAGTCTCTTTAACAAATGGTGCTGGGAAAATTGGATCTCCATTTACAAATAAAAGGAAGACCCTTATCTCATGCCATATACAAAAATCAACAAAAAGTGGATAAAAGGCTTAAATATAAGAGCCAGAGCTATCAAACTCCTATAAGAAAATGTAGGGAAGCATCTTTATTATCTTGTGCTGGCAACGGTTTCTTAGGCTTTTCACCCAAAGCATGCAAACAACAAAAGAAAAAAATAGATAAATGGGACCTCATCAAAATTAAAATTTGTGCCTCAGAGGACTTTATCATGAAAGTGAAATGACAGTCAACACAATGGGAGAAAATATTTGGAAACCACGTAGCCAATAAAGGTTTTTTTTGTTGTTGTTGTTTTAAAGATTTATTATTTATTTCTCTCCCCTTCCCCATCCTCCCCCCAGTTGTCTGCTCTCTGTGTCCATTTGCTGTGTGTTCTTCTGGGTCTGCTTGTATTCCTGTCAGCAGTACTAGGAATCAGCGTCTCTTTTTTGTTGTGTCATCTCTCCTCTTTGTGTGTGTGCAGCACCACTCCTGGGCAGGCTGCACTTTTTTCACACTGGGTGGCGCTCCTTGCACGTGGAGCTCCCCTACAAGGGGGACACCCCTGCGTGGCGGGGCACTCCTTGCGCGCATCAGCACTGCGCGTGGGCCAGCTTATCACAAAGGTCAGGAGGCCCTGGGCTTGAACCCTGGACCTCCTATGTGGTAGATGGACGCTCTATCTGTTGAGCCAAATCCACTTCACCCAATAAAGGTTTAATATCCAAAATACATAAAGAAATCCTTCCACTTAACAAAATGATGACCCAATTAAGAAATGAGCAAAAGACTTGAATAGACATCTCTCCAAAGAAGATATACAAATGATCAGAAAGCACATGAAAAGATGTTCAATATCATTAGTCATCAGGGAAATGCAAGTGAAAACCATGATGAGATACCATTTCACACCCATTAGAAAGGCTGCTA
Organism: Dasypus novemcinctus; assembly: GCF_030445035.2. Taxonomy (NCBI): domain Eukaryota; kingdom Metazoa; phylum Chordata; class Mammalia; order Cingulata; family Dasypodidae; genus Dasypus; species Dasypus novemcinctus. The sequence continues at coordinate 14,279,882 of NC_080680.1, read as the reverse complement.
TTAAAAAACGGAAAATAACCAGTGTTGTAGAGGATGTGGAGAAATAGGAATACTTATTCTTTGCTGGTGGAATGTAAAATGCTGCAGCTACTGTGGAATACAGTTTGGTGTTTCCTCAGAAAGCCAAGTATAGAGCTACCTGTCAATCTTACAATTAGGTATATACCCAGAAGAATTGAAAGCAGGGACTCATACAGACAAAGACAGTACCAAAAAAAGAGTACAGACAAATCTCTTTCATGTGCTTTCCAGTAAAACATTGGCAAATCAAGTCCAGCAATATATAAAAAGAATAATACACCATGACAAAGTGTGGTTTATGCTGGAGAGACAATATTAAAAAATCAATTGATTCACCTTATTAATAGTCTAATGAAGAAAAAAAATACATATGATCACATCAGTTGATACAGAAAAAGCGTTTGACAAAATATAGTATCTATTCATGATAACAATTTCTCAGCAAACTAAAAACAGAAGGGAACTTCCTCAACCTGATAAAGGACATCTACAGAAAACTAAAACATATTTAATGGTGAAAGAAAAAATATATCCCCCCTAAGAGCATAAAAGCAAGGATGTCTGTTTTCACCATTCTTATTGAAACTGGAAGTGTTAGCTGACTTACACACTTGCAAGAAGCAGAAATAAAAGGTGTAGAGATTGGAAATGAAGAAATAAAACTGCCCTTTTGCAGATGACATGACTGTATGTATAGAAAATCTCCAGGATTCTACAAAATAACAAAACTCCTAAAACAGTTTAGCAAGGCCCCAGGATACTGAGTCAATACAAAAAAATAAATCATATTGCTATATACTGGAAGTGAATAATTGGAAATCAAAATTTTAAAGGCAATGCCATTTACAATTGTTTAAAAAATGAAATACATAGGTATACATTTAACAAAGCATATACAGAATCTGTAAGCAGGAAACTACAAAGTACTACTGAAATAAATCAAAGACCATCGAAATAAACATGTTTTGTTCCTGGATTGAAAGTCTCAACAGTAAAAATGTCATTTCTCCCTAAATTGACCCAAAGATTTAATGCGGTACCTACTAATCAAAAAAGTTAAACAGAATATTTTTGTAGATATAGACTAGCTTATTCTGGGATATATATGGAATGGCAAAGGAAGTAGAAATAGCTAAAACAGTTTTGGAAAAGAATCACAATTGGAAGAATAATACTAGGCAGTAGTAAGACTTATAGTGGTACAATAATCAAGACACTGTACTATTGGTGAAGGTATTAACACATAGCTCAGTGGAACAGAATAGAAAGCCTAGAAATAGACCCACACAAATTATGGCCATTTGATCTTTTTACAAAGGTGCAAAACTAATTCAATGGACAAAGCATAGTCTTTTCAGTAAATGGTGTTGGAACATTTGGCCATCTGTATGCACAAACTTGACCCTCAGTTCTAAACTTCATATCTTACAAATGAATTCAAAATGGATCATAGATCTAAATGTGAAATGTAAACCTGTACAACTTTACGGAGAAAACCTTTGTAACCTGTGGTTAGGCAAGGAGTTCTTAGACCTCACCCCGAAAGCATCACCTATAAAATCAAGCAACAGACTGGGAGAAAGTATATTCAATTCACATATATGACATAGTATTTGTATCTGGAATCAATAAAGAACTCATAAACCTCTACAGTAAGAAAACAACTCAGTTGAAAGATGGGCAAGTGGGAAGTGGGTGTAGCTTAGTGCTTGAGTACCTGATTCCCGGTACCAGGTTCAATCTCTGGCACTTCCTAAAACAAAAAACAAAAAACAAAAACCAAAAACGATGGGCAAAGGAGTTGAGCAGACACTTCATCAGAGGAGATATAGGGATGACAAATAATCACATGAAAAGAAGTCCAATATCATTATCTATGAGGGAAATGCAAATTAAAACTACACGGTATCACTACACTTCTGTTAGAATGGCTAACTGACAGTACCAAGTCTTGGTGTGGAACTGGAACAGTTGGAACTTCCATATAATGCTGCTGGGATGAAAAATGGTAGAGCCAATCTGGAAAGCAATTTAGCAGTTTCTTATAAAATTAATCATACACTGACCATATGTCACAGCATTCTCACTCTTCATTATTTACTCTAGAGAAGTGAAAACTTGTGTTCACTTAAATACCTATATAAGAAGAATTATAGCAGCTCTATTCACAGTTGTTCAAACTGGAAATAACCAAAATATTCTGCAATGGGTGAATGGATAAATAATCTATGCTACCTCTATATAATGGAATACTACCCAGCTATGAAAAAAGAAGTGAACCGTGGACATATGCAACAATGTGGATGAGTCTTAAAGGCATTATACTGAGTGAATAAGCAGTCATGAAAGATGACATATGGTGTTATTCCATTTATAATGATATTTTCCAAAAGACTATAGTGATAGAGAACAGGATCATTTGTTGCCAGGGGTTAGTGGTATGAGAAGTGAGCAATTATAAAGGGCTAACAAAAAGAAGAGTTTTAAGTTTAGTGGAATTGTTCTGTAACCTGTTTGTGGTGATGATTACATGAATGAATATACATTTTACAGTTAATAGAATTCTACCACAAAAGAAAAGGGCAATTTTACTGTGTGATAAAAAATTTTAAAACAAATACTTTGACATAAAGGTGAAAGAAACTAACCAGGCAGACAGTGAGGCAAGATAGCATGAAAGAATAGCAGCAGAAACAACAGACAACAAAAAAAGACTTCCGTTTTTGCTTTAGGCCAAGGTAGAATACAGGCACCAAATTTATTCTTCCTCAGAAGTAAACAACAAAAAAAAGTATAGGAAACAGTGTTTTTCAGGCTTTGAACATAGGACAAAAAAGTACATTGATCCCTGTGAAACTGAAAAAACTACGATCACCTAGGTGATCACCTACTTCCTGGAGAAGGTTTCCAGGCTAGAGCATAAGCAGGGAGGAATGTAGGCAGAGCTCGGCCAGCTCCCAGTGGTGAGGAGACAGACTGAGAGATGGGAAAGACCAAGGAGGCGAGAGCTTGCAGGTGGCATTCTGGAGAATAGAGAGCTGCACACAGAGCCAAGTCTGCAGGCCAACCGAGGGTTCCTTGATTATTTAACAAAGTACTGATCCCAAGTGTTGAGGAAACTAGCAAAGGCTGGAAAATGAACCACTGAAAAGTATTAGAGGGAATGGTTCTCAGAACTCATGTAGGGTTGGGAATGCTGGTTCCCATTAGCCAGCTTGGAAAACCTCATAGCTCAAATGGTATTGGGTAGAGTACCTAGAAGGGTCTTGTCTTGTAGTAGAAAGTGATAACCCTGCAACTAAGTGTTCCTCTCATTCTGCCTAACAAATAAAGCTGTTTCAAAATCACTGCATCCTAGAATAAAGCTCAAGAATATTTATAGGAATACAGATTCATCCAGCATTCACATTTACCAGACAGGACAATATGCCCTATGATGAAAAGATACACACAATTGAAACCAACCCGTTTATTAGAATTAACAAAGAAGCACATTAAGACAGTCAGACATGTTCCATGTTTTCCAAAAGCAATAGTAAAGGAATGTAATTCACCATATTGATTAAACTAAGAGACGGAATCCATATGATCATCTGAATAGAGGGAGAATAACCATTTGGCAAAACCCAGCAACTGTAAATGTTCTTGACCAACTAGGAAAAGAAGAGAACTTCTTCAACTTGATAATAGAAATATAAAAGACTGAATGAATGCTTTTTCCCAAAGATCAGAAACAAGACAAGGCTATCGCCTCTCACCACTTCTAGTCAACATTCTTTTGGAAGTCTAAAAGTTCAAAAAGACAAGAAAAGGAAATAAAAGGTATCCATTTTGGTAAGAAAAACCTAAAATGGTCTTTATTCCCATTTGTGTCAAAAATCCAAAGGAATGTACAAAAAGCTACTAGAACCAATGAGTTTGCTAAGGTTATATGATTCATGATGGATATACAAAATACATTGTACTTCCATATACTAACAATCAAAAATTGAAATAAAAAAATGTTTATGATATATGAACTATTTAGGTTAAATCTGACCATAGGTACAACTATGCTGAAAATCATAAAACCACATTGAGAGCAATTAATTATAGAAGATCCAAATAATTCCTGTTCATGAATCAGAAGATACATGAATGTTCCAGTGTTAATGCTCCTCAAATTGATCTATAAATTCAGTGCAGTCTTAGTCAGAAATCCCAGCCTTCTTTTTGTAGAAATTGATAAGCTGATTCTAAAAATCATAAGAAAATACAAACGACATTGGAATTTGGAAAAAGAAGAACAAAATTGGAGTGGTAACACTACCTGATTTCAAGAATTAATATTAAACCAACCGTATTAATCAAGACAGGGTGGCATAGGCATGAAGAAAAACAAATCAATCAGTGGAACAGAATAGAAAGTCCATGAGTAGATCCAGACAGATATAGATGCTTGATTTTCAATAAACAAGGAAATTTGTGAACAGAGTATAGTATTTTCAACAAATAAAGTATTGGAACAATTGGTTATCCATATGCAAAAAAAGGTCAGTTCATATTTCATATCATATACAAAAATTAACTTAAAATGGGATGTAGATCTAAATGTAAAACTTGAGAACTATAGAACTTCTAGAACACCATTGGGAGAAAAATGGTGACCTTGTGTTAGGCAAAGATTTCTTAGATACAACACCAAACACAATCCTTAAAAGAAAAAAAAAAGAAAATTGGATTTAATGAAAATTAAAAATGTCTGCTCTTTAAAAAACAGTAAAAGAGTGAAAAAATAAGCCAAAGACTAGAGAAAAATATTTGCAAAGCACATATCTGAGAAAGAACTTAAATTCAGACATGGGCAACTCTCAAAATGCAATTATAAGGAAACAAACGGGCTGATGAAAACATACACAAAATGGTGATATAAACACTTCACTTAAGGTATGTGGATGCCAAGTACGTGTATGTAAAGATGTTTAACATCATTAGGAGAGAAATGCAAGTTAAAACCACAATGACAATAGAATAGCTAAAATTTAACAGACAGACTGGACCAAGTGTGGATGAGGATATGGAGGAGCTAGGAACTCTAATATACTGCTGTTGGGAATACAAAATGGTACAACCACTTTTGAAAAGAATTTGGCTGTTTCTTAAAAAGTTAAGCATACACCTCCCATACGACCCAGCCATTTCATTTCTAGTGATTATCCAAGAGATAAGAAAGTATATGCCCCAGTGCAAAGGATTGTACACAATTGTTTATAGCAGATTTATTTTTAAAAACCAGAACCCAGAAGGATCCTTGGTATCCATCAAAAGGTGAATGGATAAATACATCATGTTTTGTCCATACAACATGGTACTACTCTGTAAGAAAAAGGAACTATTGATGCATGTGTCACTATGGATGATTGTCACAATAATTCTTCTGAATGAAAGAAGCCAGATGGAAAGAGTACAAAAAAAAAAAAAAAAAAGAGTACATTTATATAAAAGACTAAAAAGTGGTAACTAATCTCTAGGGATCAGTAGTTGCTTGGGGATGAGGGTATAGTAGGAAAGAGAAGAAGGGGAAAATTAAAAGGCTCATGTGGAAACATTTGGGAGAATGATGGATATGTCCATTTTATTGGTTGTGGTGATGGTTACCCACATTTTGCATTAAAACTTATAGAGTGTATGCTTTATATATGTGCAGCTTATCAAATATCAATTATACCTCACATTAAAGCTGCTAAAAATCAAACAATACCTATAACAAAAGAAAGCAGACCCTCCAAGGCTCCAGAGAGTGGAGTTATCAGAAAGATAACTACGTTTGCTTGCTATGTTCAAAGAAATAAAAGACTAGATTCAAAATCCTGGCAGGGAATTGGAAAACTATACCAAAAAAAGAGAAAAAGAAAGAAAAACACCCCCCCCCCAAAATAAAATCGCAACAAAATGAAATTCTAGAACTGAAAAATACAATAGTTATCTCAATGGATGATTTGCACACTGCTGAAGAGAGAATTAGGAAAGTAAAAGGTTGCTCAGGAGGAAATATTTAAAATGAATCAAGGATAATAAAAACAATGGAAAAAGCAAAGAACCAAGAAATTTAGGGATTTCAGTGAGATGATATATGTAATTGGAGTCTCAGAAAGTGGCAGAATAAGGCAAGATAATGCAGAGAATTGCAAGGCATTAAATCACAAATTCATGAAGCCTTCAACACCAAGTTGTAAAAAATCAGATCTACACTTAATTATTTTGGAGTTGAAAGTACTGGAAACCAAAAGCGAGGAGAAAATTTTAAAGAATGTTAGAGGAAAACAGCAGGTTACTTTAAAGTAACAATTATATGGACAGCCAACAACTCAGTAAAAACAACTTGTGCCAGAATACAAAGGAATACTGCTATCCTCAAAGTGCTAAAAGAAAATAAGCACAAATCTCAAATTCCATGCTCAGTGAGAGTATCCTATGAGAATGAAGGAGTAATGAAGCCTAAGGAATTCATAACTTGCAGATCTCAACTAAAGAAATATTAAAGGAAATTTTTCTTTAAAAAAAGCTGCAGCAGAACAGTGAACTCCAGACAAGTGGAAATGCGGGAAGAGATGAGAAGTAATTCAAGTTATAAATATAGAGATAAATCTAAATGAATGTTGACTATATAAAAAAAGATAATGTCTTTTGAGTTTTAAAATATATTTGGCATGTTAAAATACGTGAAAATAAGGGCCTATATATCAGGGGAGGGGAATGCACTTAAAGGGCTCCAGGGTTCTATTGTCTGGGAAGAGAGCCAAAGTCAACAACATATATTTTAATCTCCAGAATAACTCCTATAAGAATTGTAGAATAGTATATGTCTTTGAAGCTAATTGTGGAGGTGTGAGGTGGGGAAGGAATTAAACAAAGAAGGCAAGGAAGGAGAGGAAAAGCAACACTGAATATGCAGAACACATAGTTCTTAGTAAGATGGTAGTTTTAACCCAAAGAGGTGAGCATTTAAATTAAATGTAAAAGGATTAAATCTCAAAGATTATCAGGCATGGAAAAGAAATCAGTAACAAATTCAAAATGCTGTTTATAAGAGATACATCTATACATAAGAATATGAAAAGTTGAATGGAAAAAGATGGAGCTTGCAAACATTAGCCTCAAGAAAGCTAGTGTTGCTTTCTTATCAAAGTAGACTTTAAGACAAAAACGTATTGGAGAAAGATTCACCAGGAAGATAAAATAATTCTATATTTGCATGTGTGTAATAATATCACCTCAAAATAGGTAAGTCAAAAGCTAACAGAACCAAGTGAAGAAATAGATATACAATCATCATGGGCGATTTTAATCTTTAAAACAGGAAGACAAAATAAATATATAGATTTGAACAACAGACTTAGTCATCTTGTCCTGTATGTAGAACACTGAACTTAATAACTACAGAAGGAACTTTTTTTTTCCAAACACACATAGAATATTTTAAAAATTAACCATAGGTTGGGAACAGAGTAAATCTCAATGAATTTTAAAGGATCAAAATAATTCAAAGCATGTTCTCTGACTGCAGTTGGAAGAAAGCCAGAAACCAGTAACAAGAAGATAATAAAAAATCCCCATGTTTGTCAGTTAAGAAATGCATTTATATGTTAAAAATGGGGGCAGGTATATGGAACTCTGATCTTTCTCTAAACTTACAACTTCTGTAGTTAAAAATAAAATTTTTAAAAAGAAATGCATTTATACATATCCCATGAAACAGAGAAATTATAATGGAAATTAAAACAACCTGAATTTTAATGATATGAAAATCATGCCAATGAAAATATTACATTTCAAAACTTTCTGGATGCAGCTAAAGCCATGCTGGTAGAAACTTTCTACCCTTAAATGCATATAATAGAAAGGAGAAAAAGCTAAAACTCAATTATCAAAGAGTATTAGCCAAAGGGGGGTGCTGATGCGCACAGTACCAGAAATCTGTTGGCTTTTATAAAGGGTATTTATTTGGGGTAAAAGCTTACAGTTACAACACCCTAAAGAGTCCAACTCAAGGTTACTTTCTTACCAAACTGTTGCCATGTGTTGAAGCAAGATGGCAGGCGAGGTCTGCAAGGGCTCAGCCTGCTTCTTCCCTCTTAAGGCTCCGTGGGTCCAGCTTCTTCCAATCTTAGCTGTAGGCCAGCATAAGGCTCGTCTCTCTTCCCGGGGCTTGTTGCTTTCTGGGCTTAGTTACTCTGTTCTCTTCAAAAGGTTGGCTGTTAACTATCAGACAAATACCTCTCTCTCTTCTTGGGGCCTCTGCCGTGTCTATGGAGCTCTCTTCTTTGTCCCTCTGTGTATCTACTTCATGTTCTTGATTTTTTTTTTTTTTAAGATTTATTTATTTCTCTCTCCTCCCCCTTACCTCCCACCACAGTTGTCTACTCTCTGTCCATTCACTGTGTGTTCTTCTATGACCACTTCTATCCTTATCAGTGGCACGGGAATCTGTGTCTCTTTTTGTTGCGTGATCTTGTTGTGTCACCTCTCCGTGTGTGCGGCACCATTCCTGGGCAGGCTGCACTTTCTTTTGCGCTGGGCAGCTCTCCTTACAGGGCGCACTCCTTGCGCGTGGGGTTCCCCTACACAGGGGACACCCCTGCGTGGCAGGGCACTCCGTGTGCGCATCAGCGATGTGCATGGACCAGCTCCACATGGGTCAAGGAGGCCCCGGGGTTTGAACCACGGACCTCCCATGTGGTAGACAGACCCCCTAACCACTGGGCCAAGTCCGCTTCCCCATGTTCTTGATTCAATGTCCATTTATATAGCCCACTGAGGGCAGGTCAACCCTGCATGCTCTAATAATATAGTCGAATGAAAACCCTAATCTTGATTTAATATATTGTAAAAGTGAAACCTCTGAATTTAATACAATCAAAGGGCTATCACACCCAGAGGAATAAACCAATTTACAAACATAATTGATATCTCTTTTTGGAATTCATACATATCAAACTGCCACACAAAGTATCCACCTTCAAAAATTAGTAAAAGAAGATAAAATTGAACCAAACAAAGATGGGAGAAAATCAAGTGGATAAGAGAACATTAGTAAAGAAAACAGAAAATCAGTGAGTATCAATAAAGCAAAAAGGTAGTTCTTTGAAATGGCTAAAATTTGATCAGCCCTGGTGACAGACTAAGAAAAAAGAGAAGGCACAAGTAGTCAACAAAAAGAAGGGCATTGCTACAATCCTATGGACATTGAGAAAAAAATTTATGCAATTAAGCTTGAAATTTTATATGAAGTAGATAATGTATAGAAATACAATTTATCAAACATATAAAAAATAGAAAATTTGAATAGTACTATATAAAAAAAAATTGAATCAGCAATTAAAAGCCCTCTTACTCTTACCCCCTGTAGTGATATAATTGCTATAATAGTAAGCTTTCAGGTTCAAGTGTAGGCAGGAAAGAAAGAGTATCTCTTCTCTATTGTTTCAAAGGTTCTCAACCCGACTCCATTATGTGGAACTAGGACACAGCCCATCATTGTGGCCAAAGGAATAGAACCACACAGATTGAGTCAGGTCTAAGTTACATGCACACTGCTGGAATTGACAGTAGGGAACAGTTGTTCACTAAAGCAAACGCACAGTGCTGCTACCAAATGATTAAAGCTGCATGGTCAGAAAGACAGCAAATGCTCATGATAGTGAGAAAGGCAGACTGGCCCAAATGCTGGAAAAGAGAAGTGACAATTATTGAGAAAACGAGAGATCTAAAGGAGTTCGTGTGAATAGTAATCTGCCCAGCTTAAAAAGCAGAGAGGGAAACAGACTTCCCAGAAGATAATGAGAAAGAGATCAAAACACATAGCATAAGAAATTCAGAAGTTGATATACATTTATTGTATTTGTATGTTCTTGTATGAATGATATACTTCAATAAATTTTTGTTTTTAAAAAAATTCAGTATTTGCCTCCTGTCTGAGAGGAGCATACATATATGAGACACAAGATACATTTGATGAAAAAGAAATAAACTTATACTATAAAGATGCCTTCCCAGCAAGATGATGTTGCAACAAACTTTTAAGGAAGGATTAATGCTACTATTACTCAACTCTTTCAGAGAAAGAGAAACAAGATTCTCCTGCTCATTTTATGAATATAGCATAACTTTGACATCAAATCTGAAAAGGACATTGCAAGAGAAGAAGATTACAGGTTGGCCTCTCTTATCAACACATATGCGAAATCCCAAACAAAATATTAACAAATTGAATCCAGTGATATATGAAATGGAGACCATAAATGATGCAGTTGCATTGATTCCAGGAAAGCAAGGTTGGTGTAGCGTCATTTGAAAATAAGTAATGTAACTTACTACATTGGCAGATTAAAGGAGAAGATGCATATCATCATCTCAATAGATGGAGAAGAGCACTTGATAAAATTTAACACCCATTTATGACTTTAAATAATAGGAGTAAAAAGCAATTTCTTTTAATTGACAGTGGATAGGTACATAAAAATAACAGCAAATATTTTTAGTGGTGAAATGTTGAACACATTGTTTTTAAGATTGGGAACATAATAAGAATTCCCTTTATTACCATTTCTATTCAATATCTGCTGTACATCCTAGCTAGCACAGTGTGAAAAATAAAAAGGAAGGAAGAAGGAAGGGAAGAGAAAGAAAGAAAAGGAAAATTTTAAAAAGCAGTAAGAATTACCCTGGCTTATACAATAAAATCTAGGCATGTCTTACTCAGCAGCATGCCTGTGGTTCATACCTTGGACCATGTACTTTTCTTGTTTTCTTGTTTCTTAAACTCTTTATTCCCTTGCCTACCCTAATGTGTGTGTGTGTGTGTGTGTGTGTGTGTGTATATACATATATATAAAAGAATATCTGGGGATGGGACCCAGGCATTGCCATTTTTTTAAGTCCTCCAGGAGATTTCAGTATGCAGCCAAGTTTAAGAACCAGGGTCCTAAACACTGGTTGTAAATATTTAAGCAAGTGTCAGGCTTGTGGCATAATGGTTATTTTTCATCTGAAGAAAATGCCAAGTATAGTAAATGACCTGCCATGCATCTTGAAACAAGATTATCCAAAGCAAATTGTTGTTTCTTTGCACCGATACAAATACCAGGTTGTTTTTCTTCTACTACCTAGTCAGGTATTACCATTCTTTAAATACAAATGCCATGGACACTTAGAGCTGAATGATTACCTGATTCCTCTGTGTAATTCCATATTATTGTTATATAAAATGTAGTATTCCCTTTAGTGTTACTACCTTTTATTTAATATTTGAACAGAACAAGGTAATTACTTTTACTCAGATGTCCTAGCTTTGAAATCTTTGGGCCAAATTACATTTCTTTCCAAGGAAAAAAAACATTGGGGGGTGGGTGGGTAGGTAACAATATAATTTTGCATTTGTACCTCTATTTGATGAAATTAAATAATTACTATTTTCTAGAGTTATAAGAAATTGGAAGGGAAGAAATAAAACTGTCACTGCTGATAAGGTGATTATAGGCATAGGAATTTAAATTTAGAGCTAAATTATTAGAATACATAAGTTACCTAGGTTACTAGATACAAAAAGCAACCATCTTTCTACATACCAGCAATTCAGAAAATGAAAATTTCATGAAAGATTCTGTTTACTTTAGCATAAAACATATCAAGGGATGAATCGAATAAATATGTAAGACCTCTATACCAAAAACTATAAAAAATTGAGAAAAATTTTAAGGAAATGAGTGGAAAGGTATATACCATGTTCATGGATTGGAAGATTCAATATTATAAACACCTCACCTCTTTCCAAATGTTCCGTATGTTCAATGTGATCCCAGTTAAAATTCAAAGTTTTTTTTTTAACGGGCATTGACAGGCTAACTATGAAATATTTATGGAAATGCAAGGGCAAGAAAAGGCAAGGTATTCTACAGGGGAAGAATGTTGTCTGCTGGATATTATGCTGAATTATATAAATCTACAGTAATGAAAACAGTATGATATTGGAATAAAGATAAAATAGATCAGGGGACTAAAATCTAGAGCCCAGAAATAAACCCACACACCTTTGGGTAATTGATTTACAAGGAAAGTCTTACTGCATAACAGGATAGTCTTTCCATAAAAGGAATTGGGACAATATGCTACCTACCTGGGGAAGAATGAGACTTCCCTCTAGGTGCAAAACCTAATTACAAATGGATTGTAAATCTAAATCTCCCAGAAGATAATATAGAATATCTGTATGACTTCTGTGTGGGAAAGACATTAAAATTTACAAAAACATCACCAAAGGAAAAGTGGATTAAATGGATTAAATTAGATTACATTAAAATGAAGAACTTTTGTTTACTAAAATTACCACTATTCTAGCAAAGAGATAAATCACAGGGTGAGCGAGCATACTGACAATACATATAATCCATAGATGGTTCCTAGAAAACACATAAAGGATTCTTACAAATCAGAAAAAATGATGACTTGACAAAATAAGCAAGGCACTTTGACAGATATGTCATGAAAGATGTCTAGATGGCCACCAGAGGCAAAAAAGGGATGCCATTTAACTAGTTATCAGGGAAATGCAAATTAAAAGCTCAGTGAGATACCACCCCACACCACCAAGATGACTTAAAGCCAGCATTGAGGACAGAAGCTCCAGGAGACTGCTGGTGGGTTCAGAAACTGGTAGGATCACTTTGGAAAGCAGGTTAGCTTTATCTACTGAAGGCTAACCATATGTACACTCTGTAAGCAGCCACTCCCCTCCTAGGTGTATACCTAACAGAGTGTGTGTGCAGACACAGACTAGGAGATGTGCATTAGTAATAGTCCCAGTTAACAGCAGTCCAGGACAGCTGCACATCAACTGTAGAAAGCATGAGTAAGTTGTGGTACAGTCATAACACAAGGCAAACCAGACAGACTCTGAACAACACAGCTGAATCTCAGAGTGATGAAAGAAAGAGGGAAACGGACTTTGGCCCAGTGGTTAGGGCGTCCGTCTACCATATGGGAGGTCCCCGGTTCAAGCCCCGGGCCTCCTTGACCCGTGTGGAGCTGGCCATGCGCAGTGCTGATGCGCGCAAGGAGTGCCGTGCCACGCAAGGGTGTCCCCCGCGTGGGGGAGCGCCACGCGCAAGGAGTGCGCCCGTGAGGAAAGCCGCCCAGCGTGAAAAGAAAGAGCAGCCTGCCCAGGAATGGCGCCGCCCACACTTCCCGTGCCGCTGACGACAACAGAAGTGGACAAAGAAACAAGACGCAGCAAATAGACACCAAGGACAGACAACCGGGGGAGGGGTGGAAATTAAATAAATAAATCTTTAAAAAAAAAAAGAAAGCCAAACACAAAAGAGCAAATATAGTATGATTCTACTGATATAATATTCAAATTTTGACATAACCAGACCATGGTGTTTAGAGCAGTAAAGCTACAAAGGAAACGAAGTGTTCCCATAAACCTCACGTTAGCTTTGTGTGGGGAGGGGACAGCTGGAGTCTAGAGTGTGAGGAGTGTGAGGGGGGCTTTGAGGTCCAGGTGGTTTCCCACTTTTTTTTTTTTAGTGCGTTTCCTTTTTTGTTTTGTGCGTTTTGTGTATGTTTATAAAAAAGGAAAAGGGTGGGTTTTTTTTAAAAGAAAGAAAAATAGGCTCGAAATCCAAATAAGTTTGGAATATACTGCATTCTGTGTCTTCCAAATGAACACATGAAAGGCTCTGGAAATTCTTAAAGGCACAATTGAAATTGGTTTCATTGCACGTTTCCCAAACTTACTTGACCGTGGAACATCCCCCCCCACCCAAGGATCATTTGTGAACTCTTGGGGGGATGGACACTGGTGCTTCCATGCTTCTAAACCTCCCAGAGTGTGTGTCTGACCCATGGGAAGGTTTTGCTCATTCCTTGGGATGGAAGTGTACGCAGCTCACTACTTAAACAGATCATTTTACAAACTCATTAAAACACTGTGGTTGAATGGACCAGTGGCTGCAGTAGTTACAGGTAGACAAGAACCGTGTCTTGATGAGGCTTTCCTTCTCACAGGTGAGGGGCAATGGGCAGACAAATTCTAACAAGAGAGGGAGGCAGCGGAATGCTGGCTGGTGCTCCACATCTGCTGAAAGCATTTTGTGCAAGTGTACAGCCAGTGTCAGGGCCCGAGGCAGGAATGAACTTGGTGTGTTGGAGAAACAGAGAAAAGACCAGTACCAGATCATATAAGGCATCCTTTTGGCCAAGGAAGTGCCCGGAAAATAGGGGCAGAACACACTGGTAGAAAGGTTTTGTATGTGTGTATTTTAATTTTACCGTGGTTATGCATGTATATCAGATTTCACCACTTTAACCATTTTAAATATACAATTCAGTGGTCTTAACTGCATTCACAATGTCGTGCTCCCATCAGCACATCTATTACCAAAGCTTTTGTGTCATCCAAAACAGAAACTTTGCACCCAGTAAGTAGTAACTCCCCATCCCTGCTCCCCCCCAGCATTGGTAACCTCTGGTCTACTTTCAGTCTCTATGAATTTGTTTCAGAGATTGCATATAAGTGAAATCATATAATAGCTGTCCGGCTTCTTTCAAGCAACATGTTTTCAAGGGTCATCCATGTAGCTGCTTGTCTCAGAACTTCATTCCCTGTTTATGGCTGGTTATAGTCTGCTGTGTGGAGAGACCACCTTTCAGTTATCTACTACTCTGTCAGTGGACACCTGGGTTGCCTCCACCTTTTGGTGATGGTACGAAGGTATTTTTCCTGTTTCTTCTAGATCCAGCGACCTGTAAGGACCAGCTGCCCTTGCAGGAAAAACCCAGTTTCCCAGCCACGCAGCAGCTCCTGAGCCAGGGAGGCATTGGGGACCCTCCGGGGGGGCCACCGGCCCCTTTGGCGCTGTCCTCCCCACCGGTGGCTGCCGCACCCCAAAACGTGGCAGCACCAGCCACCGCCACTGTACCTGGGCCAGCAACAGGGACTGCCATCCAGGCAGGTGGTCCCGGGACCCCTCAGGGGCCCAGCAGTGAACATGAGCTCCTGCAGCCCCGAATGCAGGCCCAGCCTGCCGTGTGGCCCCCTGGCACGGGCCGAGAACCTCTTGTGCCGCCTTTGGAGGCTACCCACTGTGCCCCGGGCCTCGGGGAGCCCACCCCAGCCACTGGATCCAGTGCCCAGGGGGAGCCTCTGCTGGCCCCTGCCCCTGTGTCAGAGCCTAGCCCCCCTGGCGGGGCCCCACAGCCTGCCTTCAGCCAGACTGTCCCCTTGTTTCCTGCGGCAGTGGTGGAGCCTGTCAGCCTGGCTGCCCCCCAGCTTCCCAGCCCCCCACTGGGGCCTGCTGCCCCCGCCCAGCCCCCCTCAGCCTTGGAGTCTGACGGTGAAGGGCCGCCCCCCAGGGTGGGCTTTGTGGACAGCACCATCAAGAGCCTGGACGAGAAGCTGAGGACTCTGCTCTACCAGGAGCACATCCCCACATCCTCCGCCTCGGGGGGGACCCCAGGGGAGGGGGGCGACAGAGACTTCAGTCTGGAGCCCCCAGGGGGGACCTCTGCAGGCGGGGCTCCCCTGACCCCACAGGAACCGCCTCTGCCCTCAGTGCCAGGAGATGTGCCCCTAGGACGGGCCCCACCGCCCCAGCACACGGTGAGTGCTACACTGATGTCGGAGGCAGCTGGTGCGGGCAATAGACTAATGGTGGAGGTAGCTGGCGTGAGCAGGAGATTGATGGTGGAGGCAGCTGGCATGGGCAGTGGGCTGATGGAGGTGGCCAGTGCTGATAATACACTGATGGTGGAGGCTGCAGGTGCGGGTAGCAGACTGATGGTGGAGATAGCTTGCACAGGTGCACAGGTGGTAGACTGATGGTGGAGGTAGCAGGAACCGGTGGTGCACCAATGGCCGAGGCAGCCAGCAAGGGTGGTAGACTGACGGTGGCAGCAGTCGGTGTGGGTGGAGAGGCAGGAGCAAGCCAGCGGGCAGGTGGGGGCAGCCTGGCCACGTAGAAGCCTCTGCTGCTCACTGTGACCTGCCCGCTGGGGCCTCCCTCACCCACACGGGTTTCCAGCAAGTGGCCCTGTTGTAGTGACAAGGCGGGTCTGATGACTCAAGCCCAGAGCGGTGCTGCTGGGCCTCCTGCAGGGGAGGAGGGAAGGCAGGGCCCAGCTTCTGAGCCAGGGAGAAGGAAAAAAAAGATCTGTCTTGTAGCTACCAGAGATGCTGACCAGTGAGCCTGTCTTTTCCTATTTCTTCTTGAAGTTGGAAAAGTTAGAAACAGTGACCGTACAAGCAGATGCACTGGAGCAGGGACGGCCTTTGCCAGGAACAGGTAAGGGGACTGGGGGTCGCCTGGGCCCCAGGGATCATGCGGTGACATTGGTTCCCTTGCCCTGTTCCCTTCTGCATCTGTCCTCAAGCCTTATTCCCCAAAGCACCGTGGGTGGGCCCCGTCACTGCCTTTTTGAGATGTGGCGGGGGTTCCTCATGACTTTCCACTAGAGCCCACCGTGTTCTAGAATAAGCAATGTGTTCACACTGAAAAAGAATTACCCTTTCTATGGAAATAAATAAAGCCCCCGTCATGTGGTTAGGACACTGTGGGAACTCCCCAATGAATGAGTGTTCTCAATCCAGGGGCTGGTGACACCCCTCCCTCATCTCTTGAGCAAAGTTTCAAAATACCCAAGGTCCTTAAGTATTTCTAATAGAGGGTAAGGGTGAAGTTGGATGGGGGGATTTGGCAACAAGACGGAAGCTGCAGCAGGTCAGGGCAACCTGTAAAGGTTCTGGAAGATGCATTTCTTCTGTTACTCCTGGGGCGTTCCTCCTGCCTGCTGTGAATCTCTGTGGAAACTTCCTGCTTTGGTTCTTATTTCATTGCCTGAATCCTCGGGGGCTCCAAAGGTAGTTGGTCTTAACCTCTCAGGCTGGAATTTCTTGGGGGACGTGTAAGATAAGAAAAGGATCCTGAAGAAGGCTTTCTGTAATAGGAACCTTTGTGTGCATCTGTGGCAAGGTGCAGGGTCTGCTGACCAGGCTGACCCACCCTAGCCCACCTCCCCCTGCTGGAAAGCCGCATTCATGTCCAGATGCTCCAGGAGGGGCTGGGGAGTGTGCATGGGGCTGGGCAGCCGTCACACGGTCAGAAGCTGCAGCGCCTGGAAACAGGAACCGGTGCTCTGCAGCCTGGGGATGCCGAGGGGCTTGGGGGCCAGAGCTTGGGTGCTGCAGAGGGCGAGAGCGAGCTGGGTGGTGGAGGGCGTGCTCGGTGCTCTGCACTGTGCTTCTGCTGCGCCCCAGCAGAGGCTGGCCTCCGTGTGAGAGATCCAGTCCCTGGGCTTCAGCGAGGTCTGGTCACTTGCAAGCAACAGCCGCTCCAGGATCCAGGGCACACAACTTGGCAGAGGCGGCTCTAGAGACAGGTCCTAGTTCAGAGAAAGAGGGTGTGAAGTTGGCTGTGAACCCCACGTCCCTGGAGGTTTGCAAAGAGGGGAGCGGCAGCACCCCTGCAGGGGCTGTGGAGAGGGGGTCAGCCATGACAGACTGGTGCATCTCCCCTGGAATCTGATTTGGGATAAACTTTCCCTCGCGAGTTTCCACGCCGGATGTGCCAAGGAGACCTGCCTCCTGCGTGTGCTTGGGGCTGCACCTCTCAGCCTTGCCGACACCGCCCCTCTGCAGCACGGCGTCCCCTGGGCGGCCTCATGGGGGCCTGCCCTTAGCTTTCTCGAGCCTTATGAGTGCCCCAGCTCTGGCCAGGGCCCCGCGCATCTAATTCCTTCTGCTCTCTCCTTCACTCTTCACAGTGGCCCAGGGAGACGTGGTCAGAAATGTCAACTCCCCTTTCTAGACTGAGAAAACTGACCATCTCAGAATAAGCAGGCATTTCCATGACATTTAGGAACCAGGATTAGAAATTAGCCCTACTTATCTTCTCCTCCCCTTCCCTCAAAAGACCCTTTTAAAATCTAGAGGGGAAAAATGGGTGGAAGCCATTCCAGTGCAGAAAGTCTACACCCAAAAACAAAAACAAATGTCCTGGGTTTGGTTGCCGGTACCTCCTGAAAAAAAAACAAAAACAAAAGCAAAACAAACAAAAACAAGTCGGGGAAGCCAATGTGGCTCAGTGGTTGAGCATTGACTTCCCACATCGTATGGCGTCCCGGGTTCATTCCCTGGCCCTGGTACCTAAACAAACAAAGTGTACATCCAGGGGCCCAGGGTGGGTGCCCCAGACAAGCTCAGCGGCACCGGGGCTGAGGGCCTGTTTCGGTTTCCCTTTCCCATACAAGCGTTCCAACCCACGGGGTGACACTGCCACACGCATGGGGTGTCTTGGCGTATCTTTAGTTTTCAAAGGTGGCTGGTCCCACAAACTACTGTTGAAGCGCCGGTCCCCCGCCCGGCCTGCCACAGTCCCGTGGGGTTCCCCTTCGCGCCATCCCAGCCTGAGTAACTGTTCTGGTATTCCTACGACAGAAGAGTCTTCCAGCAGCTCGCAGGGCTCCGGTGGACGCGCAGAGTCGGACCCGGCTGTGCCCGCCAGCCGCCTCGAGGTAGGCCGCCCCGGATGCGCCCCTCGGCCGAGTCCCGGGGGCGGGCTGTCCCCTGGAGGCCACCCTGAGTCTCTCCCTCCCCGGCTTGTTTCCCAGGACGCCCCTGCGTCCGCGAGCCCTGCCCGCGCAGCGCCTGAGGACCAGGGCGCCGGGGCCGAGCCCGCACGGGCGAACGCGGGGCCATGGGCGGCGGAGGGCGCGGCCTGCCCCCCTCGCAAGCGGCAGGACGGCAGCTCGCCGGCCAAGACCGTCGGCCGCTTCTCGGTGGTCAGCACGCAGGACGAGTGGACCCTGGCCTCCCCGCACAGCCTGCGCTACTCGGCCCCGCCCGACGTCTACCTGGACGAGCTCCCCGCCAGCCCCGACCTGAAGCTGGCGGTGCGGCGGGTCCAGACGGCCTCCTCCATCGAGGCGGGCGCGGGCGAGCCGGTGTCCAGCGACTCCGGGGACGAGGGCCCGCGGCGGAGGCCGCCGGTGCAGAAGCAGGCCTCCCTGCCCAGCAGCGGCAGCGTGGCCGGCGACTTCGTCAGGAAGGCCGCCGCCTTCCTGCACAGGTCCTCGAGGACGGGCCCGCTGGGCCCGGAGCCGCCCGGCAGGGAGGGCGCCAAGATCCCCACCATCAGCATCACCTCCTTCCACTCCCAGTCGTCCTACATCAGCAGCGACAACGACTCGGAGTTCGAGGACGCCGACATCAAGAAGGAACTGCAGAGCCTGCGAGAGAAGTACGCGCGGCGTGGGGGCGGGGGCCGCGCATGCGCGTCTCCGGCCGGCGGCCCCGCTGCCCCGGGGACGTCTGGGAAACGCCCCGGATGGAGTTAGCGGAAGCGCAGGCTGCGCGGGTGTGCTTGGAGCTGGGCGTTCGGGGCGGCGGAGGGAAGAGGGAAGTGGCGAGATTGACTTAGATCCGACCCTGGGGACGTTGAAGGCAGACAGCTCTGCCCTCAGAGGCGCCTCGTGCCTGGCTTCTGCTGGGTTCTCCAGGGAGCGGCTCCCCTTCTCCCCACGTCTCCCTCAGGCACCTGTTTCTTTTCCTTTTGTTGCCTTCCACTTAAGAGTCCAAGGACTGTCACTTAGCTACGTTCCTTCCTTCCGCTCACCCTTTGATCTGGCAAATCTTTAGTCTGCCCCTACCGTGGCGCCGGGGTCAGAAGGGTGCTGATGGGTCAGGTGGGAGGGGCCTGGCATTTTGTTCTTAAGATGGGACTGCCGCGGAATTCACCAGCAACCAGAGACCTGGCGTCCTTCTGGAAGGTGATTTTGACCTGGGTGCTCTTAAAACTGGTTAATAGCAAGAAGGAGCGGATTCCTGCCGCCTTTCTCCGATTACTGGCTTGAAACTGGGCACAACCTTTGCTCTCCCTTATATATGCTCTCCGCTGCGGACTTAGGCAGCACTGGGCCCAGGAGAGTGCGGGCGCTGCCCCTGCCCCCCCCACGCTGGAGGGTGAGTCAGGGCTGGCCAGTCGGGGATTTATGGAGTATCTGCAGATTGCTCAGCCTGCCACGGGTGCTGTGCAGGAACCGAAGGGGGCCAGGAAGGGGGCTTGCTGTGTGCAGCCGACACTGGTCTTAGAGGGGCGGCCTGGGGCAGCCATCCTGTTTGGCAGAGCCTTTGCTAAGGTCAGCGGGAGGACCAGAGAACGGGCCACAACCCACGGAGAGCGGCAGGGACTCTGCCAAGTGCACTGAGTGTGCCGCCTCTGCTTCCCCGACGGCCCTCTCAATTAGGGGCATCCGCTTGGGGCGGCAAGGGGTCAGCCAGGGCAAGGTGGAGGTGGGAGGCTGTCCAGGCCTGGCTCGTACCCCAGAGGCAGGTCGAAGTGCCAGGCTGGGGCCTGACTGCTGGGAGGAGAGCCTTGGGGGTGAGACAGGAGAGTCTGGCAGTGAGAAAGCAGGTGGCGTGGGCCTCTGTTGAGACGAGCCTGTAGCCTGCAGGTAGCAGAAGAGGCTGTTCAGCACATCCCTAGGAGTGTCAATTGAGGGGATGTGGTGACCACCAATCCAGTGGTCTCAAACCTTAGTGTGCCTTGGAATCCCCCCCAACCAGAGACTTTGTTAAAATGCAAATTCCCAGGTCCCACCCCAGAGTCACTAATTCCAGAGAGTGGCTGCCAAGCTCCACAGAGTGCGGTACTCGGCAGAGAGCACGCTTCGAGAAGCCCCTCTGCAGACTGCTGGGCACTGCACTGGGGGCAGCTGCAATCAGGCATCTTGGCCGACCCCCCGGGGAGGGCAGCCAGGGGTGCGTGCCTCCCAGTGGAGGACCCCAGAATTACGTTGAAGGTGACACACTCTCTGCTTACCTGGTATATCTCTCACATCAATCGGCTTTCACTCTTGAAGTAGTGTACCTGTTTCCAAAGCTACGTGGCACCTTGCTGGTTGTCCCTGACATTTGCGGCAAGAAAGCTACTCAGATTTTTTTTTTTAAAGCCCTAGAAAGTCATTTTCCTAAACCAAATCCAGCAGGAGTTGAAGATGACATGAGCAAAAATCAGAACTTCCTTCCTCATGTCCAACCCTGAAAGGCACCTGGTTTCCTAGCCCTAAAAGCAGGAGGCCGGGGGTCTCCCATCAGGCTTGGAGGCTGGCGCCCCCTGGCTTGGAGAAGCCATGGCCCTTCCCTCACCAGTGATATTGCCTGTTTTTTACTTTCATCTTTTTTTTTTTCTTTTTAAGTTTTTATCTTGGCAGTTGCAAAATAATACAAACCCTATATGAAGAACTCCAGCATACCCCAGATCTACCAGTTTCAACATTTTCCCACATTTGCTATATCATTCTATCTAGCTAGCTAGCTGTCCATCTATTTTCTAAACATTTTAAGAGTAGTTTGTATACATCATGCTCCTTGAACACACTATACTTCCATGTACATTTCCTAAGAACAAAGACATTGACTTATGTAGCCACCATAGGTACAGCTGTCAAGTTCAAGAAATTTAGCATTGTACTTCCAGCTTAACAGTGACTTCTGCCTCTGCGTCCCGTGCAAGACTGCAGCCCAGGATGGGAAGGGTGGTGTTGCCTGCAGAGGCCCCCATGGGGCAGCCTCCCTGCCAGCCCCCCGCCACTAGCAGTCCCCAAGTGCGTTCCACAGGCGTGCTCACTCGCGCCTTCCATTCATCTAAGGTGTCTTTCCATACTCTGTGGCCTCGTGTGGAAGAAATCACACACATCTGTGTAGTAAACCGAGGCAGTCTCTCACTTCTGAATGGCTATTATTTTGTCTTCACCTGTGTTTAGGATTTATTGCTAAGCATAAATAGAAATTTGAAGTCATCCACCCACCCCCACCTACCATTAAAAAATTAAAAAAACGGGCAGATGTCAGGTAGATATTGCTGTCTTAGACTTTCTGACAGCTCTGAGCATGACAGGGTAGGGGGTAGGTGGGTGTGGTGACAGCATTACACTGATTTCATATGTACTGGAAACCAACTCTACTGGAAGTGACTCCTCAACGCCCCCATGGGGCACTTGAGGGGCTCGTGTAAGGCGCAGTTGAGTCTGTTGAACGAACACACACACACACACACACACACACCAGGTGCCCACAGAGCCTTCCTCCCAGGGCAGGTGGGGTCGCTGCGTGGTGGGAAGCGGCTGAGGGACCTCCCTGCCCTGCCTCCCTCCTCTGCCTCCTCCAGGCACCTGAAGGAGATCTCTGAGCTGCAGACCCAGCAGAAGCAGGAAATCGAGGCCCTGTACCAGCGCCTGGGCAAGCCGCTGCCTCCCAACGTGGGCTTCTTCCACACGGCGCCCCCTTCCGGCCGGCGGAGGAAAACCAGCAAGAGCAAGCTGAAGGCGGGGAAGCTGCTGAACCCCCTGGTGCAGCAGCTGAAGGTCGTGGCCTCCAACACAGGTGGGCCGTGGCGCCCCTCCGGGCTGCGCCGGGGAGGGGCTAGGCAAGGGAGGTGGGGGGAGGGCAAGCACTGCCCAGTTGGAGAGCGGGGAGGGCGAGCAGGCCCCCGGAGGGCTGCGGGGTCCCAGAGCCCTGGGAGAGCGCGGGGGCTTTTCCTCTCATGCCTGCTCTCCTGGACCTGGGAATGGCCCGGCCGGCCGTGGGCAGGCCTCTGTGCCTCCTGGACCCCGGATAGAGAGGGACAGGTGGCCAACAGGCAGGGACCTCTCCAAGCCCAGTTCCGGCCCTCAGTGAGAGATGGGGGTGCCATCAGAAGGGGCTGCCTGGTTTGCCGTTCAGTCCTCAGCGTGTGTGGAAGGAGGCTGGAGGGGGGCGCGGTGTCCACAGAGCTGGGGGAGCTGGGGCTGCCTGGGGTGGGAGGGGTGTCCATGAGCCCTGCTTCTCCGTCTTCCATCTGCTGACCCTGCCTCACTGGGCGTCTGCGGAGCTGCCTCTGGGGGGTGGGTAGGAGGGCGCCAGGCCTAGGGGACCCTTCTGGCTCTGCCATCGACAGCGCTTTATCAAGGAGGGTCCCTGGCAGGCCTTCTGGCTCCTCCAGCTCTGCCCACCCTGAGGTAGGTGAGGTGGGGAGCCCGCTGCTGAGTGAGCACAGGAGCCCACCCTTGCACCTGCGTCCTGCGGGGTACACTCACGGGAATGGGCTGTGATTCGGCCTGTGGAAGCCCACCTGCTCACCTGTGGCCTAGGGGTCTGTCCCCAGATGGGCTGGGGTCTCCTAGCTACATTTGAACAACAGTGACTCAGAGAGAAAGAACCCCTGACGCTGCCTTCACGGTCGGCAGACACTGTGGTCACTCACCAAGCTCCCCAGCACCCCGCCGTGGGCGCGAGGGCTTTGTGCCCCCTGGCGTCCGGCGGACTCTCCAAGGTCACCCAGCAAATGGCAGAGAGGATCAGACGTGCCCCCACCAGGGGCGGGGGCTGGCCGGCGGCGCCTCATCGTACCCGTTGCCGTCTTCTCCCCCGCCCAGGTCACTTGTCAGACTGCAGCAGAGGCCCTCCTGTTAAGGAGCCTGCCGCCCGGAGTGCTGGGCCGGCCGCGGACAGCAGCGTGGCGTCCCCGGCGCCAGCCCCGTGCGGGAAGGCGGTGCAGACCCAGCAGCCCTGCTCCGTCAAGGCCTCGCTGTCTGCTGACATCTGCTCCGGCTTAGCCAGCGACGGAGGTGGAGCACACGGCCAAGGTGACTTCCAGCTTTCCGCTCCCCGGGCATGCACTAGCCACGCAGGGCCTCGGTGCTGTCCCCAGGACCACACCGAAGTAGAGAGCAGGGCACGCGCGGCAGCAGAGCCTGCTGGGCAGCTCCGTAAAACCAAACCAGACAAAAAGCTTGCCTTTGAACGGAAAGGACGGAGTTGCTGGGGCCTCGCCCGGCCTGACTGCGAGCGGCTCAGAGGGAGGAGGTGCTTGGCTAGGACGGTCCTAGGGGAGGTCACCGAGACCCTCGGGAGGCCTGGTCCCTGACCAGGGAGAGGAGTCAGGCGTGGGAGGCAGACGTGGCAACCCCGGCGGCTTTGCGGCGGCGAGTCCTAGCTCGGCCCGGCCCCCTGTACCCCCACCCCGGCCCCCAGCAGAGCCAGCACGGTGCTAAACACCGGGTCCTTCGGCTCAGGAAGGACGGCTTGGGAGGAGGGCGGAGCTTTTGGGCTGGGAGACTGACCTCGAGATGGCAATGTCCTCTGTCCAGCGCGGCAAGGGACCCAAGCAGCCGCTTGACAAAGCGCTCCGTCTTGCTCCTCAACCGTCTGCGCCCAAAGAAATCGTGGTCACTGTGACAAAGGTGCCAAACCCAGCCCCCATGCCACCCGCCCGCCCCTCTGGGAGCTCGCCTCTCTTCTGCTCCTACCCAGCCTCCTTTCCCCCACATGGTCAGTGGCTTTGTCCTCTGGGCTGGGCTAGTTGGAGCCGTGGCTGTTAAGTAGCAGAGCTGATGTGACTGGTGTGGTAGGAGGCGGAATCGCAGCGACTTGTACTTGATAAGTGTCTCTTTGTTTTCTTCCCTTTATATTCATTTGCAGGCTGGACGGTTTACCATCAAACGTCTGAGAGAGTGACCTATAAATCTAGTAGCAAACCTCGTACCAGATTCCTCAGTGGACCTGTGTCTTTGTCCATCTGTCTGTATTTGTTCTTTTGTATTTTATCACCTCCTGTCCCTTGGTTTCTGACCCCGCTCCTTCTCTGTCTTCACTGGTGCTTCTAATGCATTCAGTAGGATCCCTTCCCCTCCCCGTTGAAATGACCTGTTAACACCGAAAGCAGTACCCCTGAGCCTTGCCTTTTTGAACGCTCTCCATCCACACCCCTCCTCTTGTCCTCAAGAAAGCTCGTGGGTATGCTTTTGGCTCGTGCCTGGACCCCGAAAGCATGTGCACAGCCTCACCCGCCCCCCCAGCCCTGGTCGGTGATGCCGTCCAGGGCACACCAAGACGCTCCGTATCTTGTCACTCTTTAATTTTGATTTATTGTGTTTTTTTTTTTAAATGTCAGAAGTGGTTTTTTTTGTTTTGTTTTTATTTTTTTCTGTTGCGATGGTGGCAAATATACACGTCCGCTGTCCCCAGTTCCAGCGACAACAAAAAGACAACCCCAACCTCCTCTAGACGCATGGTGTTTTCACCCATGTTTGGACTCTGAAGACATGCATGTAGCAAGCCGATACATTCTAGAAGGTCACTGGAGGGTATACCTTCTGCACCAGGGCTGTATTCACGACAACACTCAGTACTGTCTCTACCCGCTGCCCCCGCCCCCGCATGTGAGGTGCTGAGAGAACGTGCTCCAGCTAGGACGCCCCAGCCCTTCGCCTCCCAGACACGGCGTCTGGTCACCTCCAAACCGCACGGTGACGCTTCTGCCTTCTCCAGCCCCTAAAGACACGGTTCACTGAACCTGTGGCTCTCCTGCCCGGGGAGTGCCGTCCCTCCCACCCAGCCTTCCCGGCTTCTAGCTGGAGCACTTCCCTTGCTGTACTTTCTTCTGACCTTTGGCGACCTCACAGATGAGGTCAGTTAAGCAGTTCCTGCAGTCCCTCCCGAACCAGGTTCCACGCCAGCCTCCTCCGCCCAGGCATCCCATTTCCGGTGCTGGAACTTCTGCTTAGGGCCTTTCACCTCCCTGCGGGTGTTTCCCCGGCTCAGAAGGATTGGCCGAGAATGCAAAAGCCCAGAGGGTTTTCAGGTTTTTCTTCCGCAATGAAAAAATGAGGCTTTTTTTTAAAACAATGGGATGGAGATCCTGGCTTGGGGCACCTGACTTTTTGCTGGTGCAAGAAAGATACATTGTCCTTGTCAGGATCCGGAGGCCACGTCCACGGCTAGACAGTGACTGGAGCAATGTCCCTTCCCATCAGCTCCCCGCCCGGTGTCTCCACTGGTTCATCTCCAGGCCAGACAGGTGAAAGGCACAAGACCGCTCAGAAAGGCTCCAGGGCTTTTCCGAAGGCCCAGCGTTTCTAAGCATAGGCAAGCGACTCCTCGTCCAGTGCTGACGGTCCCCCCGTTTCAGCCTCGATGTCCCTGGGCTGTCTGGCTTTGGGTTAGCTGCTTAGCTGAGGCCCGGGGTGCGGGGGGAGCGCACTCGTGGGTGTCCTAGACCTCTCAGCCGGGCTCCCAGGTGCGCTCGGTGCCGGCGTGTGCGTGCAGCTCTCCCCGCCAGGCACCTGCAGCTCAGAGGAGGCCGCCCGTCACGCCGGGGCGGCCGCAGGTCGGCAGGCAGGAGGGGTGGCATTTAGTCCGAGGCAGAATTAGAACAGATGGCTATTTTCCCAAAGAGCGTGATGTGTACAGCCGAGACGGTCATCATTCTGTCAGATGGTGGGTGGTTGTTTTTTAAGAATTCTCACTTGTTCTGCCATTTATTATTGCTCCGAGACTGAAAAACAAAAAACAACCACTGAGGCCGAGCATGGACAAATGGTTTGGGTTTGACCCGCATGCCCGTGACCAGGAAAGAAGGACTGTCCGGCACGGCTTAATGGCACACGGGCAGACAGGGCCCCGCCAGTGCTTTTAGACGGCAGTGAAAGCTGGCTGCCCCTTCTGGGAGGTTCCAGGAGCCTGTTGCAATGGGACATCTGGGGCCCGTTCTCTCCCCAGTGTTGTAACTCGACGGCAGGGCTTTGGGCAGGCTGTGGCTGGGCTCGTATCGTCCTCAGGCCCCCCAAGTGGTCAGGGAGGGCTTGCAGGCTGTGCTGCAGCCCCGGACCCTGAGCAGAAGGCGCAGCAGGTGGCAGGCGCAGGCTCGGAAGGGTCCAGGCAGCCCAGCTCACTCTGCTGGTGCCCCGGCCTGCCCCTCCTGCAGGGGCCGGGGGTCCGTGGGAGACGGCAGCTTCTCATTGAGCACCTCAGTGCTGCTTCCTGTGCTAACCTGGCAAGGGGGCCCTCAAAAGAGAGGGGGGCTTGGCCCTTGCCTCGGTCCTTCTATCGTTTGTGAAAAGACCAAATGAGAAGGAAAAAACAGACTCAGAGCCAGTCAGCTCCAGGGGTGCAGGGGCCCCTGAGGGCCTGGGAGTCAGGGAGCCCTGGCAGAGGGGCCACGCTCGAGCTGGGCATCGAGGGATGGGTGGCACTGAAAGGGGGAGAGGAGAGCACTTGGGGCGGGCCAGGATGTGCCGTGGAGGGCAGGGTACTGGCCCCCCAGTGGGCTGATGATGCTGGAGGAGAGGAGGGTGGCGGTGGCTGCAGCAGGTGCGCCGAAGGCCTGGGGTGCAGGCGGAGCAGCCAGCTGTCCGGCCTGGTGGCCAGGAGACGCTGTGCATGTGGTGCAATGCTGGTGGTGGCACACACGTGTGCACTGCATCGCACTATGGGTACGTCTGTGCTACATACGTGTACAGGCCTGCGTGGGTGCGCGTATGTGCCTTTAAAATTGTTGGTTACCTGCCTGGATTTGTGGCATCCCCGCTTCCCGGCACAGTGGAAGCAAAACGGCTTACAGCTCGGGGACAGAGAGGTCACGGCGTCCACTGTGCAAACCCAGGCCCAATGAGGGCGTGAGCCGGGCAGGCCGAGGGTTGCCGAGCCCTGGGGCAGAGCCAGGCCAGCGCAGCAGGCAGCCCAGAAGACCTGCGGTATGGGGGGCTCAGTGTTGTGAGACGGTGTCGGCAGGGGCCCGGCCCTGGCTAGGAGCCCAGGATGGCGGACAGGGTGAGCCTGGAAGGCAGGAAGGGGCTTCCTGGTGGTGTGGCCCGAGGGTGCAGCCCCGGGGGTGCGGGGCAATAGCTGGGCCAAGCCCCAGTAAAGGCGTGGACCACAGGGGCCCGCGGCCCATGCCTCAGCAGCCCCTCTGAGCATGTGCTCAGCCACCTGTCTAATGGGGCCCTGGAGGCAGCGGTGACATCGGGTGTGACCTTGGCAGAGACCTCACCACCAGCCTGGGCTGGGAATGCCAGACGTGGGAAACGGCCTGCTGGGCTTGGCAGAGGCACCTGGGAAGCCCGGGGACTCCTGGAGCGGGGGCTCGGGGAGAAGCGACCCAGGCTCAGAAACTCGAATCGAGGAGTGTTCCTGCTGGTCGAAGCTCTCGTCAGACCCCTCTGCCCTGCCACCCCCCATCTGGGCTCTTGCCCCTCCTCTCGGCAGGGGCAGTTACTCATGTTTTTCCGGCCCTTTCTCCAGGCCTGTCGGAAGCATCTAGTGTCGCTGGCTCTCCTGGTGTTTTCCATGCAGCTCTCAGCAGCTTGCCTTGCCCCTCCCCGGGGACTCCCTGATGCTGCTGCCTGGCCCTTGTGGCCCCCTCGTCCACCCCAGACTGGACTGTGCCCTGAGCAGTGTCCTCTGGGCTCTGGAATGTCCCCCCTGGTGTGTAGTGCCTTCCTTTCAAGGAGGGGGCAGCATGGGGTCAGGGGCTGCTTGGGTCCTGGGCCTCCTCCCCCAGAACGGCCCTCTGCGGTGGGTGTGATGGGAGGATGCCTGGAGAGGAGGGGCTGCCCCCACCCCCAGGTGGGCTGTCGGGGAGCAGGCACCTGTATGACAGGTGGTGACTGAAGCCCAGCAGGACGGAGTAAATGTCCCCAGGTCACTGCTGGGTGGCACTGAGACAGAGCCTCGTTTCCCAGTTCACACTTCAGGGACCGTTTTTGACCCCCGCCCGTGAACTTGGTTGTTTGAAGCAGAGAGATCCGAGTGGTGATTTGTGCACCGTCGGCTTTGTCCCAGAAAGCAGCGTCAAACGGCAACTGCGCGCAGGAACCAGCAGTGGTGCTTGGTGTCACGGGGCACGCTGAGGCCAGCTGGCCTGGATCTGGGCCCGAGGACGTGCTTGGCTGACCTGAGGGGAGGGGGGTCCGCCCAAGGAGGGCAGTGGACCCTGGCCTCCTCCGGCCCCTCCTACACGGGTGAACTTTCCCGGCCAGGCTGCCGGGACAGCCTCGCAGCGGGTGGGCTTGAACAGCCACCATCAGCTCGCGACTCTGAGGCTCGGGGCAGGCCACGGCCTCGGTGTTGGCAGCGCGATGCTCTCTCCCCAGGACCGAGGCGTCGATACCGCTCGCCACCCTCCGTGGGCCCCTGGGCCTGAAGCCCGGCCTCTGTCTCACGGCAGTGTCCTCTCCTCCCGCTTCGGTGACCTGCCGGTTCTCTTTTGAAGGCCTTCAGGGATCTGGATGAATCCCACCCTTATCCAGTGGGCCACACCTTAATAAAAGTAACATCCTGAGGAGCAGATGTGGCTCAAGCGGTTGAGTGCCTGCTTCCCACACGGGAGGTCCCGGGTTCGTTTTCTGGTGCCTCCTACGAACAAAACAAAAACAGAAAAGCCAACTTGGGAGCTGATGTGGCTCAGTGGTGGAGTGCCAGCTTCCCACATACAAGATCCCGGGTTCAGTCCTCAGCCCCGTACCTCAAAAGCAAAAAAACGTGTTCAGGAGGGCCTGTTTAGGTCCGTAACTCAATCTCCTACAACTCTGATATCAAAAGCAAGCCTGACAGATTGCTCCAGGGCCTGCCCACTTTCCCAGCAGTCTGCCCGAGTCAGCCTTGCTTGTGAATACTTAGCAGTTGATGCAAGCCCTTTGCAGTCCCCAGGGGTCTGGGCAGTGGTGTTTTCTGCATGCGTGAGCATCCAGAGATGCTGACAGGCTAGGCCAGGTGACCGTGCTCTCAGAGCTGGATACAGGCGGGCAGGGCAGAGCGGGGGCCTAGGATCACCATTGCCCGAGACCCCGCGGGGCCCGGCAGTGAAGAGGCCAGCAGCCCTGCGCTGTGAGGGTGGGTCTTCTCCACACATCTGTCAGACAAGAAACAGAGGAAGCCAAGTGAAAGAGCTGCTCCTTTTTCCTCAGTGCCACCCCCTTTAAACTGGGAGAAGAAATTAGAGCATTTCTGGGAAAAGACTTCTGTGCCTCTCACTCACCTCGAGGCCACAGTCAGAGCCCACGGGGAGCGCCTCACTGAAAGGGCCCCAGGCTCCCCAGCATCAGGCCTTTCTGTACTCTTGGCCAGGGGCAGAAGGAAGCCCTGTTGGCTGGTGGTAGCTCCTCCAGCAGCAGGCACAGTGTCTGGTCCGGTCCTAGTGGCCCAGATCCTCGACTCGGATTCAGTTGACTCTAAAATCGTCCTAGAGTAGGGGTGCCAAGATTCAGCTCTGAAAACAGGCCCTGGCTCCTCCTGGTGTTTCCAGGAAGGCAGCGGGCACACAGGGCAGGCCCTTCTCTCTTCCTTCCCAGTAGTCATGATAAATAAATGCAGTGCTTCCAGCCACACCGCAAACGGCCAGCCAGGCCCAGAGCTGCCTTTCCCTGCTGCAGCCCCAACCTAAGAGCTAGGCTGCTGTCCTTAAGGGCACCTGTACAGGGCCATTGTAGCCAGCCAGGTGGAGAATTGGTGCCCACAGCTGGCCTGGGTGTACAGCTGCCGTCTTCATCTGCCAGGCTGCTGTAACAAAGACCACAGGCTGGCTGGCTTTATGAACAGAGGTTTATCCTCTCATGGTTTTGGAGACCAGAAATCCAAAATCAAGGTGTCGGCTGGGCCATGCTTTCTCCAGAGTCTCCTGTAGGGTTCTGTCTTCCACAGACTCCGTGTCCAATTTCGTCTGCTTACACGGACTCCGTCATACTGGAGGAAAGCCCATCCTGGCGCAGTTTGACTTCACTTTAATAACACCATCAAAGGTCCTTTTTAAAATGACAACAGATGTGGCTCAAGTGGTTGGGCACCTGCTTTCCACACGGGAGGAGCTGGGT
The DNA here is from genome assembly GCF_030445035.2 of Dasypus novemcinctus. Classification (NCBI taxonomy): domain Eukaryota; kingdom Metazoa; phylum Chordata; class Mammalia; order Cingulata; family Dasypodidae; genus Dasypus; species Dasypus novemcinctus. Next base: position 14,249,201 of record NC_080680.1, on the reverse strand, counting down.
TCAGTCCTCGGTGCCTCCTAAAAACAAAAACAACAAGCAAAATGAAATAAAACAACTCGGGAGCCAGTGTGGCTCAGTGGCTGAGCACTGGCTTCCTGCATATGAGGTTCAGGAGTCAATCCCCGGCCCTGGTACCTCGGGGGGAAAAAAAAATGACATCACCCTAGAGGGACTATGGAAGAGAAGTTCTGAAGATCTAGTCTAAATTCTGAGACAAAATCCTACTAGAAATCTTCCCGTGGAAGGGAAGCTTAGCTTGTTTTCTATAGTCAGAAGGATACTTGAGGGTTTGTGACCCTTATGGGTTGATCATGTCCCCCACGAAGACATGGCCAAGTCCGACACAGCCCTGGTCCAGTGGGGGATGCACCTGCTTAGCTTTACATTTTTGTCTCTACCTTAGAGACTAGCAGATGATCACCTCATTTTCTCTTGAAATTCACCTCAGAGGACATAAAGAATGAACTTTAAAATAGAAAAAAAAAAAGCCCACTTAATGTGCACTGGGTTTCAGAATTTCAGGAAACACAACTCTTCCCTATGTTTAGAAGCCTCCATTGGAGCCCGATGCCACAGTTGTCCTGCCCTGTTCCCGAGTAGCAGGAAGAGCAGGGGTGTTTGCGACTGTCACTGGGAACCCTCTTGTCGGAGAGGTCTGGGCAGGAGCCTAGAGCCGACTCGGTGCTGGCAGGGCCTTGCTGAGGGACCCTGGGGAGCGTCCGAGCCTGTCCTTGCCCCTCCCACCCCCGCCTACCCAGCTGTGTCGATGGTGAGGCCACACACCCCCTTCCTGCCCGCCCAGCTGGCCTGCCTGCCCCAAGGCTTGCATGGGCACGTGAGACACAGCCAGCACCCCACCCCACAAGCTGGGCACTGGCTCCTCAAGCCTTGCCAGAAATTATGCATTGCCCATGTAGGTTTTAAAAGTCCATGTCCCACCCTTGACAACCTCCAGTGGCCTTAGTGGTGGTCCAAGCGATCAGGAGGCTAGAACGTTCCGGGTGGAGGTCTTGATAAGGAACGTGCAAAGAGGCACCGGTGTACTCAGAGGAGGCCCCAGGGTCACAGGGTCTGCCTCTGCCCACGACTCCACCCCCATTAGCAACTCGTGACATTCCCAGTTAAATGCCCAACAGAGGCCTGACTTGCACCAGTCATCCAAGGCCCTGGATTGGCCCCAGACCTGCCAAACAATGTATCTTTTTGGACTTGGAAAACCTCTGGATGAGCCTCAGGCAGCCAGGCAATGCCTGCCAGCTGGCTGCATCCTACCCAGCCATCCCGGCTGACTCTTAATGGGTTTTCTTGCCTCAACCAGTGGGCCTCCCAAAAGCCCTATGTTTGAAAGCCAAGCAGAGTTCCTTTTTTTTCTTTTTTCTGATATGCTTCTAGAGACAAACACTTCCACCTGAAGCTTGGAAAGCTTGACCTTGGCACCTCCACCTCCTCCGTAAAGCTTGTGTTCCCCGCACAGTCACTCAGGGTCGGGGCTGCCCGGGGAGTCCAGGTCGGGGCCTCTCGCCTCTCCTCTCTGAGCTGCTGACTTTTTGTCTGCCCTTCCTTGCCTAATGAGGACTTTGGCTTAAAGTTTGGTAGCTTGTCCCGCAGGTGTGTGCTGTCCCGCCTAACCGTGTTGTCTTGTATCGTTTCTTTTTTTTTTTCTTTTTTCCCTTGCAGGGTCTGCCCTGAAACGTCTCTGCCTAGGCAAAGAGCACAGCAGTAGTAACTATCCGGGTTTTTTTTTTTACCCCCTTTGTGGTTCTCTCCATCGCATGGGCTTTCTCATGGCTAGAGTGCCGCGCGGCTGGCTGGCCTGGGGGAGCCGAGGGGCCGGGCTCTGGGTCGGGCGTGGGACGCTCGCTGTCCTCCCTCCGTGGGGTCGTGCTTGCTTCTGCCTGGCGGGGGAGCTGCCCCGAGCTCCCGACACCCTTTGCGTCTCCATGGCTCCTCGGCTTTGTGCATCTCCCCAGTTCACATTTAACAGGCTTATCCTTTCTCCGGAATATCCCCAAATCACTAATGATTAATTGGCTCCTTTTCCAAAACCGTAGGAATGAGTATTTCCCTGAAGTGCTAAAGCTGAGTGCCTCCTCAAGAGGAGCGAAGTCCCGAATTGAATGGGTATTAGTCCACCTGGGCCCCACACTTCTCTCTCTATCTCGTGGTTGTTTCCCCACCCCTCCCTTTTTTTTTAATTTTCTGGCTGAAATGTTCATGTAGAAATAGCTCCGTGTGTGTAAAATCTCATCACTAATTTTTAAATTGTGTGTGTCTGTGCTTTTTCATTGCTAGCCACTAAAGTAGACTACATTTCTGAACAGCTTGTTTGAAGAGATGGTCATTAGATTATTTTTCAATGCAGAAAATTCCCAATTCGGCTCATTCCAAATTGCCAATCAGAAACCGCAGGGAGTGAGGCACGGGATACAATTTTAAAGGTCCTGTTTTGGTCATTTAAAAAAAAACCAAAAAACCTTTCAGTGAAGCGGCCAAGCACTCGCACCTTCGTCTTGTCCCTGGGAGCCCTGCTGTCACGAGGTAGGCAGGGCAGCTCCCAGACTTTTTCTAAAGGGTTGTCCCGTCTCCCCAGCTCCTACCTGTTAAATGAAATGCCATCAGCCCTGGCGGGCGTCATGGAGCTTGTTCGGCCGAAGTTAGGTGGGCCCCTACTCTTTTTACGCTTTACAAATACCTTCCCCAAATGCCCTGGGAAGGAAAGGTGCAATATCTGTATTTTAAATCCAGAGTAGCCAAGGCATTAAACTTTGTGGGGATGCCAGTAATTCAGCCAAAGGCAAGCCACTTCCTGAAGCCAGAGGCTTGCTAGAAGGACGGCAGCGGCGAGCGGCCCGAGCCCACTGCCCGGCAGAGTTCACCTCCGCAGGGAGCTGCTGCCCACTCAGAGCCACGGAGGCAGAGGCCAAGGGGCTTGACTCCCTTCACACCTCGCCGCGCCTCCTACGCTAGCGCCATCCCGGCTGTGCCACGGCGCGTCGGCGCCGCGCGAGCATCCGAGCCCTCTCCCCCAGGAGCCGGCGGCCGTGCAGGGGCCTGCACAGAGCGGGCCCGAGGCGCACCTGCCTGCCGCCGCCGGCCGGGGGAGCCCCCCGGGCAGAGGCCCCTGCCGCCGCCCGAGTCAGTGCCCACCAGCTCCCACCACAGGCCCCGCCGTCCAGACCAGCTCTTGAAGCAAGGTGTCGCCTGCCCTCAGGGAGCCCATTGTTTCAGCCATCACGTAAGAGTGACCGGAGCCAGCCGGCGGCGCTGGGCGGGCGGGCGGCGCCACCGACCCCGGACTGTGTGTGTGTGACTCCCTAGGGTCCTCCGCCAGCAGCCTGGTCCCGGGCCCCGAGCCGGGCCCGCAGCCCCCCGTGCCGGTCCCGGCGCAGGCCAACAACAGCAACAACAACCGGAAGGCCACCTTCACGGACGACCTGCACAAGCTGGTGGACGACTGGACCAGCAAGGCGGTGGGGGCCGCCCAGCTCAAGCCCTCGCTCAACCAGCTCAAGCAAAGCCAGAAGCTGCAGGACATGGAGGCCCAGGCCAGCCCGGCCCCGGCAGCCAGCGAGGCGCGGCCGGTAAGTGGGGCCACGGGGGCTGGGGCGGCGGCGGCGCGGATGGGCCAGCGCGCAGTGTGCAGGCCTCGTGTGAAGCTCTCCGCTGTTGGTGATCTTATATGTGTGTATGAGGCTTATTAGAAGGAGTTGGCTGGCGCGACCGGAGGGCTGGCAAGTCCAAACTCCACAGGGCACGCCACAAGCTGGAAACTCCCATAACGATGATGCTGAGGTCTTTACTTTGGATTTCCAGGGAAAGGTGATGTTGAGGCAGAAATTCTTCAGACCGCCAAGACCCTCAGTTACGGCTTTTAAGATCACCAACTGATTGGAGGAGGAGACTTTCCCTGCATTCCTGAGGGCAATCCGCTTTTCCCTTTGTGGGTGGTAGATGCAATCCATTGGTTGTAGATGCATATTCCATTTGCAGAATATCCTCACAGCAATGGTCAGGCCAGTGCTTGACCAAACTACTGGATTAGATGACCTAGCCAAGTTGATATACAAAATTGACCATCACACCCAGGAATTAGGTTTTCTGACGTTATGGGTGGGGAAACTGTGGCAGAGCAAAGTTACATAGCTTGCCCAAGTTGTCCCAGTTGCCAGGTGGAAGGGACAGTATCAGAAGCCAGGGAGCCCGCCCAAGCAGCACCTCCTGGCCCAGGTATGACAATACCACTCTCTCTTAGCTACTGTAACTTTATAGAAGATTAAGTATCTAAATAGTAAAAGACCTATAAACTTAATCATCTTGTTCAAGATTGTCTTGATTTTTCTAGGTCCTGAATATTTCCATATACATTTTAGAAACAGCCTGTCAATTTCTACAAAATAGCCTGCTGGGATTTTGATTGGGATTTGTAATGAATCTGTTGATTAGTTGGGTAAGAACTGACATTTTAACAATATTGAATATTCCTAAGATGGCATTGTCCTTTAAAATTCATTTTCCAATATGTATCAGTCAGAGTTGAAACAGAGAGAGAGAGTGTATGTGTGTGTGTGTGTGTGTGTGTATAGGAACACATACAGAGAGACTGATTTAAAGGAGCTGGCAAATCCTAAATCTTTAAGAGCAGCCATCAGGCTGGAAAACTCTTAGGCAGGAGTTGATGCAGTTTTGAGGCAGATTTTCCTCTTTTTTAGGAATTCCTCAGTTTTTCTTTTAAAGCAAACCCACATTATCAAGAATAATCTCTTTTACTTACTTAAAGTCACCTGAGTATAGATATCAATCACATCTACAAAATACCTTCCCAGAAACACCCGGTTAGTGTTTGAATAACTGGGATTCTAGCCTAGCCAAGTTGACACATAAAACTAATCATCACAGTCTACCTCTTGTCAACTTGGCACCCATAAACATCTCCTTAAACCATACTTAATCTCCAAATAAAAACAAAAGCTAAGTCAAATTTCCACCTAATGTGATACCACTGTCCTGCATACAACCAAAAATGTACACTCTTTCCAAAAGAGGATGTTTTGGGGGGTGACATCGCCTTGATATCCTGTAATTTATATATTATGATAGAAAATTAATACAACTTCAATATATAATGGGATAAGAAGGAAGAAAACAAAGATAATTGACATATATATACACACATTTATACATGCACACACAAACATGTAACAAAATAAGGAAAAAATACTCATAGTTACAGACCTTGTTTCTGTAACTAGTCATGTGGTCATACCATATTTATAAGCTATCTTCTTCCACTACCCATTTCATATTCCCTTCACCCTCAGCAGGCACCTCAGCTGGTTGTGGTTCTTTGCCTGGTTGAGTGTCCCAGCCTCCGTTCCTGGAGGGTCTGGGCCATTAGACCTGCCTGTATTGGGTTGTTGCAGTTTCCCATTGACTTTGATCACAGGGCATGGTAGTACCAAGAGATGCCCTAGGGGATCTCCTGTGTTTCAGGCAAACTCTTCCTTACCTCCACTGTGTAGTTACAGCCCAGTTTCCTCTTGATAATCCAGACCAGTCACTCCCTTCTTTGCCTGTTGACTCAGGGGCATGGAAAGCCCAAGTGGCCGGGTGGCAGTCTTAAACTCCCAGTTTAATGAATCGTTGTTGTGTGCTCCTCCTTCTTCTTACAAGAACACCAGTCGTTGAATTTAGTCCTTAATGAGTTTAGTCATTAATTAACATCTGCAAAGCCTCTATTTCCAAATAAGGTCACATTCTGAGGTTCCAGGTGGATGTGAATTTTGAGGGGACATTCAACCACTGCAGTCTGCCCTCTGGGTCCCCAATATTCACATCTGTCCCATGTGCCAACTATAGTCATTCCATCCCCAAAATTCTTTTCCCATTCTAACATTAAATCTAAAATCTTATCTGAACATCATCAACTCAAAAAGCTCCAAATCTCATCTTCCCAGTCACCTAAATCAAGGACGAGTGCATCTCTGGATATGGCCTCTCCTGGGACAGAGGTCCCCTGCATCGGTGAACATGTGACCCTAGAAAGCAAGTTGTCTGCTTCTGAAATACAGCAGTGGGGCAGGCAGAGGGCAGCCAGTTCTCAAGCTGAAAAGGAGAAAATGGAAGGTTTCACTGTTCTAAAGCAGTTCTGAAACACAGCAGGGCAAATTCCATTGCCTTTCAAGGCCTGAGAGTACAACTCCCCTCTCCTTCTGGCCTGGGGTTCTACCCACTGGTCCTTGGCAAATATATGAAAACAGGGTTGATTTTTGGACCTGCAGTCTTGCTGGATTTACCCATTAGTTCAGAAGTTGGTCTGTCTGTTCTTTTAAGTTTTCTACATACACAGTCTCTTCATCTGTAGATAAGGACAGTTTTTCCTCTCCAGCGTGTCCCTTTCATTCCTCTCCTTGCGTCGGCTGGGTCTTCCCACGCAGGGGTGGCGAGAAGCGGGCAGAGCCTTGGGGGAGATGCACCCGGCATTGCCCCTCTGATGCCGAGCTAGCTGTGCTGTCCGCAGATGCCCCGCACAGACCCAGGAGTTCCCGCTGGTCTAACTCGGCGTGCCGAGGGGGCTATGCGCAACGGGGCGCTGCATTTGTCAAATGCTCTGCTTACATCTCTGGAGTCCATCTCAGGGTTTTTCTCTCGTGTGAAACCTTGACTTCCGACGTGGTGGCAGCCTGGCGTCACTGGGGCGAGCCCCGCTTGGTTGACATTTGCAGGGTTTGATTTGCCGATGTTTTGTTGAGGCCTTTTGAAGGCCCTCGGCCTGTCATTTCCTTTCCTCGTCGTGTTTAGGCATCGGGGTCGTCAGCCGCCTCTCCCGTCCCTTCCAGCGGCTTCCCCTACGCGGCTGTGCCCTTGGGTGGTTGCGAGAGCATGAAGGGGCTTCTCCACCGTCACCTCCCGGGCACATCCACTTCATCCAGTCTCAGGCTCCTGGCTCCTTCCCGGCCTGCGCCTGGACACGTCCACAGTGCTGCGGGGCTTCTGGGGGGTCGGGGTCTCCCCTCCATGGCCCTGGCTGGTCATACAGGAGGTGTTGTAGGCAGCTGGGTAGACGGGTTTTCAGTGGGCCACGAGAGGATGCCTGTCCCACAGCAGGGTCCTGGGGCAGGTACAGCCTGGGACCGATCGCCGCCAGTGTAACCCTCCCTCTTCTTGTCTCCGTGTCTCTTAGATAAACCCGCCGCCAGCAGGAACCCCGGTGCCCGGCCCTCTGTCCACCACGGTCATTCCCGGAGTCGCCCCAGCCCTACCCATGCCAGGTACTGCCCTCTCGGGCTTTCCAGCCCCGGCCCGCGCAGCGCCTCTGGGCCTCCACAGGAGCCTGCTCCCGGCCCCCCTGCCCTGGGGGCACTGGCCTGCGCAGGTGGGCCAGCCGGGGGCTCAGGGCAGCTGGGACCTTGCCCAGCCACCCGGCCTGGGCACGCCAGGCCTGCCGAGGCTCCCACCATACTTGCAGCCGCCCGCTGTGCGCTCGGCCGGCCCCAGGCTGCGCATCACGTAGCCGCTCTCGTGCCGCTCGCCAGGCGGAGAGCTCTGGATGGCCCAGAGCCCTCAGGTCGGGGGTTGGCCTTGGCGTGCCCGGCCTGCCCACCCTGACAGGGCCACCCGGGGCAGGCCCAGCCGCAGAGGGGGGCTGCGTGCCGCTGGCAGTACCCGCTCCCTTAGTTGCTGGAGACACTCTACCCCCGGAGGTTCCAGCGGCAAACCCCTTGCGACCTTTGCGCCCAGTTCCTCTACTTGAATTGATCCTTAGAACATTGGAATAATAACCCCGCAGAAGTCCAGTGCCTTGAAGCTCCGCTTCTTCCGTGCCCTGATGGGAAGAGGTCGTAAAGAAATGTCACGTATCAGAAAGGTGTATTTGATTTCCGATTGGCTTGTGAGTTTATACCTTGTATTTCTTATTTTAAGTTGCAGAGATGGGGATGGTTTACACATTCGAAGCTATCTTTAGTTTTCTGTTGTAAAATGCCTTGGAAAAAAAGTAGAATTATTACTGTGAATATCGGGGCGTTGCTAACGTGCCCGGCAAGCTCCCCTCCGCTCAGCCCCTGGGAACAGGAGGCCTCTCTGTGTTGCCACAGTGGCCAGGAGAAGAGAAGAGGAATCGCATTCTTAACCAGCGCGTTCCGGGCACTCCTGGCGAGCTGCTGCAGCATCCCGGTGGCTGAGGCCTCTTAGGGAGACATGTCAGCAGCTTTGTCTGGCTTTGGGAACCTGCTGGAAAAACACAGAGAACAAACAGCCCTCAGTAACCCCCGGGCCGAGGCTCGGCTCAGCTCAGCCCGAGGAGGGGGGTAGGGGAGCAGACCCAGGCCGGACTCTCCTTTCTCTCCCATGGTTTACGGCACCGTCCCCTCCCTCTTTCAACTCACGAGCCGTGTTCTGCCCACCCTTTGCACACGGCCCGGCCCATTCAGTCCTTGTAAGGGCAGGGGTGGGCCAAGCATTATCTTCTCCTGGAAGGTCCAGGGGGCTCAGTGCAAACAGGCTGAAAACTGTCCCAGGCCAAGCGCAGAGGCCCCCCAGGTCTCCTCTGCAAAGACGTTTTCTCCTTCCTGATGGAAGGCCGACCGCCTTGCGCTCCGAGATGTGAGATGTGACTTGTGCGTGGTTCTCCTGTGGTGTGGAGCATTGGTAGAATGGTTACATTATTTTGGTTTAAATACCTTACACCACCAATTCAGTCAGAATTGGCTTTTCTAGGCAACCATGCAGAATCTTCTGCCTGGGCAAATGCTGTCGTAAGAGATTTCTGTCCTCTGTAATGCACGCCTCCGTCTGTGTGGTTGTGGAGCCTTGTCTGTTTCATGAGTAACTGGAACGCACCCTCACCGCTCCCTCCTCCAGCTCTCACTAGGCGTAAAGTTTGAGCCCCTCTTGCCTGTCAGTTCTTTCCCTGTACACCGACAGCCAAGGTGGCTTGAAGTCCCTGAGAGATTGTACATATTAAGGAGAAAAATAAACATTTTTGCTCGAAAACAGTGTGGAAGAAAATCTGTTTCTTGCCCACGCAGGAGCTGGCCTGGCCTCGTAGGGACGGGAGGGTGCAGAGTGGGGCTGGGTGCAGAGGCGTGGGTGGGACACAGCTGCCTCCCCAGCGGGCAGCCCCTGGGCAGGGCCCAGCCGTGCTGTGGGGCCGCGGGGCTGCCTGGGAGTGGGGCCAGGCTCCTGCCCGCAGGAACCCCCTCCCCAGCCTCTGGGGTTGGCAGGTCAGACGTGGGGGCGGGGGGCAGCCTGGGCTCCCGGGGAGACCCGGCCCTGCAGGTGCCAGGTGGCAGTCAGGGCAGTGAGCTGAGCCCTTCCGTCGTTGAGTTGCTCCTGAGTCAGAATTACCATTGGGGAGTTAGTGGGGCGAGCCGAGGGGGAGGCGCCTGAGGCCAGCCCTCGCTCGGCCCACCCCACGTGGGTCCTGTGTGCCTCCATTCCCTCTGGCTCGCCTTCCAGTGGCTGGGGGTGGGGGCCCTCCCTCCGCCCCCTCCAGGGCCAGCATCCATCCCTTGAGGGGCTTGGCTTCTCGGGAAGGCTCGGGGCTGATTCGAGGGCTCCCCAGGGGCTGCTGCACGCTTTGGGCCAGGGGTCTCCTTGCGCGAGGCGCGCCAGCTGAGGGGCCTGCTTTCGCCCCCCCACGCCGCCCGTGTCCTGGCTAGCGCTCTGCGCACGCGGCGAGGCTAGGGAGGTTGGGGGGGCAGAGCTGTCTGTGCTCAGCCTGGGCGGCTGCGTCACATCCCCAGGGGCACAGCGGAGACCCCGCGCACAGGCCAAGGGGCGCTTGGGGAGGAGCCGCCGCAGACGCCCCCTGCAGCCGGCGGCGGCGTGTGGGGTGCCGAGCTCTGAGCAGGTGGAGGGGGGGCACGCTGGGTTCGCCGGAACCTCACGGTTCCCCCAGGTACAGGTGGCAGTGCCCGCCCAGGGCACCGTCAGGTTTGCGGGAGGACTGGAGCTCGGAGCAGCCTTCCAGGGCCCCTGCCTGGAGGCGGACGGGGGGCTGCTGTTGCCGGGAGCCTCGGCTGGGCCGCGGGACCGCCTGCACGTTGTGCGGCTCGGCCGCGGGAGGAGGCCAGGCCGGCCCTCGAGGAGCGGGTGCCCTGGGCTCGTCACCCCGCGTGCGCGTCGGCAGCCCCCCCCCCCGGCGCGTGTTCGGGGCGGGCCGTGCGCCAGCCGGACTCGAGTCGGGGGCCCGGGCCCCGCGGACGAGTGGCCAGCCCCCGGCAGGACTGTAACGAGCTGTGGCCGTTTTGTTTTCTAGATTCTGAGCGTGAGAAGCCCGACTGAGCCCCGGCAGGCTGATGCCAACCCAGACGCCAGGCCCCGTGTCAACTAAAGCGGAAGGAGGGACGCTGGGAAGCGTGGGGCCCTCGGGCGAGCCGCGCTCCTTGTCCAGTCCCCGCCGTTTTGTAACCACTTTCTAAGCACTTTTTTTTATTCACAATTGGAAACACAAATGTAATGCAAGAATAAAAAAAAAATATTTTGGGGGAAAAAAGAGCTTTGGTTCTTAAAACACGTCCTCCTTCTGGGCGGGCCCTCCGCCAGGCGGGTGACTGCAGAGAGATGACAAGGAAACGGGGATGAGGAGAAGAGACAGGAGAGCGGGGGGCCTGGGGCAGCTCGGGGTTGCTCAGCCATTGTGGCAATGGCGTCCCGGGTGTAGGGGTGATTATTTGCATTTTAGATGGCACTTTGCAGTCTGTGAGCTCGGGGTCACACCACTGACCTTGTCCCACCATGTGGAGAAGACACCCAGGTCCCAAGATCTGAGCCACAGCCCAGAGTGAGGTGGAACGGCAGCCGCGCTGGGTTAGGCCCTAGCTCCTGTGCTCAGCGTCACCTGCTCCCGGTCACAGCCTGGGACAGGGTGCTGGAGACATCAGACTCGGGGAGGCTGAGCAGCAGGTCCCAGAGGCTATGCCAAATACGACACAGAGACTCAGGAACACAGGCGGCCCTGCCGGCCCGGCCACAGTTTGGAATTCCCTCCCGCCTCCCCCGCTGTGTGTCACCTGGAGGCACGAGTCACCCACCACCCCTCCTTCTAGAACTCACAAGCACCACCTCCCAAGGGCCTGAGCCCTCCGGCTATGGTGAGTTAACAGGGACAGGCCCGCGTGGTGGGCGGCTCTTCCCCTGATGGATCCCAAGCCTAGCCCAAGGAATGGAAAATCTTCACGTGACCTTGGCGTGGACATGTGCAGCGGGAAGGCGCCCACGGCCTGCAGAGGAGGTGTCCACCGGCCTGGCCAGCAGGAACAGGGGCCTCGGCAGGTCCCGAGCAGAACTCGGGGTCCCGTGCCCCGGGATGGGGCAAGGTGACCTCTTTATTCTCATTCACCTCGACTTGGAATTGAGCACTTCCTCTCATGACGAGTCTGGATAACAGACCACAAGATGAGTAGCTCCTGTGATTTTGTCACCGGTGGAGAGCACAGATGTGGCGTATCATACCGTTGCTGCAGACACCTCAAAACGTCGTGCGTGTTCACCGTGACATAATGCCCAGCCCCTGAGACGGAACGCCTGTTCAGTTGACAGGAAAGCGTGGCAGTATGAGGCTTTCTGTTTATAATGAGTCTTCAGGGCACCGCCACCCTAAGGCAGGTCAGATCCCACTTTGGGGAGGTGGCCAGCAGAAGCATCTGGAGAGGCGGGCAGTCCATCTCTCCCCAGCACGGCGCTGCTGCTTCCACCGTGAAGCCCTTCCCAGGTGTGTGCTGGCCATTTTGCACACCTTTGTGACAGAGCAGAGAAGCCCTTACATCAAGCCTGAGCTGGCAACAGTGTCTAGGCAGAAGTTTCAAGAATTTGCATGTCCCCCCTCCATCGAGGGCATGCTTTCCCTCTCCTTGTCATTCCGATTTCCGTGTATGTGCTGCCGAAGCCAGCCCCAGCCAGAAGTTACAGCCTTCCTTTTTCGTGGTATCTATTTTTGTCACCTTCTGTCTGTGGCACATGTTATTGGTTTTCTGTTGGCTGTAGTAATGCAGTGTTTGCCTTTTCAAACAAGTTTATTTGAATCTTTTTTTAAAGAAAATAATTGTACAGTTGTGTATTAGGCAAAAGGGGTGCTGATGCAATGAACCAGGAATCTTTTTGGCTTTTATAAAGGGTATTTATTTGGGGTGGAAGCTTACAGTTACAAGACCCTAAAGAGTTGTACTCAAGATTACTTCCTCACCAAACTCTGTTGCCACATGTTGAGGCAAGATGGCGGTGATGTCTGCGCAGGTTCAGCCTTTCTCTTCCTTTCAAGCCTCCGTGGGCCCAGCTTCCTCTGATCTCAGCTGTAGACTGGCATAAGGCTTGTCTCTCTTCTTGGGCCTCATTTCTTTCCAGGCTCTGCTGCTCTGTTCTCTTCACAAGGTCAGCTGTAGACTCTCAGGCTCATCTTTCTTCCCAGGGCTGCAGGATCAAGGTTCATCCCTCTTCCGCGTCCATGGTGCTCTCTCTACTCCCCTGTGTGTATCTTATTCTGTGTGTCTCCTTGCGTGACTGTCCCTTTATATAGCCCACAAAGGGGGCGGGGACTCAAACTGAGTCGCCCAAATGACATGGTTGAATCAGAGCCCTAATATTGATTTAATAAAGTAAAAGTGAAAACTCTGAATTTAATACAATCAAAGGGGTATCACACCCAGGGAACAGACCAGTTTACAAACATAATATCTCTTTTTGGAATTCATGAGTAATATCACACTGCTGCAAGGTGGTACACGAGCTAATGGTAAAAATGGTGAGAGCCGATGGCTGTTAAGAAACCCAGCAGTGGCTCATGGGTGACTCTAAGGTGGCAAATCCTAAATTGCACAGCAGGCAGCTTCCAGAGAGTTCTGGTGGGGCCCAGGGTTTGGGAAGGCAGCGAGGTTGGGGTGACACAGCTGGAAGGAGGAAGCACTTGGTCCTACCACAGTGTAGCTGAGCAATTATCCATTTTCCCCAGCATGTCACCAGAGGGGCTGGTGATGGGGAAGTGGGCACCATCTGCTCCTCAGCCCCCCGGGCTGCGGGTTGCCCTCCACGCCCAGGTCACCCAGTGCTCACAAACGCCAGCGGATCTCCCCCGGCTGCGGGATAAGCCCATCTTAGACTATAAGGCCTCGCCCAGCAGACACGGCTTCCGTCTGCTTTGCCTGGGGTCCTCACTGCTGGAAGGCCCCCCGCCAGCCCCGCCTCTGCGCTTAGGCTGCTGCTGTTCACCCTTCCCAAAAGGCTCAGCCCTCCTCTCTGTCCCCCGCCTGCCCCAGGATGCGTTCTTGTCACTCCTGCCCTGTGCCAAATCTGGTCACACATGGCAAGTTTGCAGGGTATGCCTTGTGTGATAAGCTTGGTTTTTGTATTATACATATATTTTTAAATTAGAGCAATTGTAGGTTTCCAGAAAAATATAGAAAGTACTCAGAATTCCCATGTAGCCCATCCAGCCTCCCCACAGTTTTCCCTACTGTTAACCCTTTGCCTTAGTGAGGTACGTTTGTTACAATTGAACCAATGTTACTGTAATTATTAACTAAGTCCAGAGTTTGCAGTTGAGTGTATAACACTCAACACTCTGTGTTGTACAGGTCTATGGATTTTACTCTTTTTTTTTAGTTTTTATTGTGGTAACATATTCACCGTGAAATTTCCCCCTTTTAACCGCTTTCACATGTGCAGTCCAGTGGTGTTACTTGTATTCACAATGCGGTGCTCCTGTCACCATTGTCCATGACCAAGGCTTTTCCACCACCCTGTACCCAGAAGGCCCTAACTCCCCATTCCCCGCTGCCCCCCAGCCCCCGGTGGCCTGTATTCTGGTTTCTGACTTTAAGCTTTGTTTTAAGCCTCCCAAAGGCTGAGGCCAATCTTGCCAGACAGTTCTGATTGCAGGTCGCTGGTGTACGATGAATTGTGGCATTAGAGTAAAGTTCTCTTTCTGGGCAGCTGCAGCCCAAGTGGGTGCTCACTGGCTCTACTGATAGGATTTCAGGGGTAGGAAGGACCCTGTCCCCGCCTGGATGCCTTCTGCAGCATCCCCACAAACGGCGGTCCAGCCCAGCCTGGGCGTCTCCCGGGACGGAACGCACATTCCCCGGCAGCCTACTTTCCTAGCTCCTCCTTGGAGCCAAGTCAGCAGAGCTGCCCTCCTGCTGTCTGCTCTCAGACAGCTGCTCTTGCCAGAGTCAGCCGTGAGCCCTGCAGCTCCTCTCTGGGTTGAACAGCTTCGCTTCTCTGAAAAGGATATCCCGTTCCAGGGCTGGTCGGTTCTTTATCATGGGGGAAAACCCAGCGATACCAAATGAGGCATTCCCCCAGGGTCCTGAGTAACTGAGGTTGTGCTCTACCACAGAAGGAGTCTTCTGCCCTGGCATGGGAGCCTGGCCCTGATTTATTATGCAGTTTCTTTGGGAAACAAAGCACATGGCTTATTAAATAATTTTTGGTGCACCATCCACTGGTAAAATGGAAACTATACTTGTCTCTACTTGCCCACACTTATTTTAAAACTAAAATTAAGTGACTATCAAATTTATATGTGTCTGTTTTATATATTCAGAGAAGGACAGAGGGAAGGGAAGGGGACTAAGATATATTTGAGATAGAAAATTTAGGAAAAGAAATCACACAACTCCTCTTTTTACCAGGCCCCACTAGTGCTATTGGACCTAAAGCTTTGGAATCCTGGATTATGGGTGTATTAGTCTGTCAAAATGGTGCAGATGCAAAGTACCAGAACTCTGTTGGCTTTTGTAAAGGGTATATATTTGGGGTAGAAGCTTATAGCCACAAGGCCCTAAAGAGTCCAGCTCAAGGTACAGTAAGAGGTACTTTCTCACTCAAAGCATTGGCCACTTGTTGAAGCAAGATGGCGGGTGATGGCTGTGAGGGCTCAGCCTTCCTTCTTCCTCTTAAGGCTCTGCAGTCCCAGCTTTTTCCCATCTCAGCTGGGAGAGTTCCTGGTTTAGAAGCCAAGCATGCAGGGACTGCTGCAAGGTAGGGTTGGAGACTTGGAGGGGAAAGGCAAGTCAAGCCTCCCTTCCCCTCACACCCCACGTCCAGACCATCCACCTCTCAGACAAATTGGGAACCATTGCCCTCTTGCACCAACCTGCGGGGAAGGCTCCAATAGGCTTTTGCTTTCAGGTGTCCCTACTTCTCCTCGTGCGCCCACAGTACAGAATGACTATTTAAAACCTTCCAGTACAGAATGACTATTTAAAATCTTTGTTTCCAGCAAAGATGGAGTAACAGGTATGGGCTTTACCCTCCCACCTGAAACAAAACTAAACAACAAATGGAGAAAATACATGACAAAATTGTTTTGAAACTTGGGCATCAGGCAACAAAGGGCATTTGATCTCCAAGAGAGAAGAAATAGGTGAGGTAAGCCCTGTGATTACCCTAGCTTGATGCTTTGAGAAAGTTCCCAGGCTGCGACACAGGGAAGGAGAACCCAGGCAGAATCCAGCAGACTCCCCAAGTGAAGATGGGGCTCAAGAGTTTGGGGAAACCAAGGCACATTCATAGGACAGAGTACCAGAGAGGAGAGAGCTGTCCAGAGAAAGAACACAGTATGCACAGAGGAGCCTCTCAAGTATTGGACAGAGTACTGGTTAAGTGTGTGCATGTGAGGAAATTACCCAAAGGCTGGGGAAAGAACCACCTAAAAAAATTAGAGGCAATAGGCATAAAAGCAAATGCTGAAAGGATAAAACTTGCCAAATAACTCCCCAGGACAAAGCTCAAGAATAATTTATAGGAATACAAGTATATCCCAGTGACCAAGATAAAATGAACAATGTCTGGTCTCCAATACAAAATTATCAGATTTGCAAAGAAGCAGAAAAATATGACTCATAATGAAGCGAAAAACTGAACAAAACTGATCCAGAACTCACATGAGAAGTGAAAACAGCAGACAAAGGCATTAAAACTTCTATCATAATGGTATTTCACATTGAAGATATTTTTAAAAACCCACCGTGGTAGTTTGAGTCTTTATGGACCCTAGAAAATTATGTTCTCAAGCCGTTCCTGTGGATGTGAGCCTCTTGTACATAGTACCCTTTGATTAGAGCACTTCAGTAAGGTGTTACCAGGGTGGGTCTTAATCCTCTTACTGGAGTGCTTTATGAATGGGATGAATATATAGAGAAAAAATGTCACAGAGACAGAGAAATCCCTAGAAGCTGAGAGAACACCATAAGAGCAAGAAGCTGAAGTCAGTGGAGCACAGGAAAGAGGAAGTCAGAAGCTGAAGCAATGAGAACTGGAGGAGAATGGAGATGCTGCCGTGTGCTGGTCCTCAGGGAGAAAATTATCACCTGATGATGCCTCATTTTGGACACCTCCCCAGCCTCAAAACTATAAGCTTGCCACCTAATTATTATAAAAGCGAACTCAAGAGCAAAAGAGAAAAGCAAACAAAAAAACAATTTCTGTATATACCATTTCTGGTATATTATGTTGACAGCCTTTAGCAAACTACAATAGCCACTTAAATCATACTTCTGGAGATGAAAACTACGTCTGAGATTAAAAATACTCTGGGAGGGGTGCCGAGCACGGGGGAAACAGTGTGGGCAGCTCATGAGGGAGGCCTCACTGGCTGCAGGCGGATGCAGGTGGGTGCAGGCAGGTGCAGGAGAAAAGCAAGATGCTCAGACTCTGGAGACCAAAGGAACACAAGGCAACATCCAGAAAGGAGCAGGACAGACAGACTAAGAGGCCACCACAGAGGAACTGTGAGTCCTTTGTTCCGCGGCGGTACCCGGTTCCCATCCCCAACCCTGGAGACAAGCAGCCTCTGCACTGAATGAGGCTGGCTGGCAGCCTTGGACTAAGAGGGTTGGAGAAGCCTTCCTCCCAGGAACAGGGAGCTCCTGATTGGAGAATTTGGGTTGCTGGGTCCTGGTTCCAGTGGGCCAGGTCTTGGCTCCTTCTGACCACTGTTTTCAACACTGACCCAGTAGAGGTGGAGACTGTGGAGGGAAAATTTAAAAACAAAAACATAAACACTCCCCTCCATAAAGATGAGGTGAAGAGCTGGCCAAAGAGCACCACCTGCTGGGAAGGAAACACACTTACTGGTAACCAACAAGATTTGGAAAAAAAAAAGTTCACTAGAATCTTTCCCAACCCTCTCCCCAGGACCCTTTGGAACTGGTCTGTACCCACTTTGTGGGTCCCTGGTCTGGTTTTTTTGTTTGTTTGTTTGTCTGTAGGAGGTACCAGGGATAGAACCCAGGACCTTGTGTATGTGAAGCAGGTGCTCAACCACTGAGCTATGTCCATTTCCCAATAGGAGTTAGTTTTTTCTTTTTTTTTTAAGGTTTTGGGATCGAACCCAAGACCTCATACATGGTAAGCAGATGTTCAACCACATGAGGTACATCCGCCGCCACCACCACCCCGGCCTGGTTTTGATCCATTAACTATGGGCAATTTTAAAGATTTAGAATAAGTTGAACCAAGTGTCAAAGAAGAGCTTTAACACAAACTTGATGAACAATTAAACCCTAGGCAAGAGAGAGAAATTGACTGTCAGAGTAAACACATCAAGATACCTAGATGCCAGACATCAGCAAAAAATTGTGGGTCATAATAAAAAAACAGGAAGATATGCCCAGTCAAGGGAACAAATTAAAAGTTGGAGGAGACAGAATTCAAAACAACTAATCAAAGCTGGCCAAACAAATCTAAATCAAGGAAAAGATAAAAGATATTAGGAAGACATTTCATGAGCATAAAGAAGGATTTAAAACATACAAAGAAAAATAACTTATATAACTTATGGTAATGAAAGGCACAATAGAAGAGATTTTAAAATATACTAAAATCATACAATGGCATAGTTGAACAAGCAGAAGAGAGGACCAGTGAACTAGAAGATGGGACAACTAATATCACACAAATGAACAGAAAAAAATGGAAAAAATAGGCAGGGCCTCAGAGAGTTGAATGACAGCATGAAATACACAAACATGTGTTATGGGTGTCCAAGAGGGAGAAGAGAAAGAAAAAGGGGGGAAGGAGTGTTTGAGGAAATAATGGCTAGAAATTTCCTGGCTCTTATGTGGGACATGGATATATATGTCCAGAAGCACAGCATACTCTAAACAGAATAATTCCTAACAGACCTTCTGAAACACATACTAACCAGATTGTAAAATGCCAAATATAGAGAAGCCTGAGAACAGCAAGAGAAAAGCAACCCATCACATACAAGGAATGCTCAGTAAGTGCTGATTTCTCATTAGAAACCATGGAGGGAAGAAGGCAGTGGCATGCCATATCTGGCAAAATGGTCCTTCGAAAACGAGAGAGAGGAGGGGCAAGATGGCAGCAGAGTAAAGAGCTCCAAGGGTTAGTTGGTCTTACAGTGCAGTTAGTAATCACCCAGAGCTATCTAAACCACCTGGTTAAGAGGCCCAGGAGACAAGAGCATCCTGCAACACCCTTGGAAGAACAGAAGGAGAAGACTGCCCATCTGCAGTGAAGATTTGTGAGTAGAGCAACCCCCACCACGGAAGCCAGTGCCCATCTCCCACTGGTGGTGCAAGACACCTCCGGAACTATTCCCTGGCTCGAGTTGGAAGCAGCATATCCCAAAATGGGGAAGGAAGAGGTGGTCAGGCACCAACGTCAGTAATTGATTAGTAAATTTGGCCGACTGAAGTCCAGTCCTAAGAACAGCTGAAGTTTGAAGCTGTCCAAGTTAGAAAGAGGCTGGTAGCTGCATTGTAGCTCCACCCCCAGCATGAAGGTAAGCAGGGCCGACTGAACCCACAGTGCTGGTGGGGGCCAGCTTCTTTCCACCCAGGTGGGAATGCAGCCCTAGCCAAGGCTCAGCCCCACCTCCAGCAGGGAGGAAGCTGGGGAGACCTGCACCAGCCACTCTGGCCCACTTAGGGACATGCTTGTGGCTACATCCCACCCTCAATAGGACAAGAGTGGGGGTGGTGTTTCCTCAACCACTCTGGGCAACTGAAGCCACTTTTAGACTGCATGGATTAGATTACTGAGCACTCCTATGGCTCCATCCCCACCCCTGAGAGGAAAGTGGGACCAAACTCCCTAAGCCTTTCCAGGCAACTGCAGCCCCTTTTGTCCCACACACATACTAGACTGTTGGACACGTCTGTGACTTGATCCCTGTCCTTGGGGCAGGAAGAGGGACAGTATTCCCGCAACCTCTCTGGGCAGTGGCAGCCACTTTCTGCCTACACAGACAAGACTGTTGGACAAATCTGTGTCTCCATCCCTGCCCCCAACAGGGATGAGGAGGGCTAGTGGTGCCTCAGCTTCTCCAGGTAACTGCAGAGCCCACACTAAGTAGATTTGTGGGTACACATGAGGTTCCATCCTTGCCCCTGGCAAGGGAGGAGGGGGCTGATGATTTGTCTGTCTCTCCAGGCAACTACAGATGGTCTTGGTCTGCGTGGCTTGGATTACTGCACACAACTGTGGCCCCATCCCTACCACTGGTGGGGAAGAAGGTGGGTGAAGCTTCATCAGTGCCTGGGGCAATGCAGATAGCTTCAGCCTCCATGACTTACAGTACCAACCACATCCTTGGCTCCTACTCCACAACCAGCAAGAAACAGATGAAAAAGAGCTGAAAAAAAATTCAGACTGGCTGAACACAAGCCACTATAATGTTCCAACTTAAGTTGAACTAGGTATCAAAGAGGGGCTATAGCACAAAGCCAATTAAGTAGAAAGCCCTAGACTAAAGTGAGAAACTGAATCCAGAATAAATATATCTCATAAATCAGGGGCTGAAACACCAACAAAAAATTACAATCCATACCAAGAAACAGAAAGAGATGACCCAGTCATAGAAAAAAACTAAGCCTCCAGATGACATGAAAGAGTTGAGACAACTAATCATAAGTGATCAAGTAAACCTCCTTAATAATTTCAGTGGATGGCTAAAGAGATTAAGGATATTAAGAAGACACTGGGTAAGCACAAAGAAGAATTCAAAAACATACATTTCTTATGGAAATGAAAGACACAATAAGTGAAATTAAAAATACGCTGGAAGAATATAACAGCAGATTTGAAGAAGCAGAAGAAAAGGATCAATGAGCTTGAAGATAGCCTCTAAAAGGGAACATACAAAAGACCAGATAAAGAAAAAAATGGAAAAATTTGAACAGTCTCAGGGCATGAAAAGATAGCAAGAGACATGCAAACATACATGTTGTGGGTGTCCCAAAAGGAAAAAAGAAGGGAAAAGGGTAAGAAGAAATATTTGAGGAAATAATGGTAGAAAATTTCCCAACCCTATTTTTTTTTTAAAAGATTTATTTATTTATTTAATTCCCCCCCCCCCCCCCCCCCCGTGGTTGTCTGTTCTTGGTGTCTATTTGCTGCGTCTTGTTTCTTTGTCCGCTTCTGTTGTCGTCAGCGGCACGGGAAGTGTGGGCGGCACCATTGCTGGGCAGGCTGCTCTCTCTTTTCACGCTGGGCGGCTCTCCTCACGGGCGCACTCCTTGCGCGTGGGGCTCCCCCACGCGGGGGACACCCCTGTGTGGCACGGCACTCCTTGCACGCATCAGCACTGCACATGGGCCAGCTCCACACGGGTCAAGGAGGCCCGGGGCTTGAACCGCGGGCCTCCCATGTGGTAGATGGACGCCCTAACCACTGGGCCAAAGTCCGTTTCCCTCCCAACCCTATTGAAGGACATAAATATCTATGTCCAAGAAGCACAACATACTCCTATCCAAATAAATCAAAATAAACCAACTCCAACACATACTAATCAGAATGTCAAATACCAAAGATAAAGAATCCTGAGAGCAGAAAGAAAAGAGAGATTCATCACATATGAGAGATGCCCAGTACGATTAAATGCTGATTTCTCTTCAGAAACCATGGAGTCAGGAAGACAGTATGGTATGATATATTTAAGGTACTGAAAGAGAAAACCTGCCAGCCAAGAATCTTGTATTTGGCAAGATTGTCTTTTAAAAATGAAGGTGAGTTTAGAATATTCACAGATATATAGAAACTGAGAGAGTTTGTACCCAGGAGACTCACTGTGGAGGAAGTACTAAAGGAGTGAAAATATAGGAGTGAGAGGTTGGAAGAGAGTCTAGAAATCAAGATTATGTCAGTAAAAGTAAATAAAAGTGTAAAAGGAGTGGTAAAAATAAGATATGACAGATAAAACACAAAGATCAAAATGGATAGAGTAAGGACTGCCTGTACAGAATACAAGATTAATATTAAAAAATCAGGACTGTTTCTATACACTAGCAATGAGCAATCTGAGGAGGAATTCAGAGAAAAAAATTCCACTTACAATAGCAACTAAAAGAATTAAATATTTAGAAATAAAATTAACTAAAGCACTTTGTAATATTCAGAAATACTATAATGCAATGCTAAAAAAAAAAACAAAAACAATACCTAAATTAATGGAAAAACATACCATGTTCATGGATGCTAAGACTAAATGTTAAGATGGCAATTATGCCCAAATTGATATATAGAATCAATGTAATCCTGATTTTAAAAAATTCCAACAGCATTTTTTAAAGAAATGGAAAAACAATTACCAAATTTATTTGGAATGGAAAGTAGCCTGGAATAGCTAGAAGCATCTTAAAAAGGAAGAATAGAAGTTGGAGGACTCTCTCTTCTGGACTTTAAATCATATTATCTAGCTACAGTGGTAAAAATAGAATGGTACTGACATAAAGATAGAATTATAGACCAATGGAACTAGATTGATGGTTCAGAAACAGATCCTTACATCTACGGTCAAGTGATTTTTAACAAAGCTATCAAGCCCACCCAGCTGGAGCAGAACAGTCTATTCAACAAATGGTCCTTGGAGAACTGATATCCATATCTAAGAGAAGAAAGAGGACTCCTATCTCACACCTTATTCAAAAATTAATTCGAAATGGATCAAAGACCCTAAATATAAAAACTAGAACCTCAAAACCCCTAGAAGAAAATGTAGGGAAGCATCTTCAAGACCTGGTGGTAGGTGACATTCCTTTTTTTTTTTTTTCCTTTTATTTCTCCCTCCCCCCCTGCCCCAGTTGTCTGTTCTCTGTGTCTATTTGCTGCGTGTTCTTCTTTTGTCTGCAGCACAGGAATCTTTGTTTCTTTTTGTTGTGTCATCTTGTTGTGTCAGCTCTCTGTGTGTGCATCGCCATTCTTGGCGGGCTGCACTTTCTTTCGCACTGGGCGGCTCTCCTTATGGGGTGCACTCCTTGCGCGTGGGGCTCCCCTACGCGGGGGACACCCCTGCGTGGCACGGCACTCCTTGCATGTATAAGCACTGCACATGGGCCAGCTCCACATGGGTCAAGGAGGCCCGGGGTTTGAACCGCAGACCTCCCATGTGGTAGACAAACGCCCTAACCACTGGGCCAAGTCTGCTTCCCAGGTGACATTCTTAAACCTTACACAAAACCTACAAGCAATGAAAGAAAAAATGGATAAATGGGACCTCCTCAAACTTAAACGTTTTTGTGATTCAGAGGACTTTGTCAAGAAGGCAAAAAGGCAGTCCACTCAATGGGAGAAAATTTTTGAAACCACATATCCAATAAGGGTTTGATTTCCATATTATATAAAGAGATTATACAACTCAACAATAAAAGAGCAAGCAATCTAATTTAAAAATGGGCAAAAGACTTAAATAGACATTTCTCCCAAGAGGAAATACAAATGGTGAAAAAGCACTTGAAAAAGTGTCCAATATCATTAGCTATTAGGGAATTGCAAATCAAAACTACAATGAGATATCATCTCACATCTCAGAGAATGGCCATTATAAATTAAAAAAAAAAAAAAGAAAACAACAAAGTTGTTTTCTACAACTATTTCTCTGCATCCATGGGGATGTAGAGAAATAGGAACATTCCTTCATTGTTGGTGGGAATGTAGAATGGTACAGCCTCTGTGGAAGACAGTTTGGCAGAGACAAAATATAGACCTGCCTTATAATCCAGCAATCCCTCTACTAAGAATACATCCAGAAGAACTGAAAATAGTGATGTGAACAGACATTTGCACACCAATGTTCATAGTGGCATTATTCACAATTGCCAAAAGATGGAAACAACCCAAGTGTCCATCAGCCAATGAATGGACAAGCAAAATGTGATATATGCATATAATGGAATACTATGCTGCTGAAAGAAGAAATGAAACTGGGACACATATGATAACATAGATGAACCTTGAGGACATTATGCTGAGTGAAATAAGCCAGATACAAAAGCACAAATATCGTATGTTCTCACTAATATGAACTAAATACAAAGAACACATAGAGTTATACCCTAGATTATAGGTTACTAGAAGATAGGAGGGGGGCTGAAAAGGGGTAGTCATGCTTAATGTATGTAGAATTTTTAATGAGCTTGACTGTAAAAGCGTGGAATAGGATAGAGTTGATAATAACATGGGATAGTGAGTATAACTAACACGGCTGGTTTATAAATGGGATTGTGGCTGAAAAGGGTATTCTTAGGATGTAAATGTCAATGTAAAGAAAGCTAGAGAATAGTCCAGGGACTGAATAACACAATGAACCTGGAGGCAGATGAGGATTGCAGTTAATAGTACAAATACAAGAATGCTCTCCTATAAAGATTAGTAAGGGTAACTAAATGATAAAAAGAGGGTGGCGGACTGGCCCAGTGGTTAGGGCGTCCGTCTACCACATGGGAGGTCCACGGTTCAACCCCCGGGCCTCCTTGACCCATGTGGAGCTGGCCCATGCGCAGTGCTGATGCACGCAAGGAGTGCCATGCCACGCAGGGTGTCCCCTGTGTAGGGGAGCCCCATGCACAATGAGTGCACCCCATAAGGAGAGCCGCCCAGCGCGAAAGAAAGTGCAGCCTGCCCAGGAATCGTGCTGCACACATGGAGAGCTGACACAGCAAGATGACGCAACAAAAAGAAACACAGATTCCCGTGCCACTGACAACAGAAGTGGGCAAAGAACAATCAGCAAATAGACACAGAGAACAGACAACCGGGGGTAGGGGGGGCAGGGAGAGAAATAAATAAATAAATAAAGCTTTAAATAAATAAATACATGATAAAAAGAGAGACAAAAATAAGATATGACATATAAAAGCCTAAGGATAAAATGGTTTAAGTAACTATTGCCTTTATAGTAATAACAATGAATGTTAATGATTGAATTCCCCAATCAAAATACACAGAGTGGCAGAATGGATAAAAAAGCAGAATCCAACTATATGTTCTCTACAACAGATTTGCTTTAGTCCCAAAGAAACAAATAGGTTGAAAGTGACAGATTGGAAAATGATATTCCATGTAAACAGTAACCAAAACAGAGCTGGGGTAGCTACACTAATATTGGACAAAATAGCCTATAAATGTAAAACTGTATAAAAGACAAAGAAGGATATTATATATTAATAAAAGGGGCAATCTATCAAGAAGAAAGAACAATCATAAATACTCATGCACCTAACTAGGGTGCCCCAAAATACATAAGGCAAACACTGGCAAAACTGAAGGGAGAAATAGGTGTCTCTACGATAATAGTGGGATACTTCAATACACCACTCTCAGCATAGATAGAACTTCTAGTCAGAGGATCAATAAGGAAAACAGAGTTCCTAAAAAATAGGATAAATGAACTAGACCTAACATACATATACAGAACACTGCACCCCAAAAACAGCAGTGTATACATTCTTCTCAAGTGCTCATGGATTATTCTCCAGGATATACCACATATTAGATCACAGAACAAGTCTCAGTGAATTTATAATAATACAAAGCACTTTCTCTGACCATAACAAAATGAAGCTGGAAATTAATAAAAGGCAGAGAACTGAAAAATTCACAAATATATGGAAGTTAAACAATACATTCTTAATCAGTGGGTTAATGAAGAATTACAAGGGAAATCAGTAAAAATATCTCAACACAAATGAAATGAGAACACAATATATCAAAACTTACAGAATGCAGCAAAGACAGAGCTGAGAAGGAAATTTAGAGCCCTAACTGCCTACATTTAAAAAAAAGGAGAAAGCAGTAAAATCAAAGACCTAACTACACACAAGGAAGAACTAGAAAAAGAACAGCAAACTAATCCCAAAGCAAACGGAAAGAAATTACAAAGACTAGGGCAGAAATAAATAAAATTGGAATTAAAAACAATAGAGAGAATTAACAAAATGAATAGCTTGTTCTTTGAGAAGAATAATAAAATTGACAACCCCTTAGCTAGACTAACAAAGAAAAAAAAGATGCAAATACATAAAATGAAAAATGAGGAAGGGGATATCACCACTGACCCCACAGAAATAGAGTATCATAAGAGGATACTTTGAAAAATTGTATTCCAACAAGATGGATAACTTAGACGAAATGGACAAATTTCTAGAAACACACAAGCAACCTACATTGACGAAAGAAGAAATTGATGTACTCAACAGACCAATCACAAGTAACAAAATTGAATCTCCAAGTAAGAAAATCTCCAAGTAAGAAGACCCAGGACCAGTTTTCTTCACAAGTGAATTCTACCAATCATTCCAGAAAGAACTAACACCAATCCTGCTTAAACTATTCCAAAAAATAGAAGTGGAGGAAATGTTGCCTAACTCATTCTGTTATGCCAACCTCACCCTAATACCAAAGCCACATAAAGATGCCGCAAGAAGGGAAAACAATCTCTCTAATGAACCTAGATGCTCCTATAAACAAATGTATGCCAACATATTAGACAACTTAGATGAAACTGAGCTAGAAACACATAAACAACCTACACTGACTCTAGAAGAAACAGAAGGACTCCAGAGACAATCACACGTAAAGGGATTGAAACAGTCTCAAAAACCTCCCAACAAAGAAAAGCCCCAGACCAGATGGCTTCACAGGTGAATTCTACCAATCATTGTAAGAAGAGCTAATACCAACCCTGCTCAGATTCTTCCAAAAGGTGGAAGAGGAGAGAACATTACCTAACTCATTATGTGAAGCCAACATCACCTTAACACCAAAGCCAGATAAAGATGCTACAAGAAAAGAAATTTAAAGACCAATCTTTCTAATGAGTTTATATGCAGAAATCCTTAATAAAATACTTGCAAACTGAATACAACATCACATTAAACAAATTATACACCACGATCAACTGGTTTTATCCCAGGTAAGTAAGGGTGGTTCAATACAAGAAAATCCATTAACATAATACTCCACGTTAACAAATTGAAGAGGAAAAAATCACACGATCATTTCTATCGATGCAGAAAAGGCATTCAACAAAATCTGGCATCCTTTTTCATAGAAACACTTCAAAAGAAAGGAATAGAAGGAAGAAAAACACAGCTAACATCATACTCAGTGGTATAAGAGTGAAAGCTTTCCCTATAAGATCTGGGACAAGACAAGGACGCCCACTGTCACCACTCTTATTCACCATTATCTTAGAAGTTCTTGCTAGAACAGTCAGGCAAGAAAAAGAAATAAAAGGCATCCAAATTGGAAAGTAAGAAATAAAACTTCCACTATTTGCAGATGACATGATCATAGGAAACTCCCGAAAAATCTACAGCAAAACTACGAGAGCTAATAAAGGAGTTCAGCAAAGTGGTGGAATGTAAGATCAATATGCAAAAATCAGTAGTGCTTCCATACTTAGCAAACTGGGGAGGAAATCAAGCAAAAATTACATTTACAATAGCAACTAAAACAATCAAATATCTAGGAATGCGAAGGACTTGTACGCAGAAAACTATAAAACATTGCTGAAAGAAATCAAAGAAGACCTAAATAAATGGAAGGACATTCCATGTTTATGGATTGGAAAACTAAATATCATTAAGATATCAGTTCTACCCAAATTGATTTAAAGATTCAATGAAGTCCCAATAAAAATCCCAATAGCCGTTTTTGCAGAAATGGAAAAGCCAATTATTAAATCTATTTTGAAGGTCTTGGGGCCCTGAATAGCCAAAAACATCTTGAAAAAGAAGCGTAAAGATGGAGGCCTCATGCTACCTGACTGTATCACATATTACAAAGCTGCAGTGGTCAAAACAGTATGGTATAGGCACAAGGATAAACATATTAATTAGAATGAAATTTAGAGTTCAGAAATAGTCCCTCACATCTGCAGCCAACTGATATTTGACAAGGCTGCCAATTCTAGTCAATTGGGACAGAATAGTCTCTTTAACAAATGGTTATGGGAGAACTGGATAACTATCCAAAAGAATGAAAGTGTTTCCTGTATCTCACACCCTATAAAAATTACTCAGTATAGATCAAATACTTCAATATAAGAGCTAGGATAATAAAACTCCAGAAGAAAATGTAGGGAAGCATCATCAAGATCTTGTGGTAGGCAATGGTTTCATAAACGTTACACCCAAAGCTTGAGAAACAAAAGAAAAATTAGATAAATGAGACCTCCTCAAAATTAAACTTTTGTGCTTCAAAGGAGTTTGTCAAGAAAGTTTAAAGTCAGCCAACTCCAATGGGAGAAAATATTTGGGAGCCACCTATCTGATAAGGGTCTAAAATCCAGCATATATGAAGAAATCCTACAATTCAACAATAAAATCACAACCTAAATTAAAAATAGGCAAAGACTTGAAGACATATTTTTTTTCAATGAGGAAATACAAATGGCTAAAAAGCACATGAAAAGATGCTCAACGTCACAAACTATTAGGGAAATGCAAATAAAAAACACAATGTGATATCATTTCACACCTATTAGACTGGCCACTATTAAAAAACAGAAAACTACAGGTGTCTGCAAGAATGTGGAGAAATAGGAACACACATTCACCACTTGTGGGAATGTAAAACAACTGCTGCTGCTGTGAAAGACAGTTTGATGTTTCCTCAGGAAGCTATGTATAGAACGCCGTGTGATCCAGCAATCCTGTTCCTAGGTATATACCCAGAAGAACTGAAAGCAGGGACATGAACAAATATACGCACACCAATGTTCATAGTGCCATTATTAACAATCACCAAAAGATGGAAACAACCCAAGTGTCCATCAACTGATGAATGGATAAGCAAAACGTGGTATGTAGATATGATGGAATATTATTCAACTTTAAGAAGGAATGAAGTACTGAGGCATGCAAATGGATGCACCTTGAGGAACTTATGTTGAGTGAAATAAGCCAGGCACAGAAGGATAAATATTGTATGATCTCACTAATATAGCTAATTATAATAAGCAAACTCATAGCAGTAGAACCTAGAAGATAGGTTACCAGGAGGTAGAATGGAGGTAAAGAATGGGAAGGTGAAGCTTAATCTGTTCAGAATTTATTAGGTTGATTGTGCTAATTGTTAGGAAATGGTCAGAGGTGATGGTAGCACATTATTGTGGCTATAATTAACAGTGCTGCAGTATGTGTATGAATGTGTTTAGAAAGGGGATGAATGTGTTTTGGGTCATAAATGATACTAAAAGGAAAGCTAGAGGATAATACATGGGATTGTTTAATACCATGAGCCCTGCTGTGGACAAGGATTGAGTTAATAAAACAAATATAAGAATGTTCTTTCAGGATCCGTAACAAAAGTACATCACTAATACAAGGTTTTAATAATAGCAAAATAGGGACTATAGTTAACATTAATAGTTTAACATTCCTGCATCAATTGTAACAAAGGTACCACACCAATGTTAAGTGTCAACAATGGGAGAATGTTGTATTTTTTATTCTTAGGAAAATGTTATATGTCACAGAAACAACTAAGTTTCTTTGTCAGTTATATTGTTTTCCTCTGAGGTTTCTCTGAAAGTATATGTACAGCTATAGGTCAAAGCTTTATCTTAGGGAGAAAAAAAGAAGAAGTTTACACAAGAAGGAAGGCAAGTATATAAATTATGTTCTATCAATTGAAATAACCCTGGTAAGAAGATGAAGGTGTGGCATGGTCAGGTGTCTTGACAGACAGGGCCTTTTGAACATCTTGAATGTTACATAGATACATGGGATGTAAGTGTATCCTTATTACCAAAGGTATGTTTACAGGATAGATAGAGGCCCTCAGAGTAGCTAAAAAAATATTAAACTTCCCCTCCTGGGGAAGTCCTGCTATTTTCTCAAATAAGATGGGCAAAAGCTCTGGAATAGAATAATAGCCTTGCCTAATAAAAGCAAAGAGGCTAATAAGCCAAGCCCTCAAGCGTAATGCTTGCATCTGTGAACCTTATACTGTTATGCTGTAAAAATGAAACTAAGCCTAATTATTGTTAATGCTTGAGAGTTACCTCCTGAAAACATCCTTGTTGCTCAAGTGTGGCCTCAGTCTAAACCAAACTCTGCAAATAAATTTACTACCTCTCCCCTGAAGTGCAACAGGACTTCTAGGGATGAGATTCCCTGGCACTGAAGGATTATTACTAAGCCTTAATCAGCAATGCATTTGGAGCAAGATCTTGATCAAAAGGAGGAAATATTAAGTAAAATGGAGTTTTTATGACTGGGCCGTCAGTGTGAGATGGGAGATTATGCTTACACAGGTCTCAGCCAAATTTCACAAACTGCCACAGTAAGCAAGCCACAAACAAAAGTGCTCCTGAGGACTCTGCAGATGTCTGGACACCAAAGGCAAGCCTCATGGCCACATGAAATCCACACCCCCTCAGCAGGTTTTATCTGGGAATAAATAAAATGATATTTCCCCAATATAACCTAGGTATACTCATTTATAAATCTCCTCAACATGATTCTTCTACTTCTTTTACTTGAACCTGTAATTTTCAATTTACTGTTAAGTTTATTTCTCAGAGATTTAAAGCCTTAAGAGTGTTCCTATGCTGGTTGAGCCTTGAAATGCAGCAGATGTGTAGCCAATACCCAGTCTCCAGTTCTTCAGGTCTGCCCTGGACAATAACAATGATGATGGACCAGCCCAATCCCAAAAGCAAGGAGTATGAACCACTGCAAACAAAACAATTCCATTCCTCTGCTTCATAATATCTGTGTCCTTCTCAGCCTGAAGCAGTGTGGACATCATTCCGAATCCCTCAAGATTAAGGAATGAACAAAAATAAGGGGGTGTGTAACTGCTGATTAAAGCAGATTTATTGTTATTGTAGTTATTATCTTGTGTTAAATGAATACCTTGAAACATGATATAAAATTGTTACTTAAAAAATACTCTGGGTGAGATTAACAACATTATAGTATAGAATTTGAAGACAGGGCAACAGGAAATATACAAAAATTAAATACAAAGAGAAAAATAATTTTTATAAATAAAAAGAGGCGCAGTGAGCTGTGTCATAACCTTAAGTGGTTCATTATACGTGTACTTAGAGTCCTCAAAGTCTTCCTGAAATATAAGCCAGAACTATTCCAAATTAGATAAAAATTATAAACATAATTGTCCAAGATGTTACCTGAACCCCAAGGACAAGAGAAACCAAGAAATATCATAAATTGTTCAATATCAGTGATAAAAAGAAAATCTTGAAAGTAGTCAGAGAACACCTTGATATACAAATGGAACAGAGGTAAGGATGACAGCAGATTTCTTTTAGGAAACAATGCAAGGCAGAAGACACTGGAGCAATATCTTTGAAAGTAGGGTGTGACAGTTTGAAGCTTTGGTGAATCCCAAAAAAAATCATCTTGGAGCTAACCCGTTCCTGTGGGTGTTGATTGGATAGAATTCAGTTGGGGATCTTTGACTGGTCTTCAGTGAAGACCCAGGGTGTGTTCACCCACTTGCTGGAGCATTTATAGATGGGAGAAATGTTCAGAGACACACAGGGGAAAAAAGCCACCAAGAAAGGGAGCTGCCATTTTACTCTGCTATGTGAGAGAGGATTCCAGAATTGCCTATGGTTGCATAAAGACAGAAAAATGTCAAGAGGCTGAGAGAGAGGCCAGAGGCTGGAATCAGTGGAGCAGCCTGAAGCTGAAGAGATTAGCCCAGGGAAAGACAGCTGAACTTGGGGAGAATGTGAGCCTGGAGGAGAAGGCACAGACCAGCTGCCATTTTGCTTTGCCTCTGGCAGGAGTCCAGGAACAGCAGAGCAGCTGACCTTTGGTGAAACAACATCTCTGATGATGCCTTGGTTTGGATATTTTCACAGCTCTGGAACTGTAAGCTTTTACCCCCCAAAATTCCCATTATAAAAGCCAACCTATTTCTGGTATTTTTGCATTGACAGCCTTTAGCAAACTAAAACAGAAATTGGTTCCAGGAGAGTGGGGTGCTGCTGCTATGAGAATACCAAAAATGTTGGAATGGTTTGTAAATGGGTGAGGTGGAAGGTTCTGGAGGAATTGCAAGATGCTTGACAGAAAAGGCCTGGATTGCTTTGAAGAGACTGTTGGTAGGAATATGGACCCTGAAGTTACTTCTGATGAGGACTTAGACAGAAATGATGCCTGAAGGAAGACAGCCCTTGCTTTAAAGAGGCAGTGAACTTGGCAAAATTGACTAATGTTGAATGGAATGCAGAATCTGAAAGTGACAAGCTTGAATGTGTAGCTGAGGTTATTTCCAAGCTGAATGTCGAAAGTGCAGACTGGTTTCTACTGGAAGCTTACAGCAAAATGTGGCAGGAAAGGGATATGCTGAGAATGGAACTCCTGGGCACAAAGAAACCAAAAATTGATGGTTTAGGAAATTCTGAGCTTCCAGAAAGCAAGTGCCTAGAAGATAGTGCCCCATGTATAGTACTTAACTACAATTGGAACCAGCCTACCATTTCCTTGAAAGTCAGGATTGGAAATGTAGCTATCCAGAAAGGATTTGTAGCAAGTCCTATTATCTGATGGTTGGTACCCTCTGTGAACTGCATGTGAAACCAGCAAGCTTTTTGCAAGATCTGTATGAATGGAACCACTGTCAACCTGGACTAAAAGGCAAAACTGTGGAAGGTGAGGTCTGAAGTTGAGACGTCTTCTCTGGCCAAGAGAGGGACCTCACCCATGTGTACAGGAAAGGTGAGTTTTCCCTGGCATTTTAAGAGGATGGGCCTTCTGCCCCATTGTTCAGGGAGATTTCTGGCACCCCAGGCTGTAGAGAGGGTCCTGCATGTTCCTGAGGAGTTGGGGAGAGGTAAGTCACCACCCCACTGTTCTGAGCTCATGCCCTGGTGATCTGGGAGATTGTGACCCTCACCCCAGTGTTCTTGGAGGTGAGACCTGGAGCTTGGTAGCCACCGAGATGCTGATGAGAGTGGAAACAAAAAGATGGCTGCTGGGTAAGCCCTTGGAAGGGGTCGGCCTCCAGGAGGCCCCAAGAAAGAGACATAATTCTATAGATGACTCTCAGACTTTGGAATCTAATGGAGTATGCCCTGCAGGTTTTCAAAACTGTTTGGGACGTGTGACCCTGTTTTTCTTCCAATTTCTCCCTATGGTAATGAAAACATTTATTCTATGACTCTCCTTCCTTTGTATATTGGAAGCAGATAACTTCTTTTCTAAGTTTTACAGGTCTACAGCCAGAGGGAATTTTGCCCCAAGACAGACTACATGCCTGTAACTGATTTTGATGAGATTCTGTACTTCGCATTGTTACTGAAATGATTTAAGGCTTTTGAAATATTGTGATGGGATGATTGTACTTTGCAACATGTCTTTTTGGGATCCAGAGGATGGGGTGTGACAGTTTGAAGCTTTTGTGAATCCCAGAAAAGATCATGTTCTTGGAGCTAATTCACTCCTGTGGGTGTAGGACCCTTTGGATTTAATTCAGTTGGGGGCCTTTGATTGGAGTACTTCAGTGAGGTGTGACCCAGGGTAGGTCCTGACCATCTTGCTGGAGTCTTTATAGATGGGAGGAACACTCCAAGATACACAGAGGGAAAAAAGCCATAGAGAAAGGGAGCTGTCATTTTACTCTGCCATGTGAGAGAGGACTCCGGGATTGCCCAGAGTCGCAGAAAGACAAAAACCCCAAGAGCTGAGAGAGAGGCCAGAAGCTGAACTCAACAGAGAAGCCTGGAGCTGAAGAGACATGGCCCAGGGAGAGACAAGCCATATGACTGGTTGCCCACAGCTGAACAAAGGGAGAGAGTGAGCCTGGAGGAGAAGGCACAGACCAGCTGCCGTTTTGCTTTGTCATGTAGCAGGAGTCCAAGATCAGCAGAGCAGCTGACATGTGGTGAGACAGCATCTCTGATGATGTCTTGATTTGGATATTTTTACAGCCTTGAAACTGTAAGCTTTTACCCTAAAAAATTTCCATTATAAAAGCCAACCCATTTCTGGTATTTTTGTATTGGCAACATTTAGCAAACTAAAACATAGGGAAAGAAAACTATCAGCCTAAAATTCTATCCCTGTAAAAATATGTTAAATATAATAATATTTAATAAAATATATCAAATAACAGCATTTCAGATATTTCAAAATCTGAAAGAATTCAGAGATCCACACCACAAGAAATGTTAGAGGAAGCCCTTCAGGCAAAAGGAAAATGTTACCAGGTGAATATATGGATCTACACGAAGAAATGAAGAGCACCAGAAGTGATAACTACATGGATAAATATGTATTTTTTAATTGTTTAAATTTATTTTTAAAATAACTTTAAACAAAAATACTAACATTGTATTAATGTGTATGAAAGTAAAATGTGTGGCAACAATAGTACAAAGGCCTGGAGGTGATTAAAAAAAAAAAGTAGATTACTGTGAAAGGTTTATATACTATATATGAAGTGGTGTAAGATCACTTGAAGGTAGACTGTGATAAGTTAAAGTTAAAGAAACCACTAAAATACAGGGAATTGTAACTAATAAGCCAACAATGGAGATAAAATAGAGACATAGAAAAATACTTGATTAACCCAAAAGAAGGTGGAAAAAAAGAGAGAAAAGGAGGAACAAAGAACAGATGGGATAAATAAAATCATATAGCTAATTTATTAATAACCTAAGTCTAACTATATCAGTAATCACAGTTTGTAGTGGTATGTACATGGTCTAATGACTTCAGTTAAAAGACAGAAATGGTCAAATTGCCTCCAATAAACATCCTTTAAATATAAAGACACAAATAAGTTAAGGTAAAAGGATAGAAAAAGGTATACCATCCTAATAGTAAACAAAAGGAAGCTAGAATTTCTATATCAATATCAATGGAGATTTCAGAGCAAAGCTAATTATCAGGGACAAAGATGATCATTTCATAATGATAAAGGGGTCAATTCATCAAGAAGACATACAATTCCAAACATTTATCCAAATAACAGAGCTTCAAAATACATGAGGGAAAAACCAGAAATTCAAAGAGAAATAGACAAACCCATAATTATAGTCAGATATTTCAATATCCCTTCCTCAATAATAAAACCATTAGACAGAAAGCCATTGTAATAAATAATCTGACTCCCAGGTTTTTTTTTGACTGCTGACAGCTTTTAAGTGTAATCCTTCCTTCTTCCCCTTCTGCCTCACAACTGGCCAAGCCCAGTGCTCCTCCCATTGACACTGGTATGAAGTTCAGACCCCACAGAGGACCCCTTACCCCATCCCATCCCCTAGCCACCATAAAAATTCCAAACCAGAGTCTTTTTCCTTCTGTCCCTCGACCCATTTTTGGACCTGCTGATGGGCCCCCTGCTCTCTCAGAAAACCTCCTTATGTGAGTATAAACCTTTGCATACCCTCTTGGTGTGTGCGTGGGGGGTGGGTTGTGTGGGATGTGTGGGTGTGATCATCAGCCTTGACATCCAAACCAAATTTTGGGTGTTGGTCCATCCCGTTTATGTAGAATGGCTACAAAAATAAATAAGAATATAGAAGACTTGAACAATATTATCAATCAACTTGACCTGATTGACATTTATAGAACACTCCACCCAGACCAGAATACACACTATTTTTATGTGCAAATGATCCGTGTACCAAGATAGACCCTATTCAGAGCCATAAAAATTAGTCACAATAGATTTTAAAAGATTCAAGTCACAAGGTTCTCTGACCGCAATGGAATTAAATTATAAATAAATAAGAGAGCTCTAGAAAATGCCCAAATATGTGAAAACAAAAAAGACACTTCTAAATAACCTGTGAATCAAAGAAGAAATCAAAAGGGAAATTAGAAAAAAAGACAAAACAGTGAAAACGAAAGCACAATATATCAAAAGTCGTGAAATACTGCTAAGAAAGTATTTAGGAGGAAACATATGGTACTAAGAGCCTATATTAGAAAAGAAGAAAAGTCAAATTAATGACTTCATTTCCCACTGAAAGAAACTAGCAAAAGAACAGCAAATTAAATCCAAAGTAAGCAGAAGTATTGTTGTTATTAAAAAACAATAAAAGAGAAAAAATAGAAATAATAGAGAATATCGATGAAACCAAAAGCTGATACTCTGAGAAACAATAAAATTGTAAAACCACCAGGCAAACTGCTAAGGAAAAGAGAGAATACACAAATTATATATATCGTAAATGAGAAAAGTGACATCAAGACTGATTCCATGGGAATTAAAGAGTTTAATAGGGAGTATTATAAACTTTATGCCAATAAATTTGACAACTTAGATTAAATGGACAAATTATTTGAAACACAAATTAGCAGAGCTTACTTAAGAAGAAACAAACAGAAATAGCACTATACCTATTTTATAAATTCGTTTTGTAGTTAAAAAGCTTCCCACAAAGAAAACTCCAGATTAAGATGACATCACAGGTGAATTATAGATATTTTGTGAAGAAATAATACCAATTCTACACAAACTCTTCCAGATAATTCTGCTGCCCTCTAAAAAATTTATAAACAAAGAAAGGCTGCATTATACTGATAACAAAACCAGACAAAGACAGCAAGAAAAGAAAATTAGAGACCATATCATTCATGAACATAGATGCAAAAATTCTGAATAAAATTTTAGTAATTCTAGTGCAGCAATATATGGAAAGGATAATACCTCATGACCAAGTATGGTCTGTCCCAGGAATTCAAGGATGTTTCAACCTTCAAAATTCAACCAGTATAACATTAGCACTTTAATAGCAACAGAAAGTGTCAAATACTCAGTGATAAATCTGACAAATGATATGAAAGACCTATATAACATTGCCGAGAGAAATTAAATAAGATTTAAACTGGAGAGAGATACTGAGTTTATGGGTCCAAAGACTCGATATTGTTAAATGTCAATTTTCCCCAAATTGTTCTACAGATTCAATGTAATCCCAAATTTCCAACTTGCTTTTTGTGTAAAAATTGACAAGTTCATTCTAAAATTTATATGGAAATCTGTTATAGTTGCCTGGGCTGCTCAAGTCAGTACCATGGAATGGTTTGGCTTAAACAATTGTAATTTATTAGCTCGGTGTTTTGAGGCCAGGAGAACGTCCCAATCCAGGCATCACCAAGGTTATGCTTTCTCCCTCAAGACTGGAGTGTCCTGGGGCTGCTGCCGATTCCTTGGTCCCTCTGTCACATGGTAAGGCACATGGCTCTTCCTTCTCTTCCAGATTCACCTGCTCGCTTCCAGTGCTTTCTCTCTCTGTGTCTAAATTTTGTTTTTGAAGGACTCCAGTGATAGGATTGGGACCAATCCTGCCTGAGGTGGGCCACGCCTTTACAGAAGGAGCCTCATCAAAAGGTCCTACTAGAGAAAAGAAAAAAGAAACAAAATTAAAAGAAAAGGTCCTACCTAAAATGGGTTCATACCCACAGGAATATAGTAACTTCAAGAACATGTTTTTCTGGGATACGTATAGTTCCAAACCCTCACAGAATGCATAGGACCTAGAATAACTAGAGAAATTCTGAAAAACTTTGAGTAAGAAGAATGAAGTTGGGGGACTGGCACTGCCTGACTTCAAAAATTATAATAATCAAGATTGGGTGGCAATGCACCAAGATAAATTAATAAATAAGTGGAACAGAATAAAGAGACCAGAACAACTGGGTATCCAATAAACTGATGTTTACCTCACATCATATATAAAAACAAAGCAAAAATGTATCATGGGTCCAAAATAAAACCAACAAGTATAAACCCTTTAGGAAAATCATTATGACCTTTGGCTGGGCCAAGATTTATTAAGTACAATGCCAAAAGTAAAATATGTTTTTAAAAGCTAATATACCGGAGTTCATCAAAATTTACTTCCTTTTAAAAGACACTGTTAAGAGAATAAAAAGACAAGCCAGAGATTGGTACCTGACAAAGAATTTGTATCCAGAATACATAAAAAGTTCTAATACAGAATAATAAGGAAAAAATGACCCAGTTTTTAAAACTAAGCAAAGAATTTGAGGTGATACCTCACTAAAAGAAGAAAGATGGATGGCAAATAACCACAAAAAAGATTCTCAATATCATCTGTCATTAGGGAAATGCACATTAAAACCACAGTGAGATAAGCCTGTGGTACTTCCAGGAAGATGGTGTCAAACTAGGTAAGCAGGGAAGCAAATGTGGCTCAAGCAATTGGGCTCCTGTCTACCATATGGGAGGTCCAGGGTTCGATTCCTGGGGCCTCCTGGTGAAAGTAAGCTGGCCCACGTGGCAGGCTGGCCTGAAAGGAGTGCTGGCCCATATGGAGTGCCAGCCCATGTGGCAAGCTGGCCCGAGCAGAGAGCTGGCACAGCAAGATGACACAACAAAAAGAGTCACAGAGGAGAGACAATAAGAGACATAGCAGACCAGGGAGCTGAGGTGGCACAAGAAATTGAACATCTCTATCCCACTCTGGAAGGCCCCAGGATTGATTCCCAGTACCGCCTAAAGAGAGGACAAGCAAACACAGAAGAATGTACAGCAAATGGACACAGAAAGCAGACAACAAGGGGGGTGGGTGGTCAATAAATAGATCTTCTTTTAAAAAAAGTAGGTAGGCGAGGTTCAACTCTTACAAAAACAATAGAGGGAAGGCAAAAAGCTGCCCAAGGGAGCTTCTTTGGGGATGTGCAGACCAGGAGAGGGCTACACATTGTCCAGGAGGGCAAAGGACAGAGAGACGAAGAAACCAAAACAAAACCCATGAGTTACTAGCCCACATGGAGGCACAGCACCCACCCCCCACCCTCAAGGTGAACAACATGGGTAAAACCTATGGCACACTGCAGCCAACTGAAAGGGGAACAGACATCTTACTCCCTGGGAAGAGAGGGGGTGTGGTGGAGGGTGGAGTGGTTTCTCTTCAGTGAGTTTGGCCAGGAGAGCCGGCTTTGAATCTTGGCTCTGGCCAGACCAGGCCAATGGAGGTTGAAAGAGACAGCCATGGAAAGATTAGCTGGCAATCACCATCTACTGGTTAGCATCGAAACTACAAGAAGAAAAACAATGCTGGGAAGCAGACTTGGCCCAATGGATAGGGCATCCGCCTACCACATGGGAGGTCTGTAGTTCAAACCCCGGGCCTCCTTGACCCGTGTGGAGCTGGCCCACACACAGTGCTGATGCGCGCAAGGAGTACCGCGCCACGCAGGGGTGTCCCCCGCATAGGGGAGCCCCACGGGCAATGAGTGTGCCCCCTAAGGAGAGCCGTCCAGTGCAAAAGAAAGTGCAGCCTGCCCAAGAATGGCACCACACACACGGAGAGCTGACATAGCAAGATGACACAACAAAAAGAAACACAGATTCCTGGTGCCGCTAATAAGGATAGAAGCAGTCACAGAAGAGCACACAGTGAATGGACACAGAGAGCAGACAACTGAGGTGGGGGAGAAATAAATTTTAAAAAATAATAAATCCTTAAAAAAAAAAAAGAAAAACGCTTTTTGGAGTCTCTCATATGTCTGAGACCCTTTGCATCTGATCGGCACCCCATTTTGGGCCCCTGTCCCTATTTTGATCACTTAAGCTAGGTAATTTTAAAGCCTTAGAATAAGTTGAACCAAGAACCAAAGAAGAGCCATAAAAGAAAACCATTAAGCAAGAGAGATAAATTGACTGTCAGAATAAATTCACCAACATAATCAGATGCCTAGACATAGAAATTACATAAAAAATTACAGGCCATACTAATAAACAACGAGAGAAGGCCCAGCCAAAGGAACAAACAAAAATCCTGACAAGACAGAATTTAAGACAACTAATCAATGATAATCACACAAATCTCCTAAATCAATTCAAGGAGTCAAAGGGAAATAAAGGTCAAAGAGATAAAGGATATTATGATCACACTGGTGTTTTGAAAGTGCTCTAATGATTAAGTGATGAATACACAACTCTGTGATTATACCAAATGCCATTGATTGTATCCTTTAGATAAACTGTATGGTTTATGAACAAAATAATAATAATAGGGAGGGTTGGGGGAAATAAAAATATAAGATATGGACTATAGTTAATAGTAAATCTTCGATGATGCTCTTTCATAATTTGTAACAAATATCTCACAAATATGCAAGGCATTGGTGGGGGATATGGTGTATGGGAGTCCAGAATGATGTTATGCATGTTTGTTTTGTCAGTTCTCAACTTTTACTATACATATATTGCTTATGTATATTCATGTATGAGTGATATACTTCAATAAAATTTTTAAAATAAAAATAAAAGAAGACACTGAGTGAACACAAAGAACAAATTGAAAGGAAGGCTGAAATGAAAAGTAACAGATTATGGGAATGAAAGAAACAGTGGATCAGATTAAAAATACATTAAACCACCTGGGGGAGGGGAGATAAATAAACAGTAAATAAATAAATCTTTAAATAAAAGAAGAAAAAACATTATGGGGAGCAGATGTAGCTCAAGTGGTTGAGTGCCTGCTTCCCACACACAAGGTCCCAGGTTCGATCGACAGTACCTCCTAAAAACAAACAAAAACAAATGAAAAAAACAACTATCATTGGGGCATGGCTGTAAATCAGTGGTTGAGTGCCTGCTTCCCATGTATGAGGTCCTGAGTTCAAGCCACAGTACTTACTAAAAAGAAAATACATTAGAGGCCTATAATAACCAATTTAAAATGGCAGACGAAT
Source organism: Dasypus novemcinctus (assembly GCF_030445035.2). NCBI lineage: Eukaryota > Metazoa > Chordata > Mammalia > Cingulata > Dasypodidae > Dasypus > Dasypus novemcinctus. The sequence goes on along the minus strand of NC_080680.1, from coordinate 14,209,299 downwards.
TAATAAGTGAAGCTGAGGACGGATCATCTGAACTTGGAAAGACAGGGAAACAGAAAAAAAGAATGGAAAAAAATTGAACAGGGTCTCGGGGAATTGAATGATGAAAGAATATTTGAGGAAATAGTGACTGAAAATGTCCTAACCATTTAATGAAAGACATAAATATCAATATCCAAGAAGGACAACACGCCTGGAACAGAATAAATCTGAATAGACCTTCTCTGAGACACCTACTATTCAGAATGCCAAACACTAAAGGTAAAGGAAGGATTCTCAAAGCAGCAAGAGAAAAGCAATACATCAAATACAAGGAAGTTCAATAAGACTTAAGTGCTGATCTCTAATCAGAAACCATTGAGGTGGGAAAGCAGTGGTGTGATGTATTTAATACTGAAAGAAGAAAACTCCCAGCCAATAATTCTTTAACCAGAAAAGCTTCCTTCAAAAATGACAGTGAGTTTAAAGTCTTAAAGAAAAACTGAGAGAGTATGTTACCAAAGACCAGATTTACAAGAGATACTAAAGGGAGTGCTGCAGTCTGAAAGGAAAAATTAAGGATGAAAGATTCAGAGAAGTGTGGAAATAAAGATTATTAGTAAGGGTAACTTAAAGGGTAAATAGATAAACAACAGTAAGATATAACAACAGAAAACCAAAGGATAAAATAAATGAGTAAGTAATGCCTTTACAATAAACATTGAATGCTAATGGATTGAACTTCCCAATCAAAAGACATAGATGAATAGAGTAGATTTTTAAAGAATGAGCCATCTATACACGGTCTACAAGAGACTTACCTCAGAAGTAAGGACACAATCAGCTTGAAAGTGAAAGTTAGGAAAAAGATGTTCCATGCAAATAGTAACCAAAAAGATCTGCAATAGTGATACTAATATTGGACAAAATAGATTTTAAATGCAAAATTGTCACCAGAGATGAAGAATGTCATTACATATTAACAAAATGGGCAATTCAACAAGAAGAAATAAATTAATATTTATACACCTAACCCAAGATACATGAGGCACACACTGACAAAACTGAAGGGAGAAATTAGACATCTCTACAATAATAGTGGGAAACTTCAATACACCACTGTCAGCATTAGAAATTACATCTGGACAGAGGATAAATAAGGAAACAGCTTGACTAATATGATAAATGAGCTAGACCTTACACACATTTTTAGAGCATTACACCCCAAAACAGCAGGATATACATCCTTCTAACATGCTCATGGGTACTTCTCCAGGATCGACCATATGTTGGGTCACAAGTCTGGTATCAATAAATTTAAAAAGACTGAAATTACACAAAGCACTTTCTTTGATCACAGTGGAATGAAGCTGGAAGTCAATAATTATGGAAAAGGGGAAAATTCATAAATACATGGAGATTAAACAATGTACTCCTAAATAATCTGTGGGTCAAAGAAGAAACTGCAAGAGAAATTAATAAATATCTCAAGATGAATTAAAATGAAAACACAACATATGAAAACCTATGAGATACAGCAAAAGTAATGCTGACAGGGAAATTTATAGCCCTCAGTGCTTACATTTAAAAAGAAAATAGGTTCTGAGGGGAGGGGGAAGGAAGAATAGAATAGATGGAACATAGGACATTTTTAGGGCATTGGAATTGTTCTGCATGACCTTGCAATGATGGATACAGGCCATTTTAAATTTTGTCAAAACCTATAAAAGTGTACAGTGCAAAATGTAAACCATAATGTAAACCATTGACCACTGACTCTGGTAAGTAACAATGCTTCAATATTTGTACATCAATTGTAACAAAGGTACCATTCACATATAAAATACTAATAGGAAAGAGTGGGAGAGGGAGCGAGGGTTGTGAATGTAGGAATCCCCTATATATCTATGTGACTTTTCTGTAAACTAAAGCTTCTTTGAAGATAAAGAAGAAGAAAAAAAGACAGTGGGGGGAACATATGGAAGAAATTATCACTGTACATAAAAGATAACAGATATTATCATGATGAAAGATAGAATGAAAAAATTTCATTTTTTTTTTGTATTTTATTATATTATTTTTTATGTGTTCATATTTTGGCTTTGTTTTGGGGGAGTTCTGGATCATAAAAAAGTCACAACTGTGATGGGGAGGATCACTGGTGTGGGGTGTTAGTGATTGGGAGATGTGTGTGGAGGGGTGCACTTGGAGCATGCCCCTATGGCATGTTAATACATCATGGGACATTGTCTTGGTGGGTGGAGACCCACACAATAACCTAAAGAATATTGAATTCCCATCCCAGGAAGTCCTACTACATTCTCTAATAGAGCAGCAAGAATTCCCCAAGTACATGGGCAGTGCCTAGCAAAGGAGGACAAACTATTATGCCAAGCCCTTAATGATGATGGTGGTACTTATGAACCTTTTCTTGTGAAATTGAAACTTAGCCTAGTATTATGTATTGCCTAAGAATTACCTCCTGAAAGCCTCCTTGTTGCTCTCTTTAAGCCAAACTCAGAATATAAATGCATTACTCCCCACCCCTGCCCAGCATGGAACATGACTGCTTGGAATGAACCTCCCTGGCACCAAGGGATTATTACCAAGTGCCAACTAGTGATGCATTTGGAAAAAGACCTTGACCAAAAGGGGAAAATATTACCTACGATGAGCTTTTGTGGCTAAGAGATTTCAAAGTGAGTCAGATGGTCATTCCAGAGGTTATGCATAAGCATGTCTCAGCAGGATTTCATTGACTGCCACAGTAAACAGTGCCTCAAACAGTGGGCCTCCTGAGGGCTCTAGAGACATCTAGACACTAAAGGCAGGGCAGACAGTTTCAGGAACTCAGCACCCTGTCAGTGAACCTTCTTTGGAATATATGCTCCCAATGTAACAGAGCTAGATTCATTTATAATTTCCCTACACATGACTCTTCTGCCTCTTTCATTTGAATCTATAATAGCACCATACTCGTTAAATGTATGTCCCAGAAACTTAAATCTTCCAACTGTTTATATGCCACTTGAGCCCTGAATCTCAGCAGAGTTGTACCACCTACTCTCCAGTTCATTGGACTTTCCCAGACAACTAACAAAAGGATAATGATGAACAATGCCCACCCAAAAAAACAGGGTATTTACAACTGCAAGCAAGACAGTTCCATCCATCTGCCCCATGGGATCTAAGCCCCCTCCCAATCAGAAACAGAGTGAACAACACCACCCTAAAATTCTCAAGATTGAAGAGTGAACAAAGATAATGGGGAACTGCAACTATGGACTAAAGTAGGCATTATTATTCTAGCAATGGAAGAATGTGTATCATTGATATAAAGACAATGGCTGCCAGAGGTTCTGAGGAGAGGGAGAGCGAAGAATAGATGTAACATGGGACTTTTTTTATTGACTTATTTTTATTTTTTCTCATTTTTTAATATCTTTTTAAATGATACATAGATCACACAAAATTTTACATTAAAAAATATAAGAGGTTCCCAAATACCCCACTCCCCACAACCCCATTCCTCCCACACTGACAACTTTCATTAGTGTGGTACATTCATTGCATTTGATGAGTACATTTTGGAGCAGTGGGTTCTGGCAGGATAAATAATGTCCAGCACCTGTCCCTGCAATATCATTGAGGAAAACTCCAAGTTCCAAAAATGCCCCAATATTACACCTCCTTTTCCCTCTCCCTGCCTTCAGCAACTCCTGTGGCCACTGTTTGGGGACACTGAAATTATACTACATGACATTGCAGTGATGGATACAGGCCATTAAACATTTTGTCAAAACCTATAAAATTGTGTGGTGCCAAATGTAAACTACAATGTAAACTACAGCCCATGGCTAGTGGCAATGCTTCAATATGTGTTCATCAATTGTAACAAATGTACCACACTAATGCAGGATGTTGTTAATGGGAGAAAGTGTGGCAAGTGGAGGGATGGGGTATATGTAAATCTGCTATATTTTTTATGTAACATTTATATAATCTAAACCTTCTTTAAAAATAAAATAAAGAACTAAAGTTGAAGACCCATCTGCACACCTGGAGGAACTAAGAAAACGAACAGCAAACTAATACCAAACCAAGCCAAAGGAAAGAAATAATAAAGATCAGAGCAGAAATAAATGAAATTGAGAACAACAACAACAAAAAAATCAGTAGAGAGGATCATCAAAACCAAAAGTTTATTCTTTGAGAAAATCAATAAAATAGACAAATCCTTAGCTAGACTGACAAAGAAAAAAGAGAGAAGATGCAAATAAATAAAAGCAGAAATGAGTGGGAGACATCGCCACTGACCTGCAGAAATCATAAGAGGATACTATGAATGATTGTACACTAACTAGACAATGTAGATAAAATGGATAAATTCCTAGAAAAACACTACAACCTATACTGACCCTAGAAGAAATAGAAGACCTCAACAAACTGATCACAAGTAAAGACATTGAAACAGCTGTCAGAAACTTCTCAAAAAATGAAAAGCCCAGGACCAGACGGCTTCACAGGTGAATTCTACCCGTCATTCAAAGATGATCTAATACCAATCTTGCTTAAGTTTCTCCAAAAAACTGAACAGGAAGGAATGCTACCAAAATCATTTTATGAAGCCAATATCACCCTAATACCAAAGCAAATAAAGATACTATAAAAAAAATTATCGAACAATTTCTCTAATGAATATAGATGCAAAACTCCTCCACAAAATACAAAATACTCACTAAATCTGAAAGCACATTAAAGGAATTATACATCACAATCAAGAGGGTTTTATCCCAGGTATGCAAGGGTGGTTCAACACAAGAAAATCAATTAGTATAATAGACCACATTAATAACTTGAAGAAGAAAAATCACGTGATCATCTCAATTGGCTCAGAAAAGGTATTTGACAAAATACAGCATCCTTTCCTGTTAAGAATACTCCAAAATCTCTCATGAGAAACCATGGAGGTCAGAAGGCAGAGGAATTATGTATTTAAGATACTGAAAGAGAAAACTGATAGATACTAAAAAAAGGAATATTTTGGATATTCCTATCCAAAAGATAGGAATAGAAGGAAGTTTATCAGCATGATAAACCCACAGCTAGCATTGTACATGACAGTGAAAAACTAAAAGCTTTCCCACTGAGACTGGGAACAAGGCAAGGACAAATGTTGTCACCACTATTATTCAATATTGTGCTAGAAGTTCTAGTTAGAGCAATTAAGCAAGAAAAAGAAAGGCATGCAAATAGGAAAGGAAGAAGTAAACTTTTTCGCTATTCACTTACACAATCCCATATCTAGAAAATCCTGAAAAATCCACAATAAATCTACTGGAATTAATACACAAGTTCAGCAAAGTGGCAGGATACAAGATTAATATGCAAAACTCAGTAGCCTTTCTATATACTAATGAGCAATCTGAGGAGGAAGTAAGAAAAAAATTCCATTTATAATATTTACTAAAAAAATCAAATATTTAGGAATAAATTTAACCAAGGACATAAAGGACTTGTATTCAGAAAACTACAAAACATTGCTAAAAGAAACCAAAGAAGACCTAAATAAACAGAAGGACATTCCATGATCACGGATTGGAAAATTAAATATAGTTAAGATATCAATTCTATCCAAACTGATTTTCAGATTCAATGCAATCAAATAAAAATCTCAGCAACATTTTTTTTTTTTTGCAGAAATGGAAAACCCATTATCAAATTTATTTGGAAGAGTAAGGGACCTCTAGTAGCCAAAAACATCTTTAAAAAAAAGAATGAGGGAAGCAGACTTGGTCCAGTGGTTAGGGCGTCCGCCTACCACATGGGAGGGCCGCGGTTCAAACCCCGGGCCTCCTTGACCCATGTGCAGCTGGCCCATGCGCAGTGCTGATGCACACAAGGAGTGCCCTGCCACGCAGGGGTGTCCCCCACGTAGGGGAGCCCCATGTGCAAGGAGTGCACCCCATAAGGAGAGCCGCCCAGCGCCAAAGAAAGTGCAGCCTGCCCAGGAATGGCGCCACACACATGGCGACCTGACACAGCAAGATGATGCAACAAAAAGAGACACAGATTCCTGGTGCCGCTGACAACAACAGAAGCGGACAAAGAAGAACACGCAGCAGATAGACACTGAGAACAGACAACTGGGGCGGGGGGGAGGGAGAAGGGGAGAGAAATAAAAATAAATAAGTCTTTAAAAAAGAAGAAGAATAAAGTCGTAAGACTCTCACTCCCTGAGTTTAAAGCATGTTGCTCAGTTAAATTTGTAAAAGCAACATGGTACTGGCATAAAGATAGATCGACCAATGGAATCAAATTGAGCATTCAGAAATAGACCCTCACATCTACAGTCGTGATTTTCAGCAAGGCTGTCAAACCCACTCAGCTGGGTCAGAACAGTCTATTTCACAAATGGTGCTGGGAGAACTGGATATCCATAGCTAAAAGAAAGAAAGAAATAGGACCCCCATCTCACACCTTATACAAAAATTAACTCAAAATGGTTCAGGGACCTAAATATAAAATGTGGAACCATAAAACTCCTAGAGGAGAATATAGGGAAACATCTGCAAGATCTTGTGTTTGGCGGTGGCTTCTTAAACCTTATGCTAAAAGCATGAGCAGAAGAAAAATAGATAAATGGGACCTCCTCAAAATTAAACACTATTATGCTTTGAATGACATTGTTAAGACGGTAAAAAAGCAGCCTGCTTACATGGAGAAAATTTTTGGTAACCACATACATAATAAGGGTTTGAGCGCCATGTTATATAAAAGGATCATACAACTCATGATAAAAAGACAAACAACCCAATTTAAAAATGGGCAAAAAATTTGAGTAGTCATTTTTCTAAAGAAGAAATACAAATGGCCGAAAAGCACATGAAGAGATGCTCAACATCACTAGCTATTAGGGAAATGCAGATCAAAACTACAATGAGCTATCAGTTCCCGCCTTAAAGAATGGCCATTACTCAAAAAAACAGAAAACTACAAGTGCTGGAGAGGGTGTGGAGAAACTGAAACACTCCTTCACTGTTTGTGGAAATGTAAAATGGTGTAGCCTCTGAGGAAGACAATTTGGCATTTCCTTAGGAAGCTAATGCCCTATGATCTGTCAATCCCTCTACTAGGAGTATAATCAGAAATGAAATTAAGAATACGAACAGACCAGACATTTGCACACTGATGTTCATAGCAGCATTATCACAATTGCTAAAAGATGGAAACAACCCGTGTCCATCAATGAATGGAGAAACTAAGTGTGGTATATACATACAATGTAAGAAGAAATGAAGTCGTGATGCACGTGACAACATGGATGAAACTTGAGGACATTATGTTGAGTGCGATAAGCCAGACACAAAAGGACAAATATTGTAAGGTCTCACTAATATGAACTAAATATGCTGAGTAAATTCATGGAGTTAAATTCTAGACTAGGTTACTAGGAGATAGAATGTGGGCTGAGGAGAGGGAGCTGAAGCTGAAGGTATGTAGACTGTTTAATAAGGTGAATTGTAAGTGTGGAGAAATGGATAGATTAATGGTAACACCTTATAGTGAGTATAATGGAGTAGTCTGAGGCGGTTAATGTCAACTGACAAGTTAGGGGATAATCTAGGGACTATGTAACAGTGATTTTAGTGGTGGATGATGTGGTTAATAGTACAAACACTAGAATGTTCCTCTACTACAAGGTGTTAAGAATATGCAGATACATGGAAAAATACCAGTAATGTAACATATAGTTAACAGTAATATTGATATTTTACAGCAATGGCAAAGAAGTTACTAGATCAATACTAAGGGTCAATAACGGGGCTGTGTAAAAGGGTATGGGATTTTTCCTTTGGGAGTAATGAAAGCATTCTGAAATGGTCCGAGCGGATGACAGCACAACTCTGCGATGAAACAGAACCACTGAGGGTACACTTTGTATGGGTTGTACAAGACAGGGGACCATATAACACAGTGAATCCCATTGTGAATAATGGGCTGTGGTTAACAGTACAAATATGAGAATGTTCTCTCATGGATTATAACAAATATACACTACTAATACATGGTGTTAATAATAGGATGATTTGTGGGGAAAACACCAAATATAAACTATGGACTGTACATAACAATAACATTATGATAATATTCTTTCATCAGTTATAACAAATGTGCCACAAAAATGTAAGGAGTTGGTGGTAGGATGATGTATGGGAATCCGGTAAGGTATGCATAATCGTTTTGTAAACTCACAACTTCTCAAACAAACAAACAAAAAACATAGTGAGATGCCACTACATACCTATTGGAATGGCTAAAATTACAAAGACTGGGAAACGGACTTTGGCCCAGTGCTTAGGGCGTCCGTCTACCACATGGGAGGTCCACGGTTCAAGCCAGGTCCACGGTTCAAGCCCCGGGCCTCCTTGACCCGTGTGGAGCTGGCCCACGTGCAATGCTGATGTGCGCAAGGAGTGCCGTGCCACACAGGGGTGTCCCCCGCGTAGGGGAGCCCCACGCGCAAGGAGTGCGCCCGTGAGGAAAGCCGCCCAGCGCGAAGGAGGGAGCAGCCTGCCCAGGAATGGCGCCGCCCACACTTCCCGTGCCGCTGATGACAACAGAAGCGGACAAAGAAACAAGACGCTGCAAATAGACACAGAGAACAGACAACCGGCGGAGGGGAGGGGAATTAAATAAATAAATAAATAAATAAATCTTTAAAAAAATAAAATAAAATAAAATAAAATTACAAAGACTGACCACACCAAGTGTTGACAAGGATATAGAGGAACCGGAACTCTCATATACTGCCAGTGGGAGCGCAATATGATCCTAGTGCTTTGCGAGACTGTTTGGCAGTTTCCATTAAAAAAGTTACCCATAAATCTACCATATGATCCAGCCATTGCATTCCTAGGAATTTACCTAAGGGTAATGAAAGCATATGTCCATACAAAGACTTGCATCAGCTTTATCTGTAATAGCCAAGAACTGGAAACAACCCAAATGTCTATCAGCAGATGAGTAAACAAAGTTTTGTATAGCCTTATGTTTTATATTACTCAACAACAGAAAATAATGAACTACTGTTAGGTGCACTGTGGATAAAACATTCATTATGTGGAGTAAGAGATGTGCAACAAAAAAGAACACACAGTGTATAATTCATTCATATAAAATTATAGAAAATGCAAACTATAATGACAGAAAGAAGCTCTGTGGTTACCTGAAGATGGAATGGAGACGATTACAATAGGGGCATGAGAAAACTTCTGGAAATAATTGATAAGTTCACTATCTTGAACTATCACATATGCCAAAATTTATCAAATTGTACCCTTTAAATGTGTATGTCAATTAAATCTTAATAAAGCTGTTTAAAAACACACACACATGCAAAACCCCTCCTGTGAGCTACCACAGCTCTTCGAGTCAAGTCTGTGCCTTTGACTCTGGGGCCTCCACACCACCCATGCGAGGTCTCCAGACTCATCTGCCACCCTCTCCCTTGCTCCCAAGGCTTCATTCCCCAGCTGCCTTTCTTCTCTGCTGATGGCCTGCGGCCTGGGGCACTGCTCCTGGGTTCCGATGATAGGCCCCACCTTGCTCTCTATCATGGTGTTTTAGATCTCTGCAGGGCATTGTTGCTCTCTGCTGATCTTCTGCTTCCTCCCTCGTTTTTGGTCTCTCTCCCCCCAGTAGAATGTAAGTCCCACTGAAACGGGCCCTTCTCTGTTCCCTTCTCTGCCCTCCAAGTCCAGAGCAGAATTTGGCACACCTATAGTGCTCAGTGGATCTTGGCTGAATGACTGAGTGGACTGGTAGACAGGTGAGTGAAGGATGGCCCACCTCTGAGCAGGAAGGGGCCAGGCCACCATAGGGTGTGGGCTGCAGGAGCAAGCCAGTGTCAAGGTTCTGAGGCCACAGGGCAGTGCGGCTCCTGCAAGCTGGCTGAGCTCCGCCCCCTTCCTGCTTCCAATACCGCTCGCTGATGGTGGTTGAGGGCCCTGGACACACACGGCTGATTGTTACCTAGAAGGAGGCCGAGACCTGCATGTGGGTCTTGCACCTAACTGGAGAGGGTGGAGGAGTTGGGAAGCTGCAGGTGGGCTCTGAATATCTCATTATCTCATTATTATGTACATGAAGGAAGGGGGACACCGGGCACCTCAGATACCCACAATCTCCCCAATTCAAGTGATGGGATGGAGATTTGAACCCAGGTTAATTCTAAAACTTGAGCTTCACTGTCTGTCTTGGGTTGTCTTTTGTGGACCCTAGAAATTTATGTTCTTAAACTAACCAATTCCTGTGCATGGAAGCTATTGTATGTTTTTTCAGTTAGATTCCGTTAAGAGACCTTTTGATTAGATCACTTTTTTATTAGATTGCTTTAGGGCCTTTGATTGGACTATATCAGGGAGGTGTAAGCCCTGTTGGGTCTCTGCACTTTTGCCGGAAGCTTATATAAGTGGAGAACTGAAAGGAGAAACACGGAAAAAGAGAGCCGCCATTTTACCCTGCCATGTGAGACAGACAACTCCAAAGATTGACTACTATCATGCTTGCCATGTGGCAGGACTCCAGGATCTGCTAGCAGCAACCTTTGGTGAGAAAGCATCTCTGATGATGCCTTGATTTGGACATTTTTGTAGCCTCAGAACCGTAAGCTTTTACCCTAACAAATCCCCATTATAAAAGCCAACCCATTTCTGGTATTTTTGCATTGGCAGCTTTGGCAAACTAAAAGACTGCCTAGAAAATTTCTTGGCCTATGTCAGAATTGAGTTTTTAAAGCACACACAGGTGGTGGACTTGGCCCAGTGGTTAGGGTGTCCGTCTACCACATGGGAGGTCTGCGGTTCAAACCCCGGGCCTCCTTGACCCGTGTGCAGCTGGCCCATGCGCAGTGCTGATGCGCGCAAGGAGTGCCCTGCCATGCAGGGGTGTCCCCCGTGTAGGGGAGCCCCACGTGCAAGGAGTGTGCCCCGTAAGGAGAACTGCCCAGTGCAAAAAGAAAAGTGCAGCCCTGCCCAGGAATGGTGCCGTACACACAGAGAGCTGACACAACAAGATGACGTAACAAAAAGAAACACAGATTCCCGTGCCGCTGACAACAACAGAAGTGGACAAAGAAGATGCAGCAAATAGATACAGAGAACAGACAATGGGGAGGGGGGGGAAGGGGAGAGAAATAAATAAATCTTTAAAAATAAATAAAGCACACACACTCTCTCTCTAATTTCCTTTGCTTATAAGAACTTCGGCCCTATTGGACTGAGGCCTGCCCTCATTCAGTGTGGTCACGCCTTGACTAATAGTATCATCTTCAAAGGTTTGATTTATAAATGCTTTCACACCCTACAGGACTGGGGGTTAGGACATGGACATTTCTTTATGGGAGGTATGAGTCCATCCCCAAAATGTACCTTCTGGAAAATTGTGATATTTCAGCGACTCTCTTGATCACTGACCTGGATACCCCAATCTCCATTAGTTTCCAATGCTCCTGAGTGTTTTCTCAAACTCCAGCAGGTCAGCTTGACCCACTCGGAGGCAAAACATCACACCACAGAAGCACGGGTCCCACCTGACGGCCAAAACTCCGGGATCATCCTGGGTACGGTGACTGTGAAATCAGAGCTGGTCCAGAAACTGTACTTCCCATTTTCTCTTCCTACTCACCTGGTGAAACTTGGCAAAGTTTTGTGAGAAATCTCAGGGTGCTGTGGTTAGCAGAATTGGGCTGAGGGGGTGCCCAGATGGCTCGGCCATGCCCCCCACACACCCTGAGAGCTCCTTCAGGTGTGGCATCCAGTTGGGTCGGTCTCCAGCTTTAACTCCAGGCAGCCGCAGCCAATTTTGCTAGCCAGGAAAGCGAGTCTACAGTTGCCAGAACTCCTTTTTTAAGAGAAGACAGTCAACCCCCAATTTTTATATCATTGAAAACAAATTCAATGATTAAACACTGTCTGCCAGAAAAAAAATAACGATGCCTGGGATTTGCTTTTCAAAGGGTCGGGGTGGTGGACAAGGGTAGAGGTGGTTTTGGGGATGGTTTGAGGAATCATATCTACCTCAAAAGACATGTTTGAATCTTTTTTTTTTTTTTAAGATTTCTTTTTTATTTATTTCTCTTCCCTCCCCCACCCCAGTTGTCTGTTTTCTGTGTCCATTTGCTTTGTGTTCTTCTTTGTCCGCTTCTGTTGTTGTCAGTGGCACGGGAATCTGTGTTTCTTTTTGTTGCATTATCTTGCTGTGTCAGCGTTCTGTGTGTGCGGCGCCATTCCTGGGCAGGCTGCACTTTCTTTCACGCTGGGCAGCTCTCCTTACGGGGCACACTCCTTGTGCGTGGGGCTCCCCTACATGGGGGACACCCCTGCGTGGCAGGGCACTCCTTGCGCGCATCAGCACTGCACGTGGGCCAGCTGCACACGGGTCAAGGAGGCCCGGGGTTTGAACCGCGGACCTCCCATTTGGTAGACGGATGCCCTAACCACTGGGCCAAGTCCGCTTCCCATGTCTGAATCTTAATCCACGTTCCTGTGGGTGTGAACCCATTTGTAAGTAGGACCTTTTGAAGAGGTTATTGTTGTAAAGTGTAGTTATTATAAGGTGTGGCTAAAGTGAATCAGGGTCTTAATCCATATGCCTGGAGGCCTTATAAAGAGAGGAAAATTCAGTCACACTCAGCCAGAAGAGGCCAGAGAGGAGAGAGAGTCAGCCATGCGATGGAGGAATGATACCACCGAACACTGCCAATTCCATGGCCCTCCAACATCTCGATTTTGGACTTCTAACTTCCAAACCATCAGCCAATAAATGCTTGCCGTTGAAGCCACCCACTGCGTGGCATTTGTCATGGAAGCTCCAGCAGCAGACGAAGAGAGATGGAGAGCTGGGCAGTTAGATGCTGATGGCCGAGGCTGGGCAATGGGTGCCAGGGGCCGCGTTGGTAAGCTCCGTTTTGTATGTATCTGAAAGTTTCCAAATAAGCACAAAGCACTGGCCAGGCCGCTCCCTCTGGGTGACAGCCATGCAGAGGCTGCACCCTCACTGCAGAAGCCAGCCCCCCGCCCCCTGCCTCGCGCAAAGCCTTCGGGCGGGGCCTTTACAGGGATCTTCTGGCTTGCACCCCTTGGTCCATGAAAGAGACAGTTTTCACTCACCACCGGGAAAATTCTGAAAGTCTTTGTTCCCTTTATGTCACTCAGAATGCCATAAGCAGCATGAAAGCATCCTCCAGTTCACCCCACCTTGGTGGCGGCCCAGGAGGGAGACAGAATCAACACCGTCCCTCCCGATTCTCCTTTGGGGGTGGGGGCGGAGGTGGCGTTGAGACCTGTTTTCAGGATCTCACTAGAGCTGTAACTAAGATGTCCCCTGGTTCTGATGCCATTTCTTCCCAGAGGTGTTTGGAGAACTCTAAAAATAAATGCAGAGTATCCTGTGAAGACTTCTCAGTGCTTGAGTGCAAAAAAAAAAAAAAAAAAAAAACCAGAAAAAAGAAAAAGAAAGAGGATTCCTCCTGTAATTATCGTGTTCTTACAAGTCATTCCTCTTTCTGTATGGTTATATGGTCAGTCGTCATCAGAAGAAAATTACATATTTGTACGCAGTGCCATGAAGCCATTATAAAAAGCAGCATTCCCACCCTCCGCCCCACATGCTAAGTGTTAGTAAAATCAAATAAAGACATAATTGTTTTCCACTTCTTGTCAGAGGAGGGAGCTGTTAGTGGTTTTCAAAAGCCCAGAATGCCAGCTCTGAAAGGTACCTGTGATCCTCCAGGGACTGGATTTCAGCCCATTCTATTCATTTTACAGATGGGGAAACTGAGCCTGGAAGACTCTCCCAGTCCTTCCTTGGAGATTAGAAGCTTGCTGCATATTACACTCCTGTGAACAGATTTTTTTAGTGATTTATTTTTTAGAGGAAGCATGAGCTATTGGGCTAAGTGGGATTGCAGCCAACGTCAGGCATGTTGGCACAACAGGGGAGGGGAGGTGGGGGGCCGTTGACTCTGCCTTGCCCCATCAAGGGTGCAAGGCGCTTCCTCCCCTTCAGCCGCTTTATTTTAATTTTTATCGTGGTAACGTATATACAACATCAAGTTTCCCGCTGAACCTCTTTCAAGGGTGCAATCGGCAGCATTAGTTAGATTCCCGATATTGGGCTACCACCGCCCAGCCACACTTCAGACTCGCCGCCGTGAGGGGTGCCTCGCTCGTCCCAGCACGGGTTTCACGGGGCCCTCGGAATCAGACTCCCGCACTCAGGCCTGGGTGGTTCTTGGCTGTATGCGCTGTCTCCTCTGGAGACAATGAGCTTCCTGGGAGCATCTTCCGTGTTTCCCCCGTTCTGAGTTGCACTTTGGCAGGCAGGCTGTGCTCAGCCAAGGTGTCTCCTGAGAGGAGGCCATTAGCAAGAAAGTGTGGCAGGGGCCTGGCACGGGGGCCCGAGGCCTGGGGCCAAAATAAGACAAGCACAGGCTTTTCAGGTAAACTCTCCCCATTTCTAAATCTTGGGCCTCATCCAAACCAACCTGACCAAGCAAAGGTCTGCAAACCAGATTAGGCCCCAGTATCTCCAGGTTGCAATTGTTAGGTTTGACCATGCAGAACTTTCCCTGAGCCCTGAGTTCCCAGGAAAGAGTGGCCTTTAAGAAATCCCCCCACCTGAATGTAAGATGGTGCAGCTGCTGTGGAAAATAGTTTGGCAGTACCTCAGAAAGTTAAACCTAGAATTACCAAAAGACCTGGCAATCCCACTCCTTGATACATATTGAAAAGAATTGAAACATAAACTGAATGTTCATAGCAGCATTATTCACAAACGCTGAAAGCTGGAAGCAACTCAAGCGTCCACCACTGGTGAATGAATAAACAAAATGTGAACTATCCAAACAGTGGAACATTCTCCAGCCATGAACAGGAGTGAGGTTCTGATACATGCTACAAGCTGGATGCACCTTGAAGACACCGTGCTGAGTGAAACATCAGACACAAAGGGAGGAATACTGTATGGCTCCACTTATACAAAATATCTAAAATAAGAAATTAATAATGGCAGAAAGTAGATTAGATGTTACCAAAGGCCAGAGGGAGGGGGGGAATGTGAAGTTATTGCTTAACAGGCAGAGTTACTCTTTTGGGTCATGACAAAGTCTTGGTGACGGATGGTGATGATGGCAGCACAATGACGCAGTACAAATCACACCAATGAAGTACACACTTAAAAATGGTTGAGGGGAGTGGATGGGGCTCAGTGGTTGAGCACCGGCTTCCCACAAGCAAGGTCCCAGGTTCAATCTTTGGCCCCATACCTCAAAAAAAAAAGATGGAAATGGTAAATTTTGCACTATAATATATGTTACCACAATAAAAAATAATAATCTCCCCTCCCTTTTGTGACCAGGAAACAGCTTACTTCAAAGCACCAGCCTGCCCCATGTGACTTCGTGGAGCCTCGCTGTGCAGTCTTTCTCGGGACTCCCTGAAGACTTGCTGCGGTCCCCCAGCCCTCCTGTGACAAGGCCATTCCCAGGCCTCTGCTTCTCCTCCGTGTCTCATGATGGTTAGCTGAGGTTAGGAGTTTCTGTGCCCCTGAAACTAGCTAGACACTGAAAGAAACATCTGCTCACGGACTGGCAGAGACTTCCCCTGATTGCAAACAATTCCAACCGTAAGCCCTCCCGCCTGCCACCTGTTTACTCCTCCCTGTAAATGTCCAAGGCGACACCACCCTGCCCCGGTGCTGATCTTCAGATCTGGGGCCTCGCCCTATTGCAATAGCCCAAATAACCCCTGAATCACCTTCCTGCTTGTTTGGGTTTTGTCTTTGACAGGTTCAAGTCCTGCCAAAGGAAAAGAGCTGAGGGGGGTGGGACAGAGCTGGCCGATGCCCAGCGGAGGGTTGGGTTGGTTTGGGCCACCTCAGCGAGTGGGCATGGGCAAGGGAGAGTACCCAGGCGGGCACACCAGCTCCTCGCCAGGCAGGAAGGGCAGAAAAACGGCCCCATGGGTGCTGGGCGGCTGCAGCTCAGACAGCTGGGAGCAACTCAGGCTTCTTGAGCCAGCTCTTTGCATCTCTAAACAACTGGTTTTTCCTCACTAGATGTTGAAGATGCCTTTTATTGACCTTTGCTTCAGGAACATGACCCAGGAAAGAATTTCTCCTGCTCTAAATCATCTAGTCATCAGCAATGACTCCACAGGAGAAATGCCACATTTTCTGGAAGGTTCTCCAAAGTATATATATTTTTTATATTGGTACCCAGATGTCGGCAGCTTTAAAGTAGGCAGAGAAAGCACCTAACTACAGACCCTCCAGAAAAACACAAAGTTCAGTAAGGACTCTTGAGACAGAAGCTCCAGGAGATCACCCCATGTCTCTAGGAATCAACTGTCAGCCTGGGGCAACTGCTATGTTTTATGTTATCCTGGGAAGCCATGTGACCTATGGAGAGCATGACCCCAAAGCCCGGGTTGTGCCTGAGGGACCAAGGCATTTTCCACATCTACAGATGGGCAGCGATGCCTGGTATATTAGCCAAAGAGGTGCTGATGCAAAATGCCAGAATTCTGCTGGCTTTTATAAAGGGTATTTATTTGGGGTAGGAGCTTACAGATACTAGGCCATAAAGCATAAGTTACTTCCCTCACCAAAGTCTATTTTTATGTGTTGGAGCAAGACGGCTGCTGACATCTGCGAGGGTTCAGGCTTCCCATGTTCCTCTCTTCCCAGGTCTTGCTTCTCTCTGGGCTTAGCTCCTCTCCTTCCTCCACAAGGTCAGCTGTAGACTATCAGGTGAACGTCTCTGTCTCTCTCCCTGGGGTTTCTGCCATGTCTAAGGAGCCGTATCTATTCCTCTGTGTTCTTCTGGCTCAGGTCCTGTCTTTCTGGGGCTGGCTTCTCTTTCTTCTGTGTGCTTACTTTCTGGGGTTCCAGCTCAAGACTCCAGCATCAAACTCCAAATCAAAAGTCCAACACCAAATCTCCAGCATCAAAAAGCTCCAGCTCTGTCCTTTGCCATGCCTTTTATCTTTGAGTACCCACCCACAAAGGGCCCTACTGACATGGCCCAATCAAAGCCCTAACCATAATTTAATCATGCCCAGGTACAGACCAGTTTACAAACATCATCCAATATCTATTTTTGGGATTCATATCTGTATCAATCTGCTATACCTGGCTTGCTTAAAAGTTGTAGGGAGACAACTTCCTTATGGCACCCACTTCTGATTGAATCTTGTGGCCGCTGTCATAATATTAAGAGTCAGAACCAGTTCTGCCTGGAGGGCATTTTTCTCTCTCGGTCCAGCTGTGGTTAAAGGCATTGTATATTGGGGGTCATTCACAGAAAAGGCAAAATTTGATTTCCATAAACAGATCTGTACACTTCCTATGGCCAAAACTCTAAGCATATAATGTAGATATTTATTTATTTTTTGCCTTTGCTACAAATAATGCAGAATCCTCTTTCTTGATCAAGGCATGTTATCTGGTCATAAAAAAAATGCCTGAAAGCATCTACTTCTGCTTCACTTATATCTTTAACTACTTTCTCATCTTACCCTGGGTGTAAATCTATAAACCCTTGACCCTCCTTTTGAAGTACAGATTTTAGAGTAATTTTATATATACACATTATATGCCAGACATATTAAAATGTATTTAATAATTTTACCATTTTCTCCTTTCTATTATAACAGTAGCTCAGCATAAAGCCATTTAGAAAATCTGAAGATATAAAAAATGTCTTTGGTTTATGCAAAGCATGTATAAAAATAGCTATTCAGAGAAGCAAATGTCTGATAATTACATTACCCAGCTTTAAGGGTGCCTAAAATAAATCAATAAAATATCTGCAACTCAAATGAGAGGGCTAGATGGTTTTAGAAATTGCTTTAACAGATTCAGCTGGCTACCTGTGCTAATGAAATTCACATTAAAGCTATAGCTGGTTAATGTGAGAGCACAGCCTAAAAAGAGCCTGCTTAAAAAAAAAAAAGAACCTGCTTTGGATTTGGAACATAGCTGCTTTTACTATGCTTTTAACAGTAAAGAACTAGGAAACTCCGAACTTTTCTAATAACTTCTCTGTAATTGTGGGGGGGAAATGAAAAGAGTATCACCATCTTTGAACAATGGACATAAAAATCTGAATTCTAGGTTTGCTACATGGTTGGATAAAAAATAATACTATACAATAAGGACCTTTGATTTTTTGAAAATCCAGTTATTAAATAAAACCACAAAACATAAAATATTTGCTTGCAGGCGCAAAAGGGTTAACCTACAAGTAATAACCTAAACTGTCTTTTCTCCATCAGTGAAAAAATGTTAGTAAAATGTCAGTAAAGTCTGTTCACCACCTTCTGTCAATTTCATCAAAGCCTCTCAGGCAGGTATCACTGCCAAGGAAAATGCAAAAATTCACAATGATTTACTCATATGCCAGCATCTCAAGGAAAATAGGCAGCTTCTTATGCAAGAGGTGAAGTGTGTAATTCAAACAGTCCATAAGCAAATATAAAATACAGTTAAGTCTTTTGATGCAAAAACACAGAATAATTATTTTGTGACTTGGAGAGCATTCAACATGAACAAGTAGACCTCATGGTGTTCGGTGGCTGGGGACTGTCTGCTGAGCTTGGGGCAGTCACCAGGCTTTCCCTGAGAGCAGGAGGGCTCCTTGGGGAAGCAATTTTTACTCTGTTATTTCGGTCTCTCCTTGGGAAGCAGGTAAGGAAGTTGGTGGAGGCCAGCTCAGGAAGCTATGAGGGTTCCAACTGTGTTCTTTGATTTCTTGCTTTTTGGAGCTCCTTGAGAATTATCTTTGCTGGAAGTCCTTTTTCATGGACCTCTCATAGCTGATCATATACAAGCCACTACTGATTGTTCTCCAGAGCATCTTTCAGCTGTATTTTCATGTCACAAATATTACAATTTGATAAGCTGAAGCAGTTTGCAGTCAGTATGAGATAAACAAAGTGTATTGGCTTTGCTTGGGTTTTAAGTTTAGAAAATTGTGCCTTCATAGCAGACAACTGCTTTTTGCTTGTTTGTTTGTTTTTAAATGTATCAGTCTCTTCAGATAAGGATTTCAACAGCTGTTCCCTCCATTCGCATTCCTTGGTTTTCTCTTCTACCTGTTTAAGCCCTGCAGCAAATCTGAATCCAGCCTTCAGCTGTGTTCTGAGTTGTATTTCTTTGTCCTTCTCTGTGAGGTGGTAAGCTTTCATCTCCCTCTCCCCTGGGAGAACTTGAATTTTCTCAGTAAGTCTGTGTCTGTCTTTATCAACCAGTTTTCCTTTTCCACTTGCGATTTCATTCAGGGATGTTTTTAAGGCTGCATCGTCCCCCCTAAACTTCTCTAATGCAGTTTCTGATTTGAAGTTACTAGGCTTTGATCCCCATTTACTTACTACAAAGCAATCATGCATAATGTATAGCACTTCCATATATCACCCCTCCACCAACACCTTGCAATGTTTTTTTGTTTGTTTTTAAAGATTTATTTATTTATTTCTCTCCCCTCTCTTCCCCCAGTTGTCTGCTCTCTGTGTCCATTCCCTGTGTGATCTTCTGTATCCACTTGCATTCTTAGTCAGAGGCACCCAGAATCTGTGTTTCTTTTTGTTGCATCATCTTGCTGCATCAGCTCTCCATGTGTGTGGTGCCACTGCTGGGCAGGCTGCACTTTTCTCCATGCAGGGCAGCTCTCCTTGCCCGTGGGGCTCCCCTACATGGGGGACACCCCAGCATGGCACAGCACTCCTTGCGCACATCAGCACTGCACACGGGCCAGCTCACCACACGCATCAGGAGGCCCAGGGGATCAAACCGTGGATCTCCCATGTGGTAGGCGGATGCTCTATCAGTTGAGCCAAATCCGCTTCCCAATCCCCTGTATTTCTGATGTAACATTTATGTAATCTAAAACTTCTTTAAACATTAAAAAAAAAAAAAAAAAGCCAGAGGAAAGGAACTGTATAATCTAGTGAACTCAGCAGTGGTTGAGGATTGTGGTTAATAGTGCAAATACAAGAATGTGCTTCTATGAACTAGAACAAATATACATCACTATTACAAGGTGGTAAGAATGTGGCGATGCATGGGGAAATACAATTAATGTAACTTATGGACTATAGTTAACAGCAATATTGTAATATTCTTGCATCAATGTCAAAGAAGGTACTGCATCAATGCTAATGGTCAATAATAGGGGTATGGGATTTTCTCTATTGGACTAAGGAAAACATCCAAAAGTTGACTGAGACAATGACTGCACAACTCTGATGGAAGAGCCACGGAGTGTGCACGTCAGATAGATTCCACGAGGCAGGGGACTGTATAGCACAGTGAACCATGTGGTGGAAGATGGTCTGTGGTTAAGAGTACAAATATGAGAGTGTTCTCACATGAACTACACCGTATGTACTCTGCTAATAATGGTGTTAATAATAGGGGGTGTATGGAAAAAATATGCCAAATGTAAGCTACAGACTATTAGTAGTAACATTTTGATGATGTTCTTTCACAATCTCTAACAAATGTTCCACAACAATGCAGGGTGGGGAGTGGACTTGGCCCAGTGGTTAGGGCGTCCACCTACCACATGGGAGGCCCAAGGTTCAAACCCCAGGCCTCCAGACCTGTGTGCTGAGCTGGCCCACGCGCAGTGCTGATGCACAAGGAGTGCCGTGCTACGCGGGGTGTAAAAAAGTGCAGCCTGCCCAGGAATGGCGCCGCACACACAGAGAGCTGACACAGCAAGATGAGGCAGCAAAAAGAGACACAGATTCCAGGTGCCGCTGACAAGAATACAAGTGGACACAGAAGAACACAAAGTGAATGGGCACAGAGAACAGACAACTGGGGGGGAAGGGGAGAGGAATAAAAAATAAATCTGAAAAAAAAATACCAGGGATTCCCATATACCCTACCCCCTCCCTCTCCCACACTTTCCCCCATTAACAACATCTTTCATTAGTGTGGTACATTTGTTACAATTGATGAACACATATTGAAGCATTCTACTAACCAAAGACTCTAGCTGACATTATAATTTACACATTGTACCGCATAATTTTATAGGTTTTGACAAAATGTATAATGACCTATCCTCATCATTGCAATGTCATGCAGGACAATTCCAATGTCCCCAAAATGCCCCCATGTTGCACCTATTCTTTCCTCTCCCTCCTCTCAGAACCTCTGGTGGCTACTGGGAAATAAATGGCTGAAGTCTAGCTTTCTTTCAATTGACATTTATGTCTCTAGACTACTCCTTTCAGCCACAATCAAATATATAAATCAGCAGAATTAGTTATACTCACTGTAATGTGTGTTATCATCAACTATCCAGGACCACACTTTTATAGTCAAGCTAATTAAAAATTCTATATACATTAAGCATCAGTACCCATTCTAAGCCCTCATCCTATCTCCTAGTAAGCTATACTCTAGATTTTAATTCCATGTATTTATTCTTCATATTCAATTCATTTAAAAATATGAAATGTTTCATGAATTTGTGTGTCATCCTTACACAGGGCCCATGCTAATTTTTTATATCATTCCAATTATTTTAGCATATGTGCTGCCAAAGCGAGCAAATTTATTTTTTTTTAAATGATTTATTTATTTATTTCCCACCTCCCACCCCCGTTGTCTGCTCTCTGTGTCCATTCGCTGTGTGTTCCTCTGTGTCTGCTTGCCTTCTCTTTAGGATGAACTGGGAACCAATCCCGGAACATTCCAGAGTGGGAGAGAGGTGCTCAATCTCTTGCGTCACTTCAGCTCCCTGGTCTGCTGCGTCTCTTATCATGTCTCCTCTGTGTCTGTTTTGGTTGCATCATCTTGCAGCGCCAGCATCTGCTTGGGCCAGCACTCCCGCTCAGGTCAGCGCTCTGTGTGGGTCAGCCCTCCGTACGGGCCAGCCCTCCACTCCAGCCAGCTTCTGTGTGGGCCAGCTTGCCTTCACCAGGAAGCCCCAGGAATCAAACCCTGGACCTTCCATACAGTAGACAAGGGTCCCATTACTTGAGCCACCTCCATTTCCCCCCGTTTCTTTTAACTCGCTCTTTTTTTTTTTTAAAGATTTATTTATTTACTTATTTCTCACCCCCCCTAGTTGACTGTTCTCTGTGTCCATTTTGCTGTGTGTTCTTTTTGTCCACTTCTTCTGTTGTTGTCAGCAGCACAGGAATCTGTGTCTCTTTCCGTTGCATCATCTTGCTGCATCAGTCCTCCGTGTGTGCGGCGCCATTCCTGGGCAGGCTGCACCTACTTTCGTGCTGGGCGGCTCTCCTTACGGGGCGCACTCCTTGCGTGTGGGGCTCCCCTACACGGGGGACACCCTGCGTGGCAGGGCACTCCTTGCGCGCATCAGCACTGCGCGTGGGCCAGCTCCACAAGGGTCAAGGAGGTCCGGGGTTTGAACCGCCGACCTCCCATGTGGAAGATGGACGCCCTAACCACTGGGCCAAGTCCACTTCCCTTAACTCAGTCTTAGGAACTTCCGGCAGACATCTCTGAAATTGTCTGTAAAATGAAGATGTTTGTAAGATAGCCATGAAAGCACCTGCTAATCAGCAAAAAGCTGTACAATTGAAAGGTAATCACCAAGCTTGGCCACGTCACTTGGCTCTCTCTGCTTACCTTTAAGGGAATGACAATATCCCCTGCAGAGTTGAAGGGAGGAATCGAAAAGACAACAGGCCTGAGGTGCCCGGACAGGTGCCAGGCACCGAGCAAGCGCCCAGGGAAAGGGACATCTATCAAGCAGGCAGAGACAGAGCCCAAGCTGGTGAGACCTGCCCACCGACCCTGCCTCCTTGCCCACCTCTGTGGTTACCTTCCTTATGCCCCTCCAAATAAATGATTTTGACTTATGTAAGTCCTGGATGAAAAGGAAAAAAAGGTTTTCTCTGCCCCAGTCTGCCTATTATTATACTAAACTGAGAGTGCTTTTTACTTCTGCAGAACTTTTCCTCCCACGATTTTCAGAGTGATTCATAAACATTCGTCAAACCACGGCCAACTCCTGTGAGGTCCCGGAGGATGGACAGAATCCCCAAGACAGGGACTTAGAAGGCTGTGTAGCTGATCAGTCTGCTTCTGTGATGAGACCCAGGTAGGACGGTGGCATGAAGGCTTCGTCCAAGCGAGACTCAAGAGACAGCTGCCCAGCTGGCTGCATACCACGAGCAGAGGCCTGCTGCTTCCTGACCCTCGCACATAACGCCCCTTTAGAGTATTGCTTTCAAACGGAAAGACACTACTTCAGAATTCCCAGAGGCTGAGGAGCTGGTGAGGCTTTGAGCAGCTTCTGGGGAATAGGGTCAGTGCAGACTCAGAAATGGTACAGGGCCAGGGGCCTTGTCCCTTTTCAGAAGTGAAGATTCCTGGAAAGGGATGGGAGCCGAGCAGGGCAGCCACCACCAGCAGGCCTGGGTGTTCTCTGCACGGAGGGCAGGGGTGCCTGAGAGGATGTGGCCAGGCCAGAGAGGAACAAAACGGAAATGACAGTGCAGGGGAGGATAGCCAGGGATGGGAGCGGATCTTTAAACCAGATTAGAAGCTGCACACACAGGCAACACATAGTCACAGAGGATTTCCATGGAATGTCTCATCTGGCCAAACACCAGCCCTGGCGTAAGTCTGCCTTCCCTTGCCTCCATCCCACAGGAGGTGATAAAGCAACGATGGGAATGTTTCACAACATATTTTCTAAAAGAGTTGTTAATGATGTGCATTCCAAAAACTAAAGATAGCAGACTGAGCACATGTTACCATTCCATACCCACCACCAAATCCATAAAAAAGTGTAGACATATTCAAAAGTGAAATGGGAAAAGGGACATTTGAGTGATGGGAGGAACTTCAGAAAGATGCAAAGTAGACTCAAAGTCCCTGAGATGGGATCACCACAAAACATGCTCCATGCTTAGAGACAGTGAAATGCAGGAGCAGAAGGAGCCTGGGGCAACCCAAGGGGGCTTAGCTGAAGTAGCACCATTGCAGGAGCAAGCCACGAGGATGACCCTTTACGTCTTCCATTTCCCATGGGCCAAGAACAACCACAGTGTTGCTGACCCCCAGCCAGGAACAGAGAGCCAGGGCTGGCTCACAGAAGGTCCCAGTGGCTATCAACAAGGTGGAAGAACAGAGAGTAGCCGTTCCAGAAAACAGGCTTTGGAAGACACTACCGAATGGTACATCCATTTGTTTTCTCTGAAAACAAAGAGGCTGATGGCAGCAGCTCTTTCCAAAGAGGTGATGGAGAATCAGACAGGAACTCTGAACTCTAAGTCCTTGAGCACTCATAAAAAAACAACAACAAAAACACCAACATTTTGAGAGAACAACATAAAAACTGATATCAGAGGAAATGGAGTCAACACAGCAAGGAGACCAAGATTTTTTAAAAGATACATTTTTAAATTCTCAGAGAGATGAAGAAGGAGTCTTATCTGTAAAATAAGAACAGATAATCATAAAACAAAAACAGTGGTTGTGGACTAAATCAGAGACTCCAGAAATAAAAATATACAACTCTTGGAGTTTAAAAATAATTGTGTATAAAAAATTCAAATAAGCTGTAGCAGTTTGATATTGTTTATGAATTCCAAAAATAGATAGTGGGTTATGTTTGTGAACTGATCCCCTGGACATATTAGATTGCATTGGATTCAAAGGTTTCACTTTTACTTGATTAAATTATGATTAAGGGAAGCAGATCTGGCTCAACTGATAGAGTGTCTGCCTACCATATGGGAGGGAGGTCCAGGGTTCAAACCCAAGGCCTCCTGACCCGTGTGGTGAGCTGGCCCATGCACAGTGCTGATACACGCAAGGAGTGCTGTGCCATGCAGGGGTGTCCCCCATGTAGGGGAGTCCCATGTGCAAGGAGTGTGCCCCGCAAGGAGAGCCGCCCTGCATGAAAGAAGCACAGCCTGCCCAGGAGTGGTGCCACACACAGCAAGATGATGCAATAACAAGAGACACAGAGTCCCGGTGCCACTGACAAAAATGCAAGCAGACACAGAACACACAGCAAATGGACACAGAACAGACAACGGCAGGGGGGGGGGGGAGAAATAAATTTTTTAAAAATTATGATTAAGGCTTTGATTGGGCCACATCAGTAGGATGTTGAGTCTCCACCCCCTTGGTTGGTGGGGACTCACAGAGAAAACTGCAGGGCAGAGGAGAGAGAGATTTGGATGCTGGAGCCTGGGAAGTAAACACACAGGAGAAGAACACGGAGGAATGGAGATGGCTCCATAGACAAGGCAGAGGCCTCGGTAAGAGAGAAAGCCTGACAGTCTACAGCGGACCTTGTGGAGACAACAACTGAGCCTGGAAAAATATGAGCCCCGGGAGAGAGACGAGACTGATCCCAGCCTGCCACCAATATTGGAAGAAGCTGGGACCACGGAGCCGTGGAGGAACAGGGAGGCTGAACGTGTGCCACAGACTTCGGTGAGGGAAGTAACTTACACTCATGACCTGGCAACTGCAAGCCTCTACCTGAAATAAATACCCTTTATAAAAGCCAACAGGGTTTTGCATCAGCACCCCTTCAATTGACTAATATAGAAGCAAAATGAAGCAAGTTTTAAAAGTCCCTCACGATTCTACTACAAAGAGATAAACATGATCATTTTGGTGAATTTTCTCCCAGATATACATACAAACATACTTTCTCACCAAAAAAACAAGATCATACATACACAGAGTCTATGTACATTTAGCTATTATTTTATAAGCTTTTTTTATAGTCAATGGTATATTACATACATCTTTCTATGATCTTAGACTTTATTCCTCTTAAGTCAAAATATTCCTGGTCAGAGGAAGTGATCAGGGTCTATCGCTACGTACATGACCAAGAAAAGGAACATCATCAAATGTTTTCCAAATTTAGAAAAGCTGACTCTAAAACTTTCCCAGGAAAAAGGAGTAGATTTAAATCCATGGCTTAAGAGAGTTGAAAGGTACTTAAAAAATAAATTCTGGTGCCTCATCCCAGACCTATTGAATCACAACCCACAGTTCAACAGGGTTCTCAGGTGCTCTGTGTGCACATTAATTTTTGAGAAGCACCACTCTTGCTGTTTCCTGAGGATGAAGCTCAGCTGTATAAAGTTGGTAAGATGGCCACAGTGCAGAGAAGTGGGAATACAAATGTGTGTGTACATTTAGTACAAGCAGTAAAAAACACTCAATTTTCAAGTTTATATCTTAAAGTTACTGTTTTTATATCAAATGCCCTTCATTTTTTTTCCTTTTCTATCAGCATTCTGTAATTATCCTTCATGTTTTGAAAATTAAAATATATAATAAACCTGGAAAAATTAATTATGACCATTTAATCATGAATTATTGCAGTGAAGAATAAACCAATGTGGCTGCATAGAAGCTCTCATTTTGTTTTGTTTTGTTTTTTACAAAAGGATCCAAAAGATAAAACAAATAATCCTGAGGATGAGCAGAGAGAGAGAGAGACAGAAATAAGAGTCCAGTCAAGAACGCAGAGGATGAGCTGAGCTGGAAAATGCTAAGGAGGAGCATTTCCTTATGATGTGAGAAGGAGAGAGAGGGAAGGAGGGAGAAAGATTGACTGGCAGACCTACTGCTCAAAACAGAGGTAGCTGGTGGATGATAGAAGCAGAAATCAGGGTCTTCTGACTCCAAGCCTAAAGTCTTTGCCCCAGTAATGAGTGATTTTGATGCTACAAAACCCAAAAATCTATCTGTCTTAGCTATAAGCAGAGAGTTCTGCCGACTTTACCAGAGATTGCCAGGTCCTCTGTCAGCAATAAGATCTCGTTCTCCATGACCCAGCCCCTGGAGGCTCTTTACTCTTGCATGGACTAAAATCCAATACAATTTGAGGGGTGCTTCGGGAGATTCCTTCCACGTGAGCCAGGAAGGTTTAGCAGGCTTAGAGGCAGGGGACAACTCGTCCCCTCCCCAGTGAGAAGCCCACCCTACCAGGAGAAAATAGAATGTAGAAAGGCATATTTCTTTTCCCTTTAATGACATTTTGTAGAAGTTGCATTCCCTACTTCTACCTCCTATTACCCAGAATGTAGTCTTCTGAAAATACCTAGTTTAAGGTAAACTGAAAAGTGTATCCTGGGTAGCCTTGTGTTTAGTTAAAACTCAGGCAGTTTACTACTACAGAGAATCATGAGGGAATGAATAGTGAGAGATAACTAGTTAGTCTAAACTGCATAGTATTTTACCAGATTCACTTGGCTACTAGTAGCGTTTGTCTTATCTTTGAGTTTTGCCAGTATTTAAAGTTAAAATTTGCAAGACTTTTTGTGTTGTATTGAAATATCACATTAAGAGGAAACCAAAGATGGAAAATTCAACCCGAGTCTTCACTGATGCATTTTTATAAGGAAGGCATCCTTAAATATTATGCTTAAGGTTGTAAGTAAAATAAAATGGCCATCAGTGTTAGGCATTTCCGGGAGGGACGCCCTCTCTGAGAAGGCTTTTCCAGAACGCAAAAAACAATTGACTTGCAGGGGATTTCCAAGAAAATAGAACACAGCCTACATGGTTGCTGATAAGCAATACCTGGTTATAAAACTATTTCTGTCCAGTCGAGTTAGTTTCCAGAATGGACAAACATACCATACTAATGAAATCTGTATCTGCTCCCACTTGGTAAGACAACCCCCTGTGGAAAATGGAAACAACGTCAGCCAATCAGAACATTTCCTCACTTGTTTCCATGTTTGTTCTCTATAAACTCCCTACTTCTTTCTGAATGGTATGCTGACTAATTCATGAATCATTCAATAAAGCTGTGAGATCCTAAAAAAAAATCCAATAAAATGAAAACTTCAGCTCCCCGGTCTCACCACCTTCCAAACACTCAGTAGCGACATATGGCTCATGACCACCCTACCAGATAATGGAGAACATTTTCATCATTGCTGAAAGATTTATTGGAATCCATGGTCTAAAGGAGTCTTAAAATAAACTCATTATTATTTGTATAGGAATACAAATATGTCAGTACTATCGTAAGTACATTCGCATCCTTTCCTCCAACCACTGGCTCTTAGCCCCTCCCCTGTAAGTTGAGGGGAATTACTCCCTCAGCCCAGGACTGGGGCCTTTGTGAGGCCGCATTGGGAGAGAGGAGGAAAAGAAAAATTTGGCAGGAAAGGAGGAAAATGTGAAGTCTTAGCCAGAGAGGCTCAAGTGTTGTGTGCAATAAAGTCTTGACAGGTAGATGGCTCAGACAGAGGGGTGAGTTAGGTTCTTCTGGGGCATTGGAGATAGAGGTACCAGACTGGGAAGGGAAGAGAACAATAAAGGGAAGTGTTTTCGATTACCAATGGATGAAGTCGGTGTTTCCCAAACTTTAGTCATTCAGTACTTTCCTCACAATTGCTTTTGTCATGACTTAAGTATTCTGAATTCTTATTTTTAAAAAATCTATTTCAAATCGACCCATTTTTTTCAGTGTAGCCCTGTCCTAAACAATGGCAGCAGAAAATAGTTCAGAATTTAATTGTTGCTCTAAGTATATTTTGTCTAATTCTAATTAAAATATATATACACAGGGGAAAGCGGACTTGGCCCAATGGATAGGGCGTCCGCCTACCACATGGGACGACTGTGGTTCAAACCCCGGGCCTCCTTGACCCGTGTGCAGCTGGCCCATGCGCAGTGCTGATATGTGCAAGGAGTGCCGTGCCATGCAGGGGTGTCCCCTGTGTAGGGGAGCCCCACATGCAAGGAGCGTGCCCCATAAGGAGAGCCGCCCAGTGCGAAAGAAAGTGCAGCCTGCCCAGGAAGGTGCCGCACACATGGAGAGCTGACACAACAAGATGATGCAACAAAAAGACACGGATTCCTGGTGCCGCTGATAAGGATAGAAGTGGTCACAGAAGAACACACAGCAAATGGACACAGAGAGCAGACTACTGGGGGGGGGGTGGGAAGGGGAGAGAAATAAAAAAAAAATCTTAAAAAAAAAATATATATATATACACAATATTAAAATTATGATGTCCACCTAAACTTATCTCACATCCCATCAGGGATACCTATAACACCCTTTGGAGTACACTGGATTATACTCTCAGAAAAACACAAGTGAGAGATTTGAGCTTTTGAAAAGTCACTTTTGGTGGCTAAACTGTGTTTCTTTGACCACAATACCACTTAGAGGGTGAACAATGTGCCTCCAGCTTTTTAAGGATGACATTGATGATAATTTCAGTACTCATTGCCAGGTGTGAACCTCTTCACATGCAGTGTTTCTTTTAATCCTTGAAACAATTCCACTGTTATTATTTCCATATTCCCCAGATGAAGACACTGAAGTTCAAAGAGATTGAGGAAATTGTCCCAGGTCATAAAGCTGACTGGTGGCACCATCTCCACTTGTCTCCTTAGTCTACCCACAGGATAAGATTGCTTACAGATACAATAGAGATGAGCTGCTTGCACTTGTCCTTGCATTTGTCCACAGGTGTAAAGACATTATTCTCGTGCTCCATTTAGCAATGTCCTCACCATGCATGGGGCAGGTTGTGTCCAATAAGTTCGTTTCTGACTTCCTTCTAGAAGTAGAACATTGGATATAATTTTGTTTCAGTCCAGACAGTTCAGACGAGGGTGGGACTAGTCCATAGTTAGACTTCTGAACTGTCTCAGGAGCTCACCATCCACCACAACACCCACGCACACACACACTCGTTCAAAATTTCAGACTTGGAAAGGAAAATATAAGCCATAATATTCTGGTGGATTTATGAACAGAATGACACTTGTCGGTGAATGGAGAAAAGTCTGGAAGGTTAGGAATCAATTCTGGACATGCTCATATACGTGGACGTACATGTCAAGGAGCTCTACCCCAAAATCCTCATGTCACAATGCCCATCCTTTCCAACATTCAATGTCCTTGGTTCCAGATGCATGTTGAAATATTTTATAAAGACCCTTGTTACAGGCAAGTGCACAGAGCAGGGATTATATCTGTTTGCTCAGATATAATCCGACAGCTTCTCTGACACACAGTAGACTATTCAAAACCTCTTGGGGTATGTGATAATTTGAAGCTTAGTGGACCCCAGAAAACCATGCTCTTACAGCTAATCCATTCCCGTGCTTGTAAACCTATGTAAGTGGGACTTTTTGATTAGGTTGCTCCAGTTAAGGGCCTTTTGGTTAGGATACTTCAGTAAGGCATGGCCCAGGGTAGGTCTTAATCCTCTTACTGGAGTCCTTTATAAACGGGACCAGTACAGAGAGACAGGCAGAGAGAAACACAGAAGCTGAGAGGAAGCCGGGACGCCAGAAGCGGAAAGCAATGAAACCCCGAAGAGAAGGGAGGGCCCAGCAGACGCCACCACGTGCCTTGCCATGTGACAGAGGGAGTCCAGGATCACCAGCAGCCAGTCTCTGGACAGAAAGAGTGGCCTGATAATGCCTTTATTTGGACCTTTTCATGGCCTCAGGACAGTGAGCTTGTAAGCTAAGAGATCCCCATTGTAAAAGCCAGCCTGTCTCTGGTGCATTGCCTTTCTGCAGCCCAGCAGACCGAAACGTGGAGCTGATGGACAAAGCAGCCAGCAGTGGAGGCGCCCTCACTGGTAGTCACAGCCCTGCGTCAGGGGTCCATCCCTGCTGTACGTGCTGTGTGACTGGGCCCACAGGCAGCTTCACCTCTCCGAAATTTCAGATTCTTCTGTCAAAAGAACGTCTTCTTGTTGTGTATGAGGCAGGGTGCTAGGTGCTGAGGAGAGAACTCCTGGAGGACTGAGACAGAGTCATTGCCCTCAGGGCAGAGGGACAAGGAAGGACGGAGAGAAGCAGGCCCCAGCCCCGGTGCTGGTCGCAGCTTGCCCGGAGCCTGGAGGGACAGCTATCTCCCAGACGCTGACAGTGTCCCTTGGAATGTGCCCAAGACTCCAAGCCACAGGAGGGGCGGCACTTTTCCCCAGAGTAGATGCAGGAGGACTTTCGTTCTACTTTTAATTTGGAAATAATTTCAAACTTACAGGACAGTTGCAAAAATAATTCAAAACCCAGACAGAGACTTCCAAAATAACCCTCACCCAGATACCCAGATGCAGGAATGTTCGCATTCTGCCACATTTGCCTTATCGCTCCTTTTATCTACCCATCTGTCTATCTTTCTGTCTACTTAGCTATCTGTTTTCTGAACACTGAGAGTAGGTTGCATACATCACATTCCTTGGACACATAATCCTTCCACGTACATTTCCTAAGAACAAGAATATTCACATCCCTAACTACCTTCAATGCAAGTTATCAAGTGCAAGAAATTTACCACTGATAGAAAGCTGACCGTCTATATTCCAGTTTTTTTCACATGCCCCAATAATGCCCTTCTGTACCTTTTCTGGGAGGAAGGTCATTTTACTTTGCCTGGCAAAGAGGTCCACATATGCCCCGGAGAAACTTGAGACTCAGAGCCCAGGAAAAGGAAGCCACAGGCCTGGAGCCTGCCTGGCGGGCAGCTGGGGGGAGAGGCCCAGCCTCCAGGGGGCACTGCAGGTTGCAGGTCTCTAGTGAGGTCTGGGGTCCGTCTCTCCCCCCCCCCTCCCCCCCCCCGCTTTCCCCCCCCAGTCCCGTCCCCGGGTTTCTCAAGGAAGAGCAAGTTTTGCCTTGGGACCTTCTGGAATCACTGCCACACCAGCAGCTGCCTCCCTACCTCTGGAAAGCAGCCACAGCAGTCCAAATCAGGGGGCTGTCTTCTTCCCAGAGTCGCTCATAGACTTTCGGATAGCCCTGGGAATTCCCTTCCACAGAAGTGCTAACTGAGGGAAGAGACGGCAGACTGACCAGCTAACCAGACTACCCAATCTGGAAGAAAGTAAAAATAGCCTGTTTTGCCTAGGTGATAGGAATCCACTGAGCCACAATAAACAAGATGGTCATCTTGTTCTCAGGATTAAAGAAAGAAATCTGACTAGAACAGAGAGGGTACTTCGTACATCTTTTATTAGTAGTAGTATTTTTATTGTTTTTTGAGGTGCCGGGGCTAAGGATTGAACCCAGGACCTCGCGGGTAGAAATCTGGCACGCAACCACCGAGCTGCATCAGTTCCCCTGAACTGGTTCCCTCGCTTGCCTGCTTGTTGTTGTTTTTTTTAATTTAAAAAAAAAATGTTATTTGTTTCTACCGCCCCCCTCACTGTTCTGTGCTTGCTGTCTGCTCTTTGTGTGTTCTTCTGTGTCTGCTTGTCATCTCTTTAGGCAGCACCAGACACCGATCCTGGGGCCTTCTGGAGTAGGTGCTCAGTCTCTTGCACCACCTCAGTTCCCTGGTCTGCAGTGTCTCTTATTGTCTCTCCTCTGTGTCTCTTTTGGTTGCATCATCTCGCTGCTCCAGTTCTCTGCATGGGCCAGCGCTCCTGCGCGGGCCAGCACTCCACGCGGGCCAGTTCACAGCTCAGGCCAGCTCACCACGCGGGCCAGCTTGCCTTTTACCAGGAGGCCCCAGGAAGTGAACCCCAGATCTCCCATATGGTAGACGGGAGCCCAGTCGTTTGAGCCACATCTGTTTCACTGCTTGTTGTTTTTTTGTTTTTAGGAGGCACGGGGAAACTGAACCCAGGACCTCCCATTGGGAAGGAGACACTCAACTGCTTAAGCCACATCAGCTCCTCTTATTTAAAATTTTAAAAAATCTTTATTGATGTAAAATTGACACACAATAAAGTACACATATATAATGTGCATAATTTAATAAGTTTTGACATATATATACACATCTATGAAAATATCACAATCAAGACACTAAATGTATTACTCACCACTGGAATGTCCTCATGTCCCTTTGTAGCCCCCCCAGCCCACTGCAACCCAACCTTTGCCTCTGCCCCAGGCAACCACAGGTCTCCTTTTTTTTTTTTTTTTTTTTAATCACTGAATGGTAATTTGCATTTTCCAGAGTTTTACATTCTGGGAAGCAATCATGCTGCTTATACACTTTTTTTCCTGGCTTTTTTCAGTCAGCATAATTATGTGGAGGGTCTCCATGTTGTGGTGTGTCTTAATAATTCATTCCTTTTAGCTGCCCTGGATGGTGCTTCAGAGGTAATCACCGGACATTGTAAATCCTCACAGGGCCCACTGGATGGAATGGAGGAGAGTATGGGCCATGATGTGAACCATTGTCTATGAGGTGCAGAGGTGCCCAAAGATGTACTTACCAAATCCAATGGATGTGTCATGATGATGGGAACGAGTGTTGTTGGGGGGGGGGGAGAGGGGGGGGTGGGGTTGAATGGGACCTCACATATATATTTTTAATGTAATATTATTACAAAGTCAATTAAAAAAAAAAAAACCGAAAAAAAAAAGTTTAAAAAATAAAAATAAAAAAAAAATAATTCATTCCTTTTTATCGTTGAGCAATATTCCATTGTGTGGATAGACCACACCTTGTTAATCCCTTTATCTGTTCATGGATATTTGTGTTGTTTCCAGATTTTGACTATTTTGACTGTATCAAGTAAAGCTTCTATGAACAGACATAGCCAAGTCAGATATGTTTCCCAAGAGCTTGGATAAACACCTACGAGTGGAATGGCTAGGGGATATGGTATACTGCCAAACTTCTCCACAGTGCTGGTGCGTCTTTACCAGCAGTGGATGAGAGCTCCAGATTCCTTCACAGCCTCACTAACACTTGCTATTTTGTAATTATAGCCATACCAGTGGGTGTGGAATAGTAACTCATTGTGGTTTTATAATTTTTTACATTTATTTATTTCTCTCCCCTCCGCCCCAGTTGTCTGTTCTCCTTGCTATTTGCTGCGTCGTCTTCTTTGTCCGCTTCTGTTGTTGTCAGTGGCACTGGAATCTGTGTTTCTTTTTGTTGCGTCATCTTGCTGTGCCGGCTCTCCGTGTGTGCGGCGCCATTCCTGGGCAGGCTGCACTTTCTTTTGCACTGGGCGGCTCTGCTTACAGGGCACACTCCTTGCGCGTGGGGTTCCCCTACGTGGGAGACACCCCTGCGTGGCAGGGCACTCCTTGCGTGCATCAGCACTGCACATGGGCCAGCTGCACATGGGTCAAGGAGGCCCGGGCTTTGAACTACGGACCTCCCATGTGGTAGACGGACGCCCTAACCACTGGGCCAAGTCCACTTCCCTCGATGTGGTTTTAATTTGCACTCCTCTAATGGCTAATGATCCTGAGAATCTTTCCACCAGCTTCTTTACCATCAATAATACTATCTTCTTTGGTGAAGTGTCTGTTCAAATCTTTTGTGCATATTTTCATTGGCTTGTTTATTTCTTATGTTTGAGTGGGTGGTCAATCTTTTTATTTTGAGCCATTCTAATAGGTATGTTGCAGTGTCTCATTATGGGATGGTGGTTTTTTGGGTTCTTTTTTTTTTTTTTTGGACACAAAATTTTTTTTATGGGAGTGAAATTCACATCACTTAAAATTAACCACGTAAAGTGAACAATTCAGTGGTATTTAGTACATTCCCCATGTTGTTGAACCACCGCCTCCACCTAGCTCCAAAACATTTCCCTGACTCTGAAATGAAACCCTGTGCCCATTAAGCAATTGCCCCCCATTCCTTCCTCCCAGCAGCCCTAGCAATCCCCAGTCTCCTTTCTCTTTCCTATGAATTTACCTATTCCGGATATTTCACAAATATGGAATCATACAAAATGTGACCTTGTGTGTCTGGCTTCTTTCATTTAACATAATGTTTTAAGTACCATCCATTTTGTAGCATGTGTCAGTATTCCATTCCTTTTTATGGTACAATATCATATTCTATTCCATCATAAATATATTCCGTAATTTGTAAATCCATTCATCCGTTGGTGAGTATTTGGGTTGTTTACACCTTTTAGCTATGTGAATATGATGCTATGAATATTTGCATACAATAATTTTTTTGAGTTCTTGCTTTCTACTCTTTTGAGTATGTATTTAAGAGTTGAACTGCTGACTTACATTGGAATTCTGTATTTTTAACTCTTTGAAGAATTGCTGACCTGTTTTCCACAGTGACTGCATTATTTTACATTCCCACCAGCAATACAAAAAGTTTCCAATTTCTCCACATCCTCACTAACATTTCCTTATTTCCAATTTTGTGATTATAGCCGTACCAGTGCATGTGGAGTGGCATCTCATTGTGGTATTAATTTGCATTTCTCTAACGTCTAATGATATTGAAAATGTTTCCACATGCTTATTTACCCTTAATATCTCTTCTCTGGTGCAGCATCTGTTCAAGTCTTTGTCAATATTTTCATTGGATTGTTTATTTCTTATTTTTGAGTTTTGAGAATTCCTTGCCTGTTATATATTTACAAGTCTTTTATCAGATTTATGTTTTCCAAAGATTTTTTCCAGTCTGCCGCTTGTCTTTTTGTTCTCTTAACTGTCTTTTGAAGAAAAAAGAAGTTTAAAATTTTGATATAGTCCAATTTATCATTTTTTCAATGGATGATGTTGTATCTAAGAAATCTTAGCCTAACCCAAGGTCACAAAGAGTTTCTCCTATGTATTCTTCTAGAAGTATTGTAGTTTTACGTTTTACATTGAGGCCTATGATGCATTTTGAGTTTATTTTTGAATATTGTGAAAGGTATGGATCCAAGTTCATTTTTGTAGATATGACTATCCGACTGAGTCAATATCATTTATTGAAAAGATTATCCTTTCTTCATTGCATTGCTTTTGCACCTTTGTTAGAAATGGGTTGTCCATGTATCTTTGGGTTGATTTCTGGGAAATGAGCGGCGGGCACCCCCCTGTGGGGCCTCCTCAAGTGCCCGCTAGGCTGAGCAGGTTTTCCTGTCACGAAGGGGAGGGGGCGCAGGTGGGAAACAAACCGATAAAAACGAGAGGTGACCCTGGCAGGAGAGCCGGCCTGCCAGGGCAGGCGTGCTGTCACCTACAGCTGCCCCATGTACATGCCGAGGCCGGAGCAGGTGTAGGGAGATGTGCCCAAAGGCCTCTGTTTCTTTGGGTCAGGGCTCTGCTCGTGGTTGGGGTGGGGCAGGGTCCTGGGTAAGGAGTTCTGGAATAGTCACTGGGGGGGGGCAGCTGTTGGTTTACTTTCCATCTATCCATCCATCCACACATCTAGCCATCCACCCTTCCTTCCTTACCCCTCCCTTCCTTCCATCCACCCACCCATCCATCTACTCATTCATCCACACATCCATCCATCCATACATCCATCCACACACCCATCCATCCACCCATCTATCCATCCACCCATCTATCCATCCACCCATCCACACATGTAGCCATCCATCCACCCACCCTTCCTTCCTTCCTTCCTTCCTTCCTTCCTTCCTTGTCTAATTACACTAGCCAGAACATCTACTATAGTGCTATAATGTTAAAAATACGCCATAAGAGCAGATAGGCTTGCCTTACTCCTCTTCTTCAGGGGGAAGAATTTGATCTTTCACAATTAAGGAAGAAGCTGGCTGTAAATTTTTTGTCCATGCCATTTATCAGGTAGAGGAAGTTTCCTTCCTTGCAGAACTGGTTCCAATAGCACACCCAAGGCTATCACGTAGAAGGATTAGCTTACAAGTTTGGCCCTGACTGGCATCTGGGAACTTAGCACTTAAAGCATTTCCTAACTGATAAAAATGGTTCACCATGCCTACACTGCTGGTACAAACAACGTGATTTTTGCTCAAGACCCACTTTCCTTCTGGGAGTCTGGAATCTCGGAAATTGCTAGGCAGTGGACACTTGGTGACCAGACCTCCCCAATTCCAGGCAATGAATCTCTAATGAGATTTTCTGGGCGGAAACATTCCACACATGTTACTGCATTTTTTTGTGCGCTGTAGAAAGTAGCATGTGCCCCTCCTGGAAAGAGAGAGCAGCATAAGGAAGTCTGTGCATGGGTTTTCCCAACAGTACTGTCTTTTTCCCTCACTAATCCTATCACATATTCTTTTTCTGTAATAAAACCTAGGCATGGGAACAACTATAGGCTGAGTTCCATGAGTCCTTCCCACAAAGCAGTGAACGTGGGAGTGATCTTGAGAATGCCCAAAACAGTGGTGGCAACAGCAGGATTCACATGGATGACCCAAACTCACTCAATATGGCTGTAACATTATTTGGCAAAAAGAAACAGGGACAGGGAATTGTGAAATGCTGGTGCCTGGGTGGCTACGGAGTTATTAGGGTTAGGAAACAGCAGCTGAGCTGTTATCTGTTGTGAGAGATAAAAGTTATCTATGATCCAACCCCAGGAATGTTGGCTCACTGGAGCCCCTGTCTGCTTTTGGCCACACTAGCTAATGTTAGGAAAAAGAGTAGCTTTGCTTTTTGTTCCTCCACATGGAAGGGGAAAGAGTCCAAACATGCCCAAAGTTGGGCAATGGATGGGTCAAAAGTAATAAAAATTCATAAGTTTTTCTCTCTTCCAGGAGAATTAAAGGAGGACCAGATCGAGACATTTCTTTAGTTCATCAGCAGCCATTGCTGTTGCAACGCCCCCAGCAGCACTAGCATTGGAGCAGCTATGATTTTTTAAAAAGAAGCTTTAGATTATATAAATGTTACATCAAAAATATAGGAGATGGGAAGCAGATGTGGTTCAAGTGATTGGGCTCCCATCTACCATATGGGAGGTCCAGGGTTCAATTCCTAGAGCCTCCTGGTGAAGGCAAGCTGGCCCGTACAGTGAGCTGGCCCACGTGGTGAGCTGGCCCATGCAGAGTGCTTGTCCATGCAGGAGTGCTGGCCCACTCAGCAAGCTGGCCTGAGCAGAGAGCTGGTGCAGCAAGATGACACAACAAAAAGAGACACAGGGGAAGCAGACTTGGCCCAGTGGATAGGGCGTCCACCTACCACATGGGAGGTCCGCGGTTCAAACCCCGGGCCTCCTGGACTCGTGTGGAGCTGGCCCACGCGCAGTGCTGATGCGCGCAAGGAGTGCCCTGCCACACAGGGGTGTCCCCCGCGTAGGGGAGCCCCACGCGCAAGGAGTGTGCCCTATAAGGAGAGCCGCCCAGCGCGAAAGAAAAGTGCAGCCTGCCTAGGGATGGTGCTGCACACATGGAGAGCTGACACAACAAGATGATGCAACAAAAAAAAAACACAGATTCCCATGCCGCTGACAACAACAGAAGCGGACAAAGATGCAGCAAATAGACACAGAGAACAGACAACTGGGGTGGGGGGGAAGGGGAGAGAAATAAATAAATAAATCTTTAAAAAAAAAAAAAAAAAAAGAAAAAGAGACACAGGGAGGCAGATGTGGCTCAAGTGATAAGGCCTCCACCTACCACATGGAAGGACCCAGGTTTGACCCCTGGGACCTCCTGTGAAAAAGAAGAAGAGAAAGCATGCCTGCATGGTGAGCCAGTGCCCACGCAAGTGCCTGTGTGATGAGCTAAGTGCCCACATGAGTGCCCGCGTGGTGAGCCAGTGCCCATGCCGTGATCCAGTGCTGTCACAGTGAGTTATGCAGGAAGACGATGATGCAACAAAAGAGAGAAGGGGAGAGTCAAAGCAAAGTGCAGCAGAGATCAGGAACTGAGGTGGCGCAATTGACAGGGAACCTCTCTCCACATCAGAGGTCCCCAGGATCAAATCCCTCTGAATCCTAGAGGAGAAAGATGAGAAGTAAAGACAGAAAAGAGAAATAGATGCTGAAGAGAACACAGCAAATAGACACAGATAGCAAAACAAAAAACAGCAGGGCAGGGGCAGGGAAAAAAATAAATCTTAAAAAAAAAAAAGAGAGGCACAGAGGAGAGACAATGAGTGATGCAGCAGACCAGGTAGCTGAGGTGGCACAAAAGATCGAGTGCCTCTTTCCCATGCCAGAGGGTCCAGGATCAGTTCCCAGGGCCGCCCAAAGAGAAGACAAGCAGACACAGAAGAATGCACAGCAAAGGGACACAGAGAGCAGACAACAGGGGCAGGGGGGATAAATAAATAAAAATTTTTTTAAAAATAGGGGATTCCCAAATACCCCATTCCTATCCCCTCCCACACTTTCCCCCCTTAACAACATCTTTCCTCAGTGTGGTACATTTGTGACGATTGGTGAGCACATATTGAAGCACTGCTACTAACCATTGTCGGTAGTTTACGCTTTGCACCAAACAATTTTATAGTTTTGACTAAATGTATAATGACCTGCATCCATCATTGAAATGTCATGCAGGACAATTCTAGTGTCCCCAGAAATGCCCCCGTGTTGCACCCATTCTTCCCTCTCCCTCCCCTCAAAATCTCTAGTGGCCACTGCCTTTATATCAACGACACAAGTTCTTCCATCGCTAGAATAGGAAGTTTACTTTAGTCCATAGTTGTACTCCCCTCTTAGGTTTATTCATTCCTCAGTCTCGAGAGTTTTGGGATAGTGATATCCACCGTGCCTCCAGTTCAGAGGGAGCTTAGATCCCAAGGGGCAAATAGATGGAACTGAATTGCTTGCAGTCGCAGTCACTCTCTGCTTCCTGGGATGGACGTTGTGCATCATCATCCTTTGGCACCCCATCAGCGGGCCTTACTTTGGAATATATGCTCCCCAATGTAAGAGTTAGAATCATTTTTCGTCTCCCTACACATTCTCCTCTGCCCCTAAATTATAGGTTTATTTGAACCGATATTAGCACTATACTTGTTAAGTATGTCCCGGAGACTTAAATCTTCTGTCTGCTCCTATGCAGGTGGAAACTTCAATCTCAGCAGAGTTGCAAACCTACTCTCCAGTTCGCCCAGGACAACTCATGGTTGTGATTTTAACCCTGCAAATGCTAAATTTACTGCTAGGGTGAGCAGCAATAACTGCAATGAGGAAAAAAGGGTGAGTTTTGAAAAATGGCTGTATTCTGTAGCTATTGCATTTGGATGTATGATGAAATTGGTATAAAATTTTATGTTATAAGTTGTATGTTTATAATTTCATAAATGCTTGTGGGGTTATCTCAATCTGGGAAAGCTGCAAAGAAAAAAATGTTAATGGGACACAACTTTCTAGCTTTTTTTAAATTAATTTTTTTTATTAGAGCAGTTGTACATTTATAGAAAAACCATGCAGTAAGTACAGAGTTTCCATATACTACCCCTTATCACACACACGCAGTTTTCCCCACATTAACATTTTACATTTGTGTGGTATCTTTGTTACAAACTGATGAAATAATACTGTTCTAATTATCTTATTAACTCAGTCCATAGTTTACATTAGTGTAGACTCTTTTGTGTTGTACAACTTCCTTCCTTTTCGCTGTGGGTTGGCAAATTAAAATGTAAACTCTTTGAGCTTTGAAACAGAACAAGTCTCCATGACTGCTGATTTTTAACTACGATATTTACCTCGTGGAGCCTCTGGGGAAAAAAAGGGAGAAAACATAAAAAGAGGCAATCTGCAGGTGGAAGTACACTTTCGGAGTTTTGAAAGCACTTTTCAGTTGCTAATGAGCGCTTGTGAGATCCCCTGTCTGACCCATGGAAGCTAATATGTATGTTTTTTTGAGCCAGTCAATTTGGACTCTAAGATGGTCAAGGCAAAAAGGGCTTAGGAAAGACTTGCTTGACACTCAGACTTTGAACCATAGCTGCCTGGCCCTACAGCTTCCAAGCATTGCTGCTGCCAAAAAATCCTGAATTCACAGACCCTAATTGCCTAGCTGACTTTAAGCTGAAACCCGATAGTTTCTGCTATGGTTCGTTTTATAGTTTAGTACAAGTGGTGCTGAGCTGAAAGCAGGTGCAGGCTCAGTGACTGGGACAGTGGCAGGTTTAGAGCACTCCTTTATGGGGCCTTAACCTGTGAAACATCCTGGCCCCTGGCTGGACCATCTGGGTCACTGGCAGATGCCCACAGGAAAGGACTTATTCTCTGATGGGACCATCTGAAATCAAGCTGCCGGTCTGCTCTCTATTTCCGATACAGAGACAGATTGCATTCCTAACAAGTGATTCCTGCCAAAGCTGCAAGTTAGGTGAGGGCACATCCAGGAGCTGTGACCTTTCCACCCAGTCCTAACAGAGCTGACTCGCAAGCCCCTTTTGGCACACGTCCACTGCTGTTGATTTTTGTGTCCAGCTTTCCGGATTAGGCGCTTTTTGCCACAATGGACTGACAGCCTGACACACCCACCTTTCTCCTGTTATAATTTCCTTAGTAAGGCAGTTTGATTGTAAAATGCAGCTCTCCCCAGAAAGAGATGGATATTTTCTAGGATGCATTCTGGGTAAATGATCAGGAATAAAGGGGGTGTTATGGAAACTCAGGTTGAAAATTTCTGAAAATTCAGGATTTTGTCCTGACCAATTCCTGAACTTGATGTGTCTTTCTGGTTAAGTTGTATAAAGCGTTTCCCTGTGTGCAGTACTGATGCGCACAAGGAGTGCCCTGCCACGCAGGGGTGTCCCCCGCGTAAGGGAGCCCCACGCACAAGGAGTGCGCCCCGTAAGGAGAGCCACCCAGCGCGAAAGAAAGTACAGCCTGCCCAGGAATGGCACCGCACACACGGAGAGCTGACACAACAAGATGATGCAACAAAAAGAGACACAGATTCTTGTGCTGCTGACAACAGAAGCGGACAAAGAAGAACATGCGGCAAATAGACACAGAGAACAGACAACCGGGGTGGGGGGGGAGGGGAGAGAAATAAATAAATAAATCTTAAAAAAAAAAACACAAAAAACGTTTCCCTGTGAAAATGCTTCTGGTCCTCTTGCTTACAATGCTTCTGGGGGTCTGGATGAGAGTAGAGGGCGATTTTAAAAATGAAAATGTATGATTACTGAATTGGACACTCTGATCTTTTAACAATGGAGGGAAAAAACACAACACAAAATTCCGGCATCTGGAAAGGCATGGAAGAGGAGAGGTCCTTTGTGATCTTTGTTTTTGGAACTGTTTCTGGAAGCTTTCCCCTCCTCCCAAGAGACAACACTCCATACCACTTTTCCAAACTGCTTCCCAAGCTGCCGTGAGCACACTGAATTTAAAGTGATGGCCGAGCCCACCATCCACCGGCTCCTGCACTTCCCACGCAGAACGCGTCCAGACGTCGCCCACACGTGCCAGGCAGATGAGCTGATGTCATAGACAAACAGGACTGCTTGCAACCAAGAGCTGCACTGAGTTGTTTCCCCTGGACTAGGGCAGGAGACCCCATGGTGGGAGGCCACGCTGGGGACCCTGTGCACCTGCGCTGCCTGACTGCCCTGCTTTCCAGCAGTACCACGTGTGCCCTCTGGGATTGTACTTCCTCCGTGTGTGTCCTATCATGACAGCCTCAACCCTGGAAGGGTTTCAGGTTCAATCTACAGTCCAGAGTTGTGCTGTGCCTGATGCCTCGGGCAGGTAAAAAAGGCAGAAACTTACGGAGAACATTATCCGGTATTCTAAGGAAGACCTTGATGGTTAATGGTCTGTCTGGTTATTTTAACTGGCTAAATCCAGGGCCC
The DNA here is from genome assembly GCF_030445035.2 of Dasypus novemcinctus. Classification (NCBI taxonomy): domain Eukaryota; kingdom Metazoa; phylum Chordata; class Mammalia; order Cingulata; family Dasypodidae; genus Dasypus; species Dasypus novemcinctus. The sequence goes on along the minus strand of NC_080680.1, from coordinate 14,166,852 downwards.
CTGAGGGACATGATCGAGGTTAGCACTCACCCTGCTTCATGGGGTCCTACTGATAATAACTTTACTGTGGAGACACTTTTGCCAAGGACCAGGGGTGGACTGTATAACAGAGTGAACATAGCAGGCCTGAGGCTGCGGTTTCAAAGAATTCAGGTATGACGATAGGTGTTAGCTGGCATCTGTGAACTTAGCACTTAAACTAATCCCTAACCGCTAAAGATACTTTGCCATGCCACGACTGTTTGTACAAACCGTATGACATGCTGAACACCTGCTTTTCCTTCCAGGCATCTGGAATTTTGGAAGTTGTTAGGCAGAAAGGGCCCATGTGACCAGGCCCCAGTGAAAACCTCGGGCATGGAGCCTCTAGTGGGCTTTTCTGAGCAGAAACATTCTGTATCTGTCACTGCATTTCTCATCTGAGGAAAAGAGCATTGTCAGCGTGTACCCTCATGGAAGGGAGAGATAGGAGGAAGCCTGAATGTAGATTTCTCCAACTCACTTCTGCCTTTTCCCCTTGCTGATCCTATCTTATATTCTTCTTCTTTAATAAAACTTAGCCATGAGTACAACTGTGTGCTGAGCTCCATGATTCCTTCTAGAAAATTACTGAATGTGTGGGTGGTTTTGAGGACCCCTGAAATACTTCTACTTCTAGTTTGCTTAGAGTTTTTTCAGGTATGGATGTTGAATTTTACCAAATGCTTTTTCTGCATCTATGAGTATGATCATATGGTTTTGCTTTGTTTCTTTGTTAATTTGGTGAATTACATTGCTTAATCTTCCAACGTTAAACAAACCCCGCATCCCTGGGATAAGCCTCACTTGGTCGTGATGTATTAGCTTTATTGGATTTGATTTGTTAAAATTTTATTAACAATTTTGCATCTATGTACATAAGGGTTATATGTCTACAATAATGTCTTTGCTTGGTTTTGGTTTCAGGGTAATGCTGGACTTATACAATGAGTTGGGAAGTGTCCTCTTAAGGTGGTTTGGAGCTATGTACCCTAGAAAAACATGTTCTTAAATCTAATCCGTTCCTGTGGGTGTGAGCCCACTGTAAATAGGACTTTTAGATGAAATTACTTCAGTTAAACTGTGGCCCAACTCAATCATGACGGGTTTTAATCCTATTATTGGAGTTCTTTATAAGAGAATGAAATTCAGAAAGCCAAGGGAAGCAAGAAGTTGAAATTCAAGGTAACTCAAAAGAGACTGGAGAGACCAGGAGAAGCCGCCATGTGCATTGCCACATGGCAGAGGAGCCCAGGACCAAGGATAGCCGGCAGCCAGCCCCAGAACACCAGTCTTTGGGAAGAATACATTGCTTTGATGACACCCAGATTTGGTCTTTCTCTTAGCCTCAAAATTGAAAGCTAATAAATCCTGTTGTTAAAACCAATCCATTATATAGTTGTTACTTGAGCAGCCCAGGAAACTAAAATACCCGTCTTCTTCAATTTTCTGAGGAGTCTATGCAGATTTGCTATTATTTGTTCCTTAAATGTTTAGTAGAATTCCTTCATCATTTTCTCTATCATTATGTTGTGACCTTCTTTATCTTTGGTAATATATTTTTCTCTGAAGTCTCCTTTGATATTAATATTCCCACTCCAACTTTCTTTTGACAAGTACTAGTATGGTATATCTTTCTCCATCCCCTTACTTTTAACCTAATTGCCTATTGATACTTAAAGTTTGTTTCTTTCCATCTATATTTTAGATCTTGCATTTTAAAAATCTAATCTGACAATTTCTGCCTTTTAATTGGGGACTTTATACCATTTATTTTTTAAAGTGATTATTGATATCCTTAGGTTTGAGCCTATCATCTTTCTAATTTGTTTTTCTACTCTATATTCTTTGTTCCTTTCTTCTTCTTTCTCTGTTTTCTTTTGAATTGAGCATTTTTTATTATTCCATTTTATCTCCTTTGTTGGCTTATTAGCCATGGCCCTTTGTTTTGTATTTTATTTTGTTATTTTAGTGGTTGCTTTAGGGTTCATAATAAGTATATTTAATTTATCCCAGTATATCTTGGTGATATCATACCAGTTTATAAATAGTATAAGAACCTTATAATAGTAACTTTGATTACTTCCCTCATAGTCTTTATACTATTTCAGTCCTGTATTTTACTTTTCATATGTTATAAATCCCACAGTGCATTGTATTTTGATAAAATAATAAATTATCATGATTAAATATTTAAATTTAAAATGTTATATATTTCCCCAAGTAGTTACCATTTCTGGTACTTTTCATTCCTTTTTGTATATATAGATTCCCATCTGGTATCATTTTTCTTCTACCTTAAGAACATGCTTTAAGTTTTACTATAATGTGAGTATGCTTATGAAGACTCACATCTCTTTCAGCTTTTCTGTTTCAAAAAGTCTTTAGTTTGCCTTTGAAAGATACTTTGAAAGGTATAGAATTCTAGGCTCACATTTTTTTTCTCTCTCCATATTTCAAAGATATTTCTCCAATGCTTTCTTGGTTGCACTGTTTCTAATGAGGATTTTTAAAAAGCTTTTATTTTAGTAATATGTATACAACTCAAAACACCCTGGTTTAAGCACATTCAAGCATACAATTCAGCGGTATTAATTGCACTCACAGTATTGTACTTCCATCACCAAAATCCAGTACCCAAATACATTCATCACCTCAAACAGAAACTTTGTACCCATTAAGCAATAGCTCCCCATTCCTTTTATCTCCCAGCCCCTGGTAACCTGTAATCTATTATCTATCTCTATGAAATTACTTATTTTAAGTATTTCATATTAGCAAGATTATATAATATTTATGTTTTTGATGTTTGGCTTATTTTACTCTACATGATGTCCTCAAGGTTCATCCATATTGCAGTATGTAGCGCAATGTCATTCCTTCATGGCTTAATAATATTCAGTTGTAATTTATATACTGTATTGTGTTTATATGATGAGAAATCTGATATATAGTTATGTGTGGTTCTCTGTAGTTAGCATGTCTTTTATCTTTGGCTGCTTATAACATTTTGTTCTTTATCACTATTTTTTAGCAATTGATTGTTATGTGCCCTGGTGTATCTTTCTTCATGTTGTGCCTGGGAGGTTCTCTGAGATTCTTGGATATGTACGTTTATTGTTTTCATCAAGTTTTTGACCATTATTTTTTCCACAGAAATTTGGGAGACTCAGTTACTGGCTGCTTGATGTTGTCCTATTGCTCACTAGTCCTTTTTTCTTTTTTGTTTCTATTGTTTTTCTTTCTCTTTGTTTCATATTTGAAAGTTCCTATTTCTCTGTCTTCCAGTTCACTAAACTTCTCTCCTGCAATATCTAATTTGCCATTCATTCATTCAAGTGTATTTTTCATTCCAAGCATTATAGTTTTTATTTCTAAAAGTTTGATTTGGACTTCTGGTTCTAAGTGTGACATGTAAAAAAATTGGAAGTCATGACACTTATCCTCACCACAAGAAAAAAATTTCAAAAACTGAATATCATCAACTTTTTTAGATATGTCAGAGAAATGAGGTCACAGGGAAAACCACTGCCCCAAAACTGGACAGTCAAGCAGATACAGAAAATCATAATTTACCAGGACCAAAAACCAACACTATTAGCCCAGCACCCATACAGAGGAAGAGTTCAATAAATAGTCTATTTTTCTTTTCTTCTTTTAAAACTATGAGCTTATAATAGGAAATTGCCCTATTTTTGAAATTTATCCAAAAATAGAAACAAAACAAAACAAAAAAACCCAAACCCTGCTGTTTAATCATTTTGCCATCTGTTAAGAGGATTGAGTTATCAGTAGGAGGACCAACTTTCTAGGTCAGTCCTTCCTTTTCCATTCTGGTCTTGGTAGAACTGTGCACTAACCATCCTGATTTAATCACGATTTCCCCATTCTGTTTTAAAAGTTACAAAACTTTTTTTTTTATTAAAAAGAGCATTCAAGGAAGCAGATTTGTCTCAACTGATAGATTGTCTGCGGTCCAAGTTTCAAACCCAGGGCCTTCTGACCCATGTGATGAGCTGGCCCATGTGCAGTGCTGATGCACACAAGGAATACCGTGCCATGCAGGGGTGTCCCCCATTAGGGGAGCTCCATGTGCAAGGAGTGCACCCCACAAAGAGAGCTGCCCCATGTGAAAAAAGCATAGCTTGCCCAGGAGTGGCGCCGCACACACAGAGAGCTGAGGCAGCAAGATGACACAACAAAAAGAGACACAGATTCCTGGTGCTGCTGACAAGCATGCAAGCGGACACAGAAGAACATACAACAGATGGAAACAGAAGGTAGATGACTGGGGGGAGGGAAGAAACAAATAAAAAATAAATCGTTTTTTAAAAAAAGAGCATTCATTTAGCAAATCTTCAAAAAATGATGATCAAATTGTATAATAAGTATTTCTCACTAGGCTTGAAGTTGACCTTGGACTCAACACTCTCCCCCAGACCAAAATCCAGCTGCTCTTGTCCTTGAGAGATGGCAGCATCCTTGCCGATGGGGGTTACAACCTGGTTCTGTAGCTAGAAAAGGGCCTAAAGGTGGACTGAGCAGAAGGTTTGGGGCTCTTTGGTTCTTGAGAAGGGAAGAGAGGAAATGGAAGATCCAAGAGCAGTGAGTGCATGATACAACAGAACTGAGAGCAAGGAGGCTGAGACTAGAGCTGAACAGGCGAGCAGAGAGCAAAAGCAAGGGCCAGACAAGTGACATCATCAAGACATGTTAGTGAATGTCTCCCTTAGAAATGGAAGAGAGAGAGAGAGAGAAGGAAAAAAGGGCAGAATAACTTTCTCAAATTTCCGGAAGAAAATCAAGAATAGAGAACAACTCAGTGAACATTAAATTGGAAAAAAAAATTTTAAAACAAGCTTTTTAAAAGAGTGGGATTCTGTTGGAGGAAAAGCACTGGAAGATATTAACAGTAAAGAGTTCAAAATGTTTTCCTCTGTGGTAATTAAGCTTCCTGGTTGAGATAGAGAAGTAACGAGATAACAAATTCCCTAGTGAGAAACTTCTCAGGCACCTGGGTAGTGAGGATGAGAGAGAAAGAGGAAGGAGAGATTGGGGGTAAGTTTGATATTTAGAATAGTTATGACCTGAAGTTGCCTTTTTCCCCCTGCATTCCAAGTTGCTTATCTCAGCAGTCCCATAGCTGCAAGAATAGTTTCAAGGTAGTAAAGATAGTGAAAAAATTGCACATAGTGGAGAATTTTTGAAAATTACTGTGCATGCCCAGAGCAAGGTGCAGGCTCAGAAAGACTTGAGACAAATCAAACTGTTAAGCATGGGCTTTTCTATAGGTTCAGCCAACCTAAACTAAAACCTTAGGTAAGGGGGAGAATATGACTTCCAATGTTAACATATAAAAAACAATCAAATGCCAAACATCAACAAAAGATCGCAAGACATACAAATAAGCAGGGAAAGATTACCTATTCAAAGGAACAAAATAAAACAACAGAGGAAGTACAGACATTGGAACAACAAATAAAAGACATTAAGTAAATGTCTTAAATAAGTTTATGAGTTAAAGGAAAACATGAGCTTAGAACTAAAGGAAATCAAGTAGATAATTGATGACATATATTGGTAGAAGGGATTAAAAAGCAGAGCCAACTATATTTTATTTGCAAGAGACTCAAACAGGTTGAATGAAAGGATGGAAAACTTAATCCATGCAAATAGTACCAAAAGAGAACTGAGGTGGCTATTCTAACATAGGACAAAATAGACTAAGTTAAAGCTGTTATAAGAGACAAACAAGGACAATATATATTAATAAAAGGGACAATCCACCAAGAAGGTGTAATAATTTAAAACATATATGCATCTAATCACAGAGCCCCAAAATACGCAAAGCAAATAATAAGAATACTAAAAAGAAAAATAGGGAAACGGACTTGGCCCAGGGGTTAGGGCGTCCGTCTACCACATGGGAGGTCCGCGGTTCAAACCCCGGGCCTCCTTGACCCGTGTGGAGCTGGCCCATGCGCAGTGCTGATGCACCCAAGGAGTGCCGCCCCACTCAGGGGTGTCCCCCGCTTAGGGGAGCCCCACGCGCAAGGAGTGCACCCCGTAAGGAGAGCCGCCCAGCCCTAAAGAAAAGTGCAGCCTGCCCAGGAATGGCGCCGCCCACACTTCCCGTGCCGCTGACGAAAACAGAAGCGGACAAAGAAACAAGACGCAGCAAATAGACACAGAGAACAGACAACCAGGGGGGGTGGGAATTAAATAAAATAAATAAATCTTTAAAAAAAAATAAAAAAAGAAAAAGAAAAAGAAAAATAATAGACAGTTCTACAATAATAATTAGAGACTTCAATACACCACTTTCTATAATGTATAGAACATCTAGAAAGAAGATTAAGAAGGAAACAAAGATCATGAACAATGCTATAAATAAACTAGACCTAACAGATATATGCAGAAGACTATACTCAACAACATTAGAATACACCTCCTCCTCAAGTGTACATGGCTTGTTCTCCAGGATAGATCACATGTTATGTTGCAAAACAAGTCTCAATATATTTAAAAGAACTGAAACTATACAAAGATCTTCTCCATCCACAATAAAATGAAGCTAGAAACCAATAACAGAAGAGAAATTGCAAATATGTGAAAATTAATCACACTTAAGCAAAGTAAAAAAAATCATAATGGAAATTAGTAAATATCTTGAGATGAATGAAAATGAAAACACAGTATACCAAAACTTATGGGATGCAGCAAAAGCTGAGAGGGAAATTTATAGATATATATCTATATTAAAAAAGAATAAAGATCTCAAATCAATAACCTAATTTCATATATGGAGCATCTAAAAAAGAAAAGCAAACTAAACCTCAAGTTAGTAGAAGGAAAGAAATAATAAAGATTAGAGTGGAGATAAATGAAGTAGAGAATAGAAAAACAATCAAGAGAATCAATAAAACCAAAAGCTGGTTCTTTGGAAAGATCAATAAAATTAGCAAAACTAGCTAGATTAGCAAAGAAAAAACAATCAAAACAAAAGTAACTAAAATCTAAAATGAAAGGGGGGACAATCTTGTAGAAATTAAAAGGGTTACAAGAGAATACTATGTACAATTGTATGCCAAAAATAAGATAATGTAGAGGAAGTGGACAAATTCATAGGAACATACAACTTACCTACACAGACTCAAGTAAAATTGGAAGATTTCAACAGAACTATAACAAGAAAAGAGATTGAATCAGTAATCAAAAACCTCCTAGCAAATAAAAGACAATTAAGCAAATAAAAGCTTTATTCATGAAATCTACCAAACATTCAAAGAAGAATAAAACCATTCTTTTTCAAACTTTTTCAGAAAATTGGAGAAGAGGGAACTCTTCCAAACACATTCTATGAGGCCATTACCCTAATACTAAAGCCAGATACAGACATCACAAGAAAAGAAATCCACAGACCAATTTCCCTTATGAATATAGATGCAATGATCCTCAAAAAAATACTAGTAATTTGAATCCAACAGCATATTAAAAAATTATATACCATGACCAAGTGAAATTTATCCCAGGAATGCAAGGCTGGTTCAACAAAAGAAAATTAGTTAATGTAAGACAGTACATTAACAGAATGAAGAAAAAAGTCACATGATCATCTTTTCTTTTTTAAAGATTTATTTTATTTATTTCTCTCCCCTTACCCCCATTGTCTGTTCTCTGTGTCCATTCGCTGTGCATTCTTCTGTGTCCGCTTGCATTCTTGTCACACAGTACTGAGAAACTGTGTCACTTTTTTTGTTGTTGTGTCACCTTGCTGCATCAGCTCTCTGTGTGTGAGGTGCCACTCCTGGGCGGGTTGCACTTTTTTTTTTTTGCGCAGGACTGCTCTCCTTGCAGATGGGGCACCCCTACATGGGGGACACCCCTGTGTGGCATGGCACTCCTTGCACGTGGCAGCACTGTGCGTGAGCCAGCTCACGACATGGGTCAGGAGGCCCTGGGTATCAAACCCTGGGCCCTCCATATGGTAGGCAGATGCTCTATCAGTCAAACCACAACTGCTTCCTTACACACACATGATCATCTTGGTGCAGAAAAGGCATTTGATAAAATCCAGTATCCTTTATGACAAAAACTCAGAAAAATAGGAGTAGAGGGTAACCTCCTGAACATGTTAAAGGGCATAAATTAAAAACCCACAGCTAACGTTGTACTCAATGGTGAAAGATTGAAAGCTTTTCCTTGAAAATCAAGAACAAGATAAGAATGCCCACTGTCATGACTGTTATTCTAAACTGTATTGGAAGTCCTTGTCAGAGCAATTAGGCAAGAAAGTGATAAAGGCATGCAAGTTGGAAAGGGAGAAATAAAACTTTCCCTATTTGCAGATGGCATGACCCCATACAGATAGAAAAACTCGAAAAATCCACAACAAAGCTACCAGACCTAATAAATGAATTCAGCAAAGAGCAGGGTAGAAGATCAATATGCAAAATAATCAGTGGTATTTCTATACACCAGCAAAGAATATTCTGAAATGGACACAAAATACAATTCAATTCACAATAAGTTTTAAAAGAGCAAAATACCTAGGAATAAATTTAACCAAGGAGATAAAGGTCTTGAACATCAAAAACTAATAACTCTGCTGAAAGAAATTAAAGGAGACCTAAATTAAATGGTAGACCATCCATGTTCCTAGTTAGAAAGGCTTAATATTATTAAGGTGTGAATACTATCCAAAATGATCTTCAGATTCAATGCAATACCTATCAAAATCCCAGCAACCTTTTTGCAGAAATGGAAAAGCCATCAAATCCATGTTGAGGGAAGTGGATTTGGCCCAACAGATAGGGCACCCGCCTACCACATGGGAGGTCCAAGGTTCAAACCCAGGGCCTCCAGACCCGTGTGATAAGCTGGCCCACGTGCAGTGCTGATGCGCACAAGGAGTACAGTGCCATGCAGGGGTGTCCCCTGCATAGGGGAGCCCCACATGCAAGGAGTGCACCCATAAGGAGAGTGGCCCAGCATGAAAAAAGTGCAGCCTGCCCAGGAATGGCACTGCACACACAGAGAGCTGACACGGCAAGGTGATGCAACAAAACAAGACACAGATTCTGGGTGCTGATGACAAGAATATGAGTGGACACAGAACACACAATGAATGGACACAGAGAGCAGACAAGTGGGGGTAAGGGGAGAGAAATAAAATAAATCTTAAAAAAAAAAAAATCCTTTTAGAATTGCAAAGAGCCCTGAACAGCCAAATCAATATTGCAAAGAAAAGAATGAAGGGCTCACACTTTCTGATTGTAAAACTTACAATAAAAGCCATAGTAATCAAAACAATGTGGTACTGATATGACAGACATATAGACCAATGTAAAAGAACAAAAAGTTCAAAAATAAACCATATATCAGTGGCCAGCTGATTTTTTACAAGAATGCTGTGGCACTTTGAAGCATTTGTGGACCCCATAAAATCATGGCCTTAGAGCTAATCCATTCTTGTGCTAATCCATTCTTGCAACCCTATTGTAGGTGGGATGTTTTCATCAAGTTGAGGTCCTTTGATTAGACTGAATGACCCAGGGTGGGTCTTAATTTTCTTACCGGAAACCTTTATGAACAAAGGAATAAAAAGTTGCAGAAAACAGAAAAAAGATGCAGAGACAGAGAGGAACCCAGAACCAAGGGGGCGGGAACTCAAGCCTGCATGCCCTAATGAAGTAGTAAAATAAAAGAAAGATGAGCCTTATGCCTGCCTACAGCTGAGCTAGGAAGAAGCTGGGTCCACTGAAACTTTAGAGGAAAGAGGAAGACTGAACCCACACAGATATTGCCCACTGTCTTGCTTCAACACATGGCAACAGAGTTTGGTGAGGAAGTAACCTTGAGTTGGACTCTGTAGGGCCTGGTAACTGTAAGTTTCCACCCCAAATAAGTACCCTTTCTAAAGCCAACAGAGTTCTGGTCCTTTGCATCAGCACCCCTTTGGCTGACTAATACAATGTTGTTCTTGAGAGGATTCAATGAGAACATAATAGCTACCTCAGAAACCACGCTAAGCATATCCCATGCCTCATCTCACTCGATGCACCCATATGAAACCACGCAGGTTCTTCCCCAGCCGATGGTGCTCTGTGATCCAGTTGCCCCAGACCTCAAAGCTGACTCTTGACTGTGACACTTGAATGTGAGTTAGAGGATTAACCGATCAAATGGGTGGAGTGGTCTTGAGCTCCAGGACTGTCACTCCAGGGGCTAGTACTGCCACCCTGTAGAGTTCTGTGCCTTTCAGCAAGTCCTCAGCCTCTCGTTAGCCTCAATTTCTTCTACCGTAAGAGAGAAATAATAATACCTTATTCCTGAGGTGATTGTGAAAATTAAGAAGGGACAACTGGGAAGTGGATTTGGCTCAACTGATAGAGTGTCCACCTACCACATAGGAGATCCAAGGTTCAAACCCAGGGCCTCCTGACCTGTGTGGTGAGCTGGCCCATGCACAGTGCTGATGTGCGCAAGGAGTGCCATGCCACACAGGGGTGTCCCCTGTTTAGAGGAGCCCCATGCACAAGGAGTGTACCCCGTAATGAGACCCGCCCAGTGCAAAAAAAGCACAACCTGCCCAGGAGTGGCGCTGCACACATGGAGAGCTGACGCAGCAAGATGACACAACAAAAAGAGACAAAGATTCCCGGTGCTGCTGACAAGAATACAAGTGGACACAGAAGAACGCCCAGCGAATGGACACAGAGAGCAGACCACTGGGGGGGGGGGGGGGGGGGAGAGAAATAAAATAAAAAATAAAAATTTTTTTTTAAAAAAGAGGGGGCAACTCATAGTGTCCTGCATGGGAAATGGCCCAGAATGACTGTTCAGAAATTGGCGACTCCCACTGTTAGAAACTCCCCTTGTGCCTGGGATATGCAAAGTCCATCAATGCAGAGCCACATCTTGCATGGCCAGTGGCAAGTAGAGAAGGTGCCATACTGCTACCGGGTGGGGACATGAAACTTTGTGCAAAGAAAAATGCGGTGAAGCCCTGTTCTGGATGCAACCAAGACAAGGGAATGAGGAGGAAGAGCCCACAGACCTTGGAAGAAAGTAAAGCAGGAAGTCACCTGCAGCAGAAAGGCAGGGGCAGAAATGGCTCTGGTCTGGTGAGAGGTTGCTCCTTTGGCCCGTGAAATCTGCTCATGGGAATATGCCCATGTGCTATGTCAGTGGAAGTCACAGTGTTGCCCCATGTGCCCAGGCTACCAACAGCCATGGCCTAAAGGGTGCTGACTAAAGAATGCCCAAAAGACAGAAGGGGACATCTTCTATTCTGGCCGAGATGAATCATCTAAGTGAGCCAATATAGGGGATAGGTCAAAGAAGAGTAGACATCAAGAAATGAAAATCCATCTACCCATGAATAACAATGGTGCATGGCAATCTGATTCCAGCACATGACTCAGCACATCAATACAATCCAGATGTGTGACCCCACCATCAGCCAAGGCCACCCTGTCCTTTGAGAGTTACATAAACTTGGCCTTACCTTGTGTCCTACATGTGACACTTAAGCATCACATCAGAGAGTTGTTTTCTGCCATCTTGCCCAGCTCGCCCATTCACACTCAGTTTGACATTACGAGTCAACGTCACTAAGCATTGGGCCAAGAAGAACATAAAGAAAACAACTGATGATTGAATATCAGACTTCCTGTTCTTAGAAATCCTTCAGCCACCACCCATGGGATCCTTGTTGGTGGATATTTATCTGTGGGCCTTCTATTTGATATGCAGTTTTTCAAGGACTCTTCTCTCCTTTCCCCTTTCCTAGAATTCTCCTTCTCCTCTTTTCACTTTCCCCCTCCTTAGCTCTTCAAATATTCTGAAATTCCCACTTCTGCAAGGACGAGGGACTGCAAGGACAACAGCCCAAATGGGTTACTGTTGGGGATTGAATCAAGACCCCCACAAAAAGCATGTCTGGTCCTAACCCCCAGTCTGTGGGTGTGAATCCATTTGTAAATAGAACCATTGAAGATGTTATTAGTTAAGGTGAACCCAATCTGAATAAGGGTGGGCTTTAATCAAATAGAGCAGAAGTTCTTATAAGCCAAGGAAATTGGACACTGAAGAGAAAGCCATGGTGAGGAGCTGGAAGCTGGAAGGCAACACAACCAGGAGAGAAAGGAGATAGCACCAGGAAAGCCAAGGAACCCAAGGATTGTCAGCCAGTCAGAACTCTACCACCCAGGAGTCAGCAACCTTCTATCCTCTGAAACTGTGAGCCAACAATTTCCTGTTGTTAAGCCAACCCATTGGGTGGTATTTGTTGTAGTAGTTGGGAACCTAAGACAATTACATGCCTGGCTACCAAGTGGCATCAAGCCCCCTCAAGAGGACTATCTTGGGGGTGATATGTAGGCAGCCAATCCTCCTGGCCCTATCTGAAGACCATGGTCCACCTGCCTTCTGGCAGCACCTCAACCATTCATCCCCACCTCACAGGGCCCAGGTGGTCCAGGGCCAGGTAGGGAGAAGGATGCCTTCCCAGCAGCCCCCTAATGACCTTCTCACACAGCTCCATTGCCTCTCTCCTTTCCACTGAGACCTTGCTAGAGACGCAGATAAGATCATCTCTGAGTGGTGCTACAGGGGCACGGCTGATGCTCTGTGGGACAGAGAGCAGGTGAGGAGGGAAGAAGGTCTCAGGTCATGCTGGTGGCCACCTGAACCAAGACAACATAGAGCTGGAGACATGCCTGAGAAGATGTCCCCCAAACCACAAGGCTGAGCCAAGCCAGTGCAGGGTTGGCATGATGGCACCCATGGGAGGTGCAGCAGGGAGCAGTGGGGGGTTCAGAAGTTGCACCTACATGGGTGGCACCTTCTGGGTTCCCTTGTTTGAATGCTCAACAACAAACTGTGTACAGATTGGGGTGTATAAAATGTAGGTTTCTTGGTTTAGGTGGATAGATGGGTTTCTGTGTGTTGATCAACAGGACACACGTCCTACAAATAATATATGCAAGTTTGGGGGTGCCAGTGCTAATTTATTTATTTTCCCGCCCCCACCCCCCTGCTTTGTTGTTTTGTGCTTGCTCTCTGCTCTCTGTGTCCATTCACTGTGTGCTCTGTGTCTGCTCATCTTCTCTTCTCATCTTCTCTTTAGGAGGCACCAGGAACTGATCCTATTCCCACAGTCCTTTTGAGCTGGTTTCTGCCAAATGCCTGAGGGCACACAAGAGTGGTCATTTATCTGAGCAGACATCAATACCAGGATGAAGAGGAGGAATAAGCTGTCATCATGCCCATCACACCCAAATCACAAAGGCACAGGTTTTCCAGCCCCAGGGAAGCCACGGGCTCCACCAGTCACTCCCAGGACCCCCATGCCTGCATCGTGGACCCCATGGCTGGCAGGGGCTGGAGGCCAAGAGCTGTGCAGATCTTTCCAGCAGAGCAGGCTGCACATGGGCTGCGCCAAGGGGCCTCCAAGAGCAGGAGCCAGAAAGTTCTTCCCGTCACCTGGTGATCCCAAACCAAAAATGGCAGCAAACTAAGAAAGGGAGGAGCTGGACATTAGAACACGGATCTAATATTGGACACGCACCTGCTTGATGCCCAACCGTGTCAGTTCTTAGGAAAAGAGGCAGGGTTTCTCAGGCCAGGGTTTCCCTTTTTTTCTTATTTCAATTATCTCATTAAATATTATATCATAACTCCTGTCAGTAACATGCATGTTGAAAACAAAACGGGTAGGAATTTCAAAGTTACATTTTTAAAATCCAACAATTTATAATACACAGGTGATATAACCAGGACTTCAAGTAAATAAAACTATTGGATCTTCCAAACTTCAAATCACACAGGAGAAAGCATGCTAAGAATGTAAAGAATCCCTTGATCATACACTTGAATTTCCTCTTCTAGAAAGAAATGTGTCTTTCTCCTTAATTCCCCCCTTTTCTACAAATGTCTTTCTTTTATTTAAAAAAATTTTTGATTATAGAATTTTCAAACAGAAAATTAGATCTGTTTTTGTTGTTTTTTTTTCACTTGCATGAATTCATGAAACTCAGTTCCCTGGGTGTGGTGGTTTGAAGCTATATCTACCCCAGAAAAAAACATGTTCTTAAATGTAATCCCTTCCTGTGGGTGTGACCCCATTGTAAGCAGAACGTTTTGATGAGGCTACTTCAGGTAAGGCGTGGCCCACCTCAGTCAGAGGGGTCTTAATCAGGGGTTCTTAGCCAGGGGTCCACAGACCCCTTAAGATTTCAAAGGTCCTTGAGCTTGAATTGAAAATTTAAAAAAAAACACATTATTCTTGTGGGGACTTGTTGGTGTGGATATGATCTATTCATTAAATAATACAGAGTATAGTGTGGACTTAGTATGATTTTTATTTTGATGTAGTGTGTTCTGAGAGCAGGGCATACCTGCCTGCAAAAAGGTTGATAAGGAGGGTGGAGATGGTTTTACGACTCCATGGGAAAACTCGAATTTCTAAATGCCGAAAATGGACATTTGAACAGATGTTGAACTATGTTAGATTATCAGGTATTGAAATTATGGGAAAGTTGTAGAACGTAATTTTGAATAATCCTAAAATTTAATTTAAAGGCATGCTGATACTGAGTGTCATAAAACTATCTGCCGCTACATTCTAAGAAGGGGTCCATGGTTTTTACCTGACTGGCAAAGGGGTCCATGGAACAAAACAGGTTAAGAACCCCTGGTCTTAATACTCTGACTGCAGTCCTTTATAAAAGAATGAAAGTCAGACATAGAGAGAGAAAACCCGGAAGCCAGAAGCTGAAATGGAACCCGGGAGAGAAGGAAGAGCCCAGGAGATGCGGCCGTGTGCCTTGCCGTGAGGCAGAGGAGCCGTGGATTGCTGGCAGCCAGGAGGAAGCATCGCCTTGATCACATCTTGGTTTGGACATTTACCCAGCCTCAAAGCTGTTAGTGAATAAATTCCCATTGTGTAAGCCGAATCATTTCATGGTATTTGCTTTGAGCAGCCTAGGAAATAACTTTATTTTTAATAAAATGAATCACCATGTTCTTATTAGGCAGCCCCCAACAACTAACTTATTTCCAAATATGTCTAATCCATCCCGCCTTCCTCTTTTTTTCTTTTCTGTTTTATTGGTTGTGGGATTTGAACACAAAATACAGATGCCATGTCATTTCACTTATAACTTATATAAAACATATATATATAACTTATTTACTTTTAACTTATATAACATAACATATATAGCATATACTGTTGGGTACATCTTTAACAACATTAATTCCTGAGTATCATCTGATATCGAGTTTATATTCAAGTTTCCCCAATTATATAAAAATTCCTTTCTACTGGTGATTTTCAGACTCAGGATCCAAACAAAGTCCAATAGCTGCATTTGGTTGATAGATCTCAAAGTCTCTTTTAATCTACAGGAATTTCTCATTCTGGTTTTTTCCCTCTTATCCCTCTCACTTGTTGAAGAAGCCAGGTCATTTGCCTCACAGAAAGACCTTCACTCTAGAATAAGCTGACGCCTCCTCGTGGCAGCATTAACTTTGTTTCTCTATCCCCAACATTTCCTGTAAACATGGTGGTTAGATATAAAGATTGATTAGATTCACGTGACTTTACAGCTGTTGTGTATATCCCACTGTATCTTGTCAGGAGGAACAGAATGTCCCAGCGTTGGGGATGTTAAGGTTAATCAGTGGGTTTATGAGTTTTCCGAATTCAGCCATTGTGAATTTCCCCATCAACCTTTCGCATAAAAGTCATTTTCAGGGAAACAGACGTGGCTCAAGAAATTGGGCTCCCATCTACCATATAGGAGGTCCAGGGTTTGATACCTAGGGCCTCCTGGTGACACAAGCTGGCCCATATGGTGGGCTGGCCCATGCAGAGTGTTGCCCCATGCAGGAGTGCTGGCCCACATAGAGAGCTGGTGCATCAAGGTGATGCAACAGGAAGAGACCCAGAGGAGAGACAATAAGAGATGCAACAGACCAGGGAGCTGAGGTGGCGCAAGAAAATGATCGCCTCTCTCCCACTCTGGAAGGTCCCAGAGTTGGCTCCAGGAGCTGCCTAATGAGAACACAAGCAGACACAGAAGAACACACAGCGAATGGACACAGAGAGCAGACAATGGAGCTGGGGGGTGATAAATATAGAAATCTTTTTAAAAAATAAAGTCATTTTCAGATTTAGGAACATAATCCATTAATGAACTATGAAATCAACTTAGATCACTGTAGCATTTAAGAAGGGAAAAAGAAAAAGGAATAGAACAGAAAACAACAGGGTAAATCCCTCATAATAAGGGTATTTTTTTCATGAACTTCTGTTTCAATTATTTGTATAGGTATATATTCATATGTACTAGGCTGTGATATAAGATATATTTCTTACTGTGAGTTGTTGTCAGAAACAGCTCTAACCTGTGTTACAGTTAGCCTCCAGAGAAATTTTGTTGAGGGTGGGGTAAAAGAAGGGAGAGAGTCTGGAAAAATCATTAGCATGTTTGGAGTCACAGCTGTCGGAGTCAGAATGAACTCATTTGATTTGGTGTTAAGCCAAGACATGCCAATAGGCTCAGGGGCAGCTGCAGTGCTCTGAGTTCATAAATCTAACACCCAGATGGGAAGGCCCTTACCACTCAGGCCTCTTCAGGCAGGCTCTTCTCCAGCAGCTGCTGTGTTCAGGGATGGCAAGAAGTACAACAGAAACGTGTTTCTCAGGCTCCGTCCACTTCTGCCTATCCCCATGAGATGGCTGCACCAGTGAATTGCCTACAAGCCTGCTCATTCAGCTTTATCTGTGTTCCACTGGGAGGCCAGGAAAACTAGGTGAGTTGTCATTAAGTACCTGCAACAGAGTTCAGTGTGGAGCCAGTGGTGGAAACACAAATCAAGGGCATAAAGTCACTCCTGATCTTCTGAACGATAGAAACCACTTTTGGGCATTGTCCCTTACTCTAGTGCTATGTTGACATAATAGAGAAATCAGAAGCCTCGTGAGAGATGGCGTGGGTTGTACTGTAGCATGAGCTCGCACCAGGACCTCTTTCATCTCTCTAATTTCTGAAGCAATAAACTCCAAAGAATGGGCTATATACTGATCTAACCCTCACCGGGCATGAACGTCTTTAGACAGGGCATTACTCTCCAGTTTGCCTCAGTCTCTACCATTCTGTATTGTCTTAGACCTGGTGAGTCTTCATTCAGGTCCATCACCTGCCTACACCTTGTAGACATTTGAAAGCTACTGATCCAATCCAAACCTTTCATTTTACAGATTAACAAACAACAGACTCATAGCCATTTAGTCTCAGACTTAGCCAAGGGAATTCAGCAAGGGCTAGGTTGGAATCTAGATTTTCTAATTTTGTGCCACTGATATTTTGCTCTACCTCTTGGCTGGGTACAAATAAAGGAGTCAGAAGGTCTACAGTGCCTTGAAGTGGAACATCAAGTTATAGTGTAATGGGGGGCTGCAAGGCATGGAAGGAAGGCAAAAATTTCAGTAGCCCAAGTTCAGAATGGAGATTTTTCTGTCATGCTTATTATGAAAATTGCCTTATTCTTCCTTTTCCAGGACAAGCTAGAGTAGACTGAAGCCTTTTCCCCTAAGAAAAGTAACAAGACAATGATGCCCACTTGTACCATTGCCATTCAACATTGTACTGGAAGTTCTTGCCAAAGCAATTAGGAAAGAAAAATAAAGGGGCAAAGGAAAACTATCTCTATTTGTAGATGATATGATCCTTTATATAGAAAATCCCAAAGAATCCACAAGAAAACTATAGCACTAATAGATGAATTCGGCAAAGTTGCAGACTACAAGATTACCATTCAAAAATCTGTTGTTTTTATACAATGAATAATCTGAAAAGAAATCAAGAAAACAATTCCATTCACAACATCATCTAAAAGAATAAAATACCTAGGCATAAATTTAACCAAGAAGATAAATGATTTGTATATGTAAACTACAAAATACCCCTGAAAGAAATGAAAAACCTAGATATTTGGAAAGGCATCCCACATATGTGGATGTAAGACAATATTATTAAGATGTCAACCCAAAAATTATCTACAGTTTCAATAAATATCTATCAAAATCCCAGCAGTCTTTTTTGCATGAATGGAAAAGCCAATCCTCAAATTCATATGGAATTGTAAGGAGTCCCAAATTGCCAAATCAATAGTACAAAAGAAGATTCTCATAACAATCTCAAACCTTACTACAAAGTTTGCAATAGTCAAAACAATGTGTTACTGGCATAAAGATAGACATACAGACCAATGGAAGAGAATTGAGAGTACAGAAATAAACTCAAATGCCTTGGTTTGTCATAGGGCGGCCGATGCAAAGTACGAGAAATGGGTTGGCTTTTATACCTGGAATTTTATTTGGGGTAAAATCTTACAGTTCCAAGGCTGTGAAATGTCCAAATCAAGGCACCATCAGAGATGCTTTCTCACTAGAGTCAGCTACTGGGGATCCTGGTGTCCTACTACATGGCAATCGAGCCTATGGCAGGGCTTGTCTTCTCAGCCTTGAGACTGCTCTGTGGGCCCAGTTTTTGGGACTCTCTCTCTATACCTCTGTGCTCTACTGATTGCAGACTCCAGAACTTCTCCCAGCCCCTCAGGGCTTCTCTACCTTTCTGCAGCAGTAGGCAAACCTGGAGTCCTCTCTCTCTACTTTCTCCTTTCTCTCACATGGCCAATAAAAAATGGTGACTTCTTGAACTTGTAACATTTATATAAAGACAGTGGTCACCAGAGGTTCTGAGAGGAGAGAGAGGGAAAATAAGTGTAACACGGGGCATTTTGAGGACATTGGAATTGTTCTGCATGCTATTGCAGTGATGGATACAGGCCATTATAATTTTGTCAAAACATAAAATTATGTGGTGCGAAGTGTAAACCAGAACATAAACTATAGACCATGGTTAGTAACAATGCTTCAATATTTGTTTATCAATTGTAGCACTAAAGAAAGATGTTAATGGGGGAAAGTGTGGGAGAGGGAGAGGGTGGGGTGTATGGGAATCCTCTTTATTTTCAATGTAAAATTTATGTAATCTAATGCTTCTTTAAAGATAAAGAAATATTTTTATTTAAAAATGGCTCCTGGGAAGCAGACGGGGCTGAACTGATAGAGTATCTGTCTACCATATGGAGGGTCCAGGGTTCAATCCCCAGGGCCTCCTGATCTGTGTGGTAAGCTGGCCCACATACAGTGCTGCCACACGCAAAGATGTCATGCCATGCAGGGGCGCTCCTGCGTAGGAGTGCCCCATGCACAAGGTGTGCACCCTACAAGGAGAGTGGCCCCGCATGAAAAAAGCGGAGCCTGCCCAGGAGTGGCCCTGCAAACACAGAGAGCTGACACAGCAAGATGATGCAACAAAAAAAAAGACACAGTTTTCCAGTGCCACTGGATAATGCAAGCAGACATAGAAGAACACACAGCAAATGGACACAGAAAGCAGACAACAAGGGGAAGGGAGAGAAATAAATAAAATAAATCTTTAAAAAAGATGTTTGTGTCTCTCTGTGTGTCTCTGTTTATAACAGACCTGCAAGAGAATGGAGACCCAAGTTGGCTCATGCCTCACTGATGTAGTCTAATCAAAAGCCCTATATTGATCTTATCAAGTAATCTAATCAAAGTTTCCTTAACCTAATTTAAAGCAATCAAAGGGCTCCACACCTATAGGAATGGATTAGATTAAGAACATAACCTTTTTCTGAGATTCACAAAATTCAAACTGTTATACCACACAATTATGGCCAACTGATTTTTTACAAGGGTGACAAGTAAAAACTGGGGAAAACACCCTCTTCAATAAATGGTGCTGGGAAAACGGGATATCCACTTGCAAAAGAATGAAGCTGGAAAGACTTAAACATGGCAAACCATAAAAAAACTGCTGAAAGAAATCAAAGAAGACCTAAATAAACGGAAAGATATTCCATATTCAGGGATTGGAAGGCTAAATATTGTTAAGATGTCAATTCTACCCAAAACAATTTACAGATTCAATACAACCCCAAACAAAATTTCAACAACTTTCTTTGCAGAAATAGCAAAGACAATTATCAAACTTATGTGGAAGGATAAGGGGTCCCAAATAGCCAAAAACATTGTGAAAAGAAGAACAAAGTTGGAGGACTCACACTTCCTGATTTCAAAACTTATTACATAGCTACAATAATCAAAACAGCATGGTACTGGCACAAGGACAGACATGTAAACCAATGGAATCAAACTGAGAGTTCAGAAATAAACCTTCACATGTATGGTGAGTAATTTTTGACAAGGATGGTAAGTCCACTCAATGGGGAAAGGATAGTCTCTCCAAAAAATTGTGCTTTGAAAACTGTTTATCCATATGCAAAAGAATGAAAGTGGTCCCCTACCTCACACCATACACAAAAATTAGCTCAAAATAGATTCGCAAATGAGAATCAAAACTATAAAACTCTGGAAGAGAACATAAAGATGCATCTTCAGAATCTTGTCATAGGTGATAGATTCTTAAATTTCACACAAAAGCATGAGTAATAAAAGAAAAAGTAGATAAATGGGATATCACCAAAATTAAAAATTTCTCTGCATCGAAGGACTTCATCATCAAAGTTAAAAGACAACCTACAGAATGGAAGAAAATACTTGGAAACAACGTATCTGTTAAGGGTTTAATACCCAGAATAAATAAAGTAATCCTGCAACTCAACAACAAAAATACTTTAATAGATATTTCTCCAAAGAGGAGAATATATATATATATATATATATATATATATTTATATATCCAAAAAGCTCATGAAAAGATGCTCAATATCATTGGTCCTCAGGTAAATGCAAATAAATGAGATACCATTTTACACCCAATAGCAAAATGGCTACTACTAAATAGATATACATAAAATATATGATAAGTGTTAGGATATGGAGAAATAGGAATACTTGTTCATTGTTGGTGGCATTGTAAAATGGTGCAGTTGCCATGGAAGACACTTTGGCAGTTCTTCAGAAAGTTTAAGATAGAATTACCATATGATGCTGCAACCTCACTTCTCAATATAAAGAATAAAAAATAAAGCAAAAAAAGAAGAGCAATCAGGGACTCAAACAGATGTTTTCACATCCGTGTTCATTGCAGCATTATTCACAATTGTCCAAAGATGGAAGTAACCCATGTGTCCATCAAAAATGAATAGGATATGGAAGCCGTACATTCTCGGTGGCACTGTAAAATGTTGCAGCAACTGTAGATATCAGTTTGCTGGTTCCTCAGAAAGTTGAACATAGAATTATCATATGACTGGACAATCCTATTTCTTGGTATACACCCAAAAGAATTGAAGGCAGGGCTCAAATAGATATCTGTACACCAATGTTTATAGCAGCATTATTTACAATAGCCAAAAAATGGAAGCTACCTAAATGTCCATCAACAGATGAATGGTTAAACAAAATGTTGTCTATAAACACAATGGAATATTATTCAGCAGTAAAAAAAAAAAGGAATGAAGGTTTGATACATGCCACAACCTATATGACCTTGAAAACATCATGGTGAGTGAAATAAGCCTGATACAAAAGACACTTATATGATATTTGCTAGAATAAGAAAATTTCATAGAGACAGATAATAGATTAAAATGTACTTGTGTGGGGAGCCTTATTGCTTAATGGATGCAGAGTTTCTGCTTGAGGTGATGAAAAAGTTGGGGTAATGGATGTTGGCAATGTTGGTACCTTATTGGAATTGTAAATACCACTGAATTTTACTATTGAAAGTTGTTAAAATGGGAAATTTTAAGTTATATATTTCAATACAATTAAAAATTTTTTAAAAAGATGGAATCCTAAAAAATGCTCAAGAAATCCATAGAAAGGACAAACAGCTGAATTTGAAAGAGGGGAAACAAACCTAAAATGACTAGTGAAGGGCAGACTTAAGTCCCAACATATCGATAATTACGCTAAATAAAAATCATTTACATAAACAAACTAAAAGATAGATATTGGCACAGTGGATTAAAAAATATGTACTCTATAAGAAATTCACTTCAAATACAACAGCATGAATAGGCTGAAAGTAAGTGGATAGAAAAAGATGTATTGGGTGAACATTAATTTAAAAAAAGAAAGAGTGGCTATATTACTATCAAGTAAAGTAGACTTGAGAGCAAAGAAAATTGCTAGGGACAAGGAGGAGAAATTAATAATGGTAAAAGGGTCAGTATACCAAAAAAAACATAGAGATTCTAAATGTGTATGGACCAAACAATAGAGCTTCAAAATCAATGATGAGGGGAAGAGGACTTGGCCCAGTGGTTAGGGCGTCCGTCTACCACAAGGGAGGTCCACGGTTCAAACCCTGGGCCTCCTTGACCCATGTGGAGCTGGCCCATGCCCAGTGCTGATGCGCGCAAGGAGTGCCGTGCCACGCAGGGGTGTCCCCCCGCATAGGGGAGCCCCACACGCAAGGAGTGCACCCCGTAAGGAGAGCCGCCCAGCGCGAAAGAAAGTGCAGCCTGCCCAGGAATGGTGCTGTACACATAGAGAGCTGACGCAGCAAGATGATGCTACAAAAAGAAACACAGATTCCTGTGCCGCTGACAACAGAAGCAGACAAAGAAGACACAGCAAAAATAGACACAGAAAACAGACAACTGGGGTGAGGGGGTGGGTAGGAGGAAAGGGGAGAGAAATAAAATAAAATAAAATAAAATAAAATAAAATAAAATAAAAAATAAATGATGAGGTAAAAACTGCTAGACTTGAAAGGAGAAATAGGCAAATCCACAATTACAGTTGGAGACATCAACACCCCAGTAGAGGACTACCCAACAGAATTAGCAAAGACAGAAAATCTGAACAGCACAGTCAACTAACAGGACCTCATTGAGAACTATAGAACACTCCACCCAACAAGAGCAGAATACACATTCTTTTCAAGCAGCTGGGGAACACTCATCAAGATAGATCATTTTTTAAAATGATCATTAAAAAAATAAAACTCAACAAATTTAAAAGAATTGAAACCATGCTTTGAATGCTCTCCCACCATAATGGAATAATATTACAAATCAGTAAGAAAAATACAACAGGGAACATTACCAACACTTGAAAATGACTCATTTTCCAAATAATCGATGGAATTAAAGATGAAGTCTCAAAGGAAGGGGAAAAGATTACATAAAACGGAATTAAAATGAAATATATAAAAATACAGGGAAACGGACTTGGCCCAGTGGTTAGGGCGTCCATCTACCACATGGGAAGTCCGCAGTTCAAACTCCGGGCCTCCTTACCCGTGTGGAGTTGGCCCACGCGCACTGCTGATGCGCGCAAGGAGTGCCCTGCCACGCAGGGGTGTCCCCGGCATAGGGGAGCCCCATGTGCAAGGAGTGCGCCCCGTAAGGAGAGCCACCCAGCGCGAAAGAAAGTGCAGCCTGCCCAGGAATGGCGCCGCCCACACTTCCTGTGCCGATGACGACAACAGAAGCAAACAAAGAAACAAGATGCAGCAAATAGACACAGAGAACAGACAACCAGGGGAGGGGAGGGAATTAAATGAATAAATAAATCTTAAAAAAAAAAAGTCCCTTTAAAAAATATATATATATATATATTGAGCACAGCTACAGAAGTGCTAAGAGGGAGATTTATAGAACTGGAGGCCTAGATTAGAAAAGAAGAAAGGCCTGAAATCAATACTTTAGAAACTAGAAAGTAGAAAAAGAACAAAATAAACCCAAAGTGTCAAGATCATGAAGAGACAAAGACTAAGGAATAGTTCTAGAAAGAAGGAGACTAAAGAACAACTAAATACAAAATGTGATTCTGAATAGGATCCTTTTGCTAGAAAGGGCATTAGTGGGACAAATGACAAAACTGAATGGGGCCAGAGGGGTAAATGTAGTGATTTATCAACATTCGTGTCCTGGATATTGTAAAAATGGTATTTTACATTATGTAAGAAAATTCCTTGAAACAGACCCTAATGTCTGGTAATGGGGCACCTGATTGGCAACTTATTCTCAGATGGTTCAGGAAAAAAATTTTTGTTCTAACTTTTCAGTAAGTCTGTGATTGTTTCAAAATAGAAAACCTTTTTAAAGTAATCTATATAAAATAAAAAGTAATCTATGAATCAGCAAGATGGCGGTGGAATAAAGAGCTCCTAGAGTCAGCTCCTGACATAGGGCAGTTAGTAATCACCCAGAGCTACCTGGAGCTAGCTGAAGGACCTGTTTGGGGACTCCAGGAGACCAGAAGAGCATCTTACAACATTCTTGAAGGAATGGAAGGAGGAAACCATCTGCAGAGAAGACTCATAAGTAGAGCACTCCACACCAGGGAGGCCAGTGCCCATCCTCCACTGGAGGCACAAGTCACGTCAGGAGCTGTCCCACAGCTGGAATTGAAAGCTCCACTTCCCAAAAATGGGGGAGAAAGAGATGGTTGGGCACCAAGTTCAGCTACTGAGGAGTAAATTCAGCAGGCTAAAGTGTAATCCTGAGAACAGCTAAAGTTTGAGCCTGTCCAAGTCAGAAAGAGGCTGGGAGCCACCATCTTAACTCCACGCCTGGCATGAGGGGAAGCAGGGCAGACTGAAAATCACAGTGCTGGTGGAGACTAGCTACTTGCCATCCAGATC